>NW_024412394.1:74228023-74246039 GCF_014898765.1 Herpailurus yagouaroundi
TTCCTTCCTTCCTTCCTTCCTTCCTTCCTTCCTTCCTTCCTTCCTTCTTCCCTCCCTTACCTGCTTCTCCAGGTGAAGTACCAACGTGGGCTCAGGAGTTAGAGCAACCCCAGAGTAAGAGACAAGGCTGCCCTGAGTGGTTGTTCAGGGCAGTCATTCGCAATAACCAGGGGAGAGACCCAAGGCCAGGATGGGAGGGGGAAAGGGCATGGGGCAGTCCACCCAGAGTAGGGAGTAGGGAGAAGTGATACCCAGGAAGGTCCAGGCCATGAGCTAGATGTCATGTTCAGCACTTGCACCTACATCTTCCCCATGCGTTCTTATCACAACTGAGAAGAGAGGTCCGCATTTCACAGATTAGGAAACTGGGCTGGGATAAAGAGAGAACAAAAGGCTGGAGGCAGATGATGAAGTCCCCAGACTCCACAGTGGGTAAAATGTCGCTGTCCAGGATGAGCTTCCTCCTGTTGCCAAGATAACCATTTCCAGGGAGCCTACACCACTGCAGTCTGGTAAGCTATTTTCTCACCGGAGCTATTTTCTCACTGGTGTTCGTTTCTGGAGCTGTCTGGTGCCAGGAATGCTTGGTAAGGAGGAAGAGGGTTACTATGGCTTTAAATCATCTTGGCATGTCAAGTATGTGTGCCATAAGATTTATTCAGATAACATCTGTATTACACAGTGAAGCATCAAATTTAGAACATTAGAGTAACTCAGACTTCTGTCCTTTTAATTAACCCATTAGTGGAGCTAAAATATGGCTTTTATTCTATGATTAATAGACATACTCGTTTTCTAAGATTAATGGAGGTAATTCTATGCGGTGTTTAAATTAATCTCAACAGTTTTTGTTGGACATCTTGATAAAAAATAATTTAAAATATGTATTATTTAAACTATCACTTTCAAGAGAATCAGGATCAAAGAGGATACTCAATGTCCTTTTATTCCTCACCCAGAACATACACTTCCATTTGTCTTATGCTTCCATTTCTCACCTAAGAGCCCTCTGTCAGAAGCTCAGCTAAGCTGGAGAGACAGCTGAGCTGTCACATGTCAGAGATGCCATTAAAGCAACAAGTCCAAAATGAAAGAGTTAAGCTTGTGAACATTTACTGTGATAAGCAAGAGAAAACTCTGACTGTCCCTGTCCCATTTTCCCTTGTGGAATGGCACACTGATGGAAGATCAGTGGATCAGTGTATGTATGGGGGTCATCTCACTGAGGAGTCCCCAGATAGCAGGCTTCTGCAGTTTTTATGGCCTTGAAGGCCCAGGAAGCTGGTAGAGGGTGGAGGGAAGGGCTAGAAGTGAAGAAGTACTCAATACTAGTCTGGGTGGGGAGAAGTGTCCTTGAGGTATATCTCCTTCCCTAACCCCATAAGGAGGCCGTGGCAGAAGCACCTGAAGACCTCTGCTTAAGGCTTCAGATAAGACCTAGAATGAAGGCACCTGTGCTAGGAACTCAACCATGCAAAGAGCACGGCAGGCCAGATGGCCCAGAGTCCTTGACCACAGCTTCCCTTAGAGACATCGATGCACTGGCTGGGCATCAAGTCTGGTGTGGGAATGGCAGTCTTCCCCTGTGAGGCCTGTCAGGCAAAACTTGTAATTGCATACGGTTGGGCCTGAAAAATCACACACAGGTTTGTAACCAATCACAAGAAACCTCTGCCATACCAGCAACGTACTAGTTGTGGTCTAGGTGTAAAGTACAATGGGTTTGGTGGCCTCTTAATCCACTTAGGCAGTTTGGATCATAGTCATTTCCTGTGGGAGGAGAATCATTGAGGGGTATTTCATCTCTAGCACTTAAAATGTATTGTTTTAAAATTATGGGATTATGACCCTCTAAGGGTGATCGACTTTTAGAGAAGGAGCGATTTTCTTACCGAAAAATTATATAACAATCACCTACTTTCTTTTTTAAACTTTATAGAAAGTTTGAAAATTTCTACATAGGCTGGGGTCACAAATATAGTCCAGACAACTATACACCCCCAGCTCTACCACCAGTGTATCAAGAATACCCCAGTGGAGCAGAAACTACAGAAATGGATGATCCTACTGTGGAAGAAGAGCAGGCTTTCAGAGCTGCACAAGAAGCAGCTGTTCTTTCAGCTGAGGAAAATGAAGAAACTGAGGGAGACGAAGAGGAGGATGATTATGACCAAGAATAAAATTAGCCCAGGTTTGTGTAAAAGTGATCCACATATACCTTATGGGGAACCGATTTTATTTTATTTTATTTTATTATTTTATGTATTTTATTTTATTTTATTTTATTTTATTTTATTTTATATTTTTTATTATTTTATATTTTATTTATTTATTTTATTTTAATTTACTTTTATTTATTTAATTTTATTTATTAATGTAATTTATTTATTTATTTTAGAGAGAGAGCGAGCACAGAGAGGGGCAGAGAGAGCCAATCTTAAGCAGGTTCCACACTCAGCACAGAGTGCAGGGCTCAATCCCACAACCCTGGGATTATGACCTGAGCCGAAATCAAGAGTCAGACTTTCAACCCATCCAGGTGCCCCGGAACCTGTTTTACATACATAACTGTAGCATATAATTACATAAATATTGGCAACTATTATGGTGCAAAATGTCATTCCTTGAAAATGTCAAGTTTGGAATTTCATACGTGCAGCTATTAATATGTACTTGTAGAAGGAAGCTCAATGGATTTTCCGGAGGCTAGATGATATGTTCTTACATCACTGTTCTGATGACTACGGCTAATAGAGGCATGTGTATTCTTTAAAAAAAAAAAAAAAAAAAAAGTTTTAATTTCTAATATGGCAAACCTGGGAAGATGTAATCCACAATACCTTCTTGGTGGTCTTTAATATATTTTGTGTCAATGGGAACTGTGACCAAAAATATTGATAATCACTGAATTAAAGCATGTACTTTTAACCAGCCTGATACTATATGCAAATATTGCATATGTATGTATGTGTGGGGGGGGTTGGTTTTGTTTTGCTGGGGAGAGGATTTATAATTCTATCACCTGCCCAAAGACTGGGAACGCTCAAAATGTTAATACTTTTTGTTACTTCTTTAAAAAATGCTCTCAGTCTGACTCCTTTATCCTAAAAAAAATCGGTTTTATATGATCTGCACAGAGATGGCTAGCTGGGATATCCAAAGACTTAAGATTACTGTTTTTGTAGCACTGCATCTCTAAAACTAGTTATTATTTCCATTCCTAAAAATGTATTTTTAAGTCCTCTTTGTGCTGGACACTCTGAGATTACTTTTAAAAACTAGACATTGCTCCTGAAATCTTAGAGCTTCCATTCATCAAGGAAGGAAGTATAAAAAGAGAAATAGAAAATTAGAATAGGTTGCAACTTAGCAGCTACTGTGCAATAAATATCACAGGATACCACGGAACAGTGCTTCTTAAATCCTGTGACGTACCAATTTAAAAATTAAAATTCGACTCCAATGTCATTATTTTGGAAAATAAAATATCACAATTCTAATTTCTATAATTATCTTGTCAGAGTGCCAGTTCACAAAACACTGATCTATGCTTAAAAAAAAAAAAAACAACACTGCTATCAAACACTTGCAGGGTGCATTTAACCTGGATTTCAGCCATGAAGAAAGCACTCCCAAGAGGTGGACAACTAAGGGGAGAAGGGTCGTAGGTAGCATAAGCTATTTTTTTGGCAAAGGACTCTAGGCTGGAAGGAGTGGAACTTTGAGAGTGGTGAGAGACGAGTCTGGAGGTAAGCAGGGTCCAGATTGTTGGAATCCAGGAGCAATGAAGAGGACTCAGGTAGGAAGTGATAAAATCGCATCTATACTTTAGAACATTTGGCTTATATGTGGAAGACTAATACAGAATCAAGACTGGGAGACTAGTTAGGGGGTTATCACATTATCTAGATAAGAGGAAATGGTGGCATGAAACAGGATAAAGTAGAAGCCTGGTTACCAGTCTGAAGGACAGAATATTAGAATGGATGATTTCCAGAATTTTCCAATTGGCAATATTATTCATTCTTAGGAACGCAGCTTTTACTATTTGATGGAGTAGATGATATTTATAAAACTTCAAGTATGTTCTTTTTATTCATGGTGTTGCCTTTGGTTGTTGTTGTATAATATCCATTTTCTTATCTACCGTCCCATGGCATAGTCTCCTGCCAATCAGATGTGCCCTCTCTAGAATCTGAATTTTGTACAGAGACATTCTACCTTGGCTCCTAGACGGATTATTCTGCTGTAAATCTAGCCTCTAGAACTGCCTTTGTTCCAGCACAGTTTCTTAGTTACCTGTGTCTTCTCTGAGCTCTTGACAATCTTTCAGTGAATTCCCTTCTGCTCAAATTGGCTCTAGTAGGATGCCTGCTTGCAACCTTACTTGATACATCCAACATGAATCTGAAAGTTTCTTTCCTACAGGACACATTAAACACGAAGTTCCAATTCACAGTTGTATGGGTAAGGTATAAACATTTAACAAAAGCAAATCCCTCTGTTAAATATTAAGGTTATTTCTAAGTAATGAGCGGGGAATTTCATTATATATGTTTTACAAGAGAAGAGAGCAGAATGTTATAATGGAAAGAGCTTCAGCTTGGAAATGAGAAAGCCTGGGTTCACACCCTGGATTACAACATTTTCTTGGGCAAATTACTAACCTTACAGACATTCAGCTTCCTCACAGGACTAACGGAATTTGTCTCACAGAACTATTTTGAAGATTAAACTAATTAATACATGGAACATACTAAGAATACCTAACACCACTAAGGACCTAATAAATATTACATATGACTATCATACAAAACCAGTTTCTAAAATACGGATAAGAGAGGAAACACAGAATTCATAATGCAAATGAAATAGTTTATTGAAATAATTACTGAACAATGAGGTACTCAAGGTATGATTTAGACATTTTATAAATTAAATTACAAGTTGAGTATTTAGAGAATTCAGACTCATAAGTTGTATTAGGGAGTTTAGTACCTCGATTTGGAAAATAAAGTAAAATTCCATAGTCACTGACATGCTTAATTCTTCAAGGAATCTTCTCAGCTGTAAAGACTTGAGATGCTTGTCTCCTGGCCTTGAAAAGGAATTTTAAAAAACTGTTAATTTTAAGCAAGAAGTCCATTATTTAGAATACATATTATTTATCGAACATAAAAAATAAAATCTGGAAATTTTTTCAAGATAATGAAAATTCCTTAAGAAAACTTACAACTTCAAACTTAGGTGATTAGGGATAAACATTTTTAAAGCCAGGCAAAAAAAGAAATTAAACAAAAATACCAGATGAAGACAAAACAGAAAGTAAAAAGAAAATGTCACTATTTTAAGGAATAAGGAGTCAAAAGTAAAAATGCAGGGCCCCTGGGTGGCTCAGTCGGTTAAATGTTCAACTTCAGCTCAGGTCATGATCTCATGGTCTGTGAGTTTGAGCCCCGTGTTGGGCTCTGTGCTGACAGCTCAGAGCCTGGAGCCTGCTTCAGATTCTGTGCCTCCCTCTCTCTGCCCCTCCCCGACTCACATTCTGCCTCTCTCTCTTTCTCTCTCTCTCAAAAATAAATAAACATAAAAAAAACTATATTTTTTAAGTAAAAATGCTGGCTCACAGAAAGAGACATGTATAAACAGATAAAGAAATTATCTCTAAACGTGTTCTATCTTCAGAACTTGAGTTACATCAAGGCTAATTTACCAAGCTAATTTAAAACAAAGTTAAATCTAGAGTGCAAGGATTACACAATGGAAAACAAAGAATGCAGTGATGTAATTTAACCACAATGTATCAAAATATGAAAAGAATTGAGGAACATGGCTATTAAATAGATTTGTATGCATTACTGAACTGAAATGCATTAGAAGTTATTTTCTAACATAACTGCTTTTACCTAAACAAGTACTTGAACATCTACAACAGTTTGGAATTATTAGATACTCAAAATATGGTAGGAATGTATAAGGTAATTATAAGACAGCTGCCAGGATAAAACAAATTTTTGTGAAACTTGATTCCTCTCCTTGAGTAAGAGCTGCATGATTATTACAATATTGTAATTAATTAAACTCCAAATATGAAGAACAAAACATAAAATTCAGTTACAAACATCTACATTTTGGAATATTTTAAAATACTAAATTTGTTCTGAAATTCCTACAATTAAAATCATAGTTCTCACTTAGGGAAAAGACGTTTTAAAATGAGCTATAAAAAAACAAAAACAAACATGAAATAAAAGTAAAGTCATTAATGTGCCCTTAAGGTGCAGGTTTCTACCTGGTGATATCCAGATCAATCAGTATACCAGTGTTTGCTGTCTTCCTAGAGTGTATAAAAGCACTGTTAAAAATGACAGAATAACTAACTGTAAGACACAGTGATTAAAAAAAAAAAAAAAAGGAAG
The DNA here is from genome assembly GCF_014898765.1 of Herpailurus yagouaroundi. Lineage (NCBI taxonomy): Eukaryota > Metazoa > Chordata > Mammalia > Carnivora > Felidae > Herpailurus > Herpailurus yagouaroundi. The sequence continues at coordinate 74,234,443 of NW_024412394.1, forward strand.
AAACAAAAACATAGGCTTGAAAGCAACATGCAAAAACGTTTATTGATTTTTTTTTTATTTTTCAAAAATAGTATCCTAGGGGCACCTGGGTGGCGCAGTCGGTTAAGCGTCCGACTTCAGCCAGGTCACGATCTCGCGGTCCGTGAGTTTGAGCCCCGCATCAGGCTCTGGGCTGATGGCTCAGAGCCTGGAGCCTGTTTCCGATTCTGTGTCTCCCTCTCTCTCTGCCCCTCCCCCGTTCATGCTCTGTCTCTCTCTGTCCCAAAAATAAATAAACGTTGGAAAAAAAAAAAAATTAAAAAAAAAATAGTATCCTATGTTTTCAACATGAAAGTGAATTGTTCACGCATAAGCTTAATTAGCAAACATGAAAATGATAAGACTTTGTATTCTTACAGAAGAAGCAATATAGGGCAGGACTCTGGATGTAAATGGACTGAATCGGAATCCTGCCTCCTGTCACTTAGCAGCTGCGTGACTTTAGAAGTATAACAACTTTTCTGAGCATAAACATCCTCATTTGTAAAATGGAAATAATAGTGCCTACTCTATAGAGCAGTCATACAGCTATTAGTTAATATATGTGTAAAGTGCTTATGATGGTGCCCAGCATAAAATAAGCATTATAAAGTGTTGCTTTATTAAAATTACAATTATATCATATTATCATTTCTTCTCTATCTGGCACTGTTGCACATAGTCAGCCAAGTTCTAATTCTTTCGGTTAACAGCTACTCCCCATGACTCACAAAAAAAAAAAAAAAAAAAAGGAATAGAGGAGCAGTAGCAAATGTACATTTTTAGTATTCTAATATTACTACTGTCTCAGTTTTCAAAACAAGAAAGTTAACAGCTAACTAAAGTGTTCAGCCAGGCTCCGTGATAATATTTAACACGAAACCTATGCTTTCAAAAAAGTTATCTGTGTATTGATTATCAAGCATTTTTGTATTTTATAATGCTTAAAATTAAGCAAAATAAACTCTTAACTATAGAGAACAAACAGATGGTTACCAGAGGGGAAGTGGGTGGGATACATGATGGGGATTAAGAGTACACTCATCTTGATGGGCACTGAATAATGTATAGAATTGTTTTATCACTATATTGTACACCTGAAACTAATATAACACTGTATGTTTACTGGAATTAAGACAAACCCAGTATGTTTACTGGATTTAAGAAGTCATAAATAAATAAATAAATAAAATTTGTTAATCTCTAACTTTATGCAGCCAAATTTATGACAGGGTGAAAAAAATGAATGCAATTTTGGCATTTAAGTCACTGCAAAGAAACCTTTAAGATATCATAATTAAATGGAAGAACCTCTTAAAACAATCTTAGCCTTTATATCCCAAGTTGTGAGCCTGAAAAGATTGCTCTAGTTCTCTCATTTCAAGCAATTTCAGTCCTTCCTCCCATAATCCTGTTACTCTTCATAAATGCTCTTCTCTAGTCATCTCTTATCTCCTCAGAGGGAAACAAATCTATGTGGAGTACTCTAATAGGAACATTTTTTTTTTTCTTTTAAGATTCTGGGAACTGTGCATTTTCTAGACTTGATATGCCACAACATAGCTTCAGTTTATACCAAGTGGAGGAGGGTTTTCAGTCTCTAGAAATTCTTCTATAATGTACCAGTCAACACTTAACTTGTAAGGGATAAAGAGGCAACTGTACTGAAGTTGAATTCTAGAACTGTGTATTATCCAGTAAGTCCAAGTGCATAAAACAGAGCCTTAAGAATCACAAGAATCACATTTAATGAACAATAATTATATTAAGACCAATATACATTAGGTCTTCTTGGAATAAGTTAGGTTTCCTTAGACCATATATGTTGCCACTTTCATTACTAGTCTGACATTAACAATTACATATTATATAATTAAATATTTTTATGAAGCTCTGAGTAAAGTATTGGAAAGTCATTAGGTAGGGCGCCTGGGTGGCTCAGTTGGTTAAGCATCTGACTTCGGCTCAGGTCATGATCTCACAGTTCGTGAGTTTGAGTCCCACATCAGGTGAGCACAAGCCCTGCTTCGGGTGAGGCCCATTTCTCTCTCTCCCTCTCTGCCCCTCGTAGGATTCTCTCTGTCCCTTGCTCACTTGTGCCCTCTCCCTCTCAAAAAAAAAAAAAAAAAAAGTAAAAAAAGTCATTAGGTAGCATTTGAAATTTAAAGATGCCCACTCCAGAAATTAAATGATAGAAAACCAATATATCTTTGCCAACTTAGTAATGCAGAATGAGATACAAAGGGATAACACTGATTTTAACTAAAAAATTTAAACTCCTGAAAGTTCAACTTGTTAAGCATCACATAATCAAATATTGAGATACTTACAACTTTCTCCTCTGAAGAAAGAACACCCTCTACTGCCACTATCTGGTATTGCTTATGTTTTAAATTTCCTACAAATTTCCGAAGTTGCTTGAGATTGCTAGCCTCCATGTCTTGCTTTAATAGTTTCTGCATTTCTCGAGAAGGACATCCAGGATCAAATATTAGTAAACATAATGTTCGGTTTTTTCTCTCTTCAATTCCAACAACTGTTCGACTATGACCTATCAAAAAATAAAATAACAGCTATATATATGTGTGTGTGTGTGTGTCATAACTATATCTATATGTATAGACATAAGTTACTACATACACACACTATATTATATACTCTCTGTATGTAGTGTGTGCACACGTGTGTTTTGAATATAAATACTGCCAGTCCCTCTGACTGTAGGTATTTGAGCTCTCTCACTCTGAAGACACAATAGTTTTAGTTCTATTTCCTAACCTTCAGTTTTGTCTTGTTCAACTTTTGTTTTCTAAAGGCTTCATTACAAAAAATTCTGTCTACTGTGCCATATATTTTAGTTTTTCTTTCCTAATCCCTTGATCCTTCTTATTCAAATGATCTCAGATGAAAGCATTTGAAAACTACCTACCATGGAACAAAACGTCTCATGATTCCAAAAGGTCAACAAAAATAAATTTATATACTAGAATTTCAATGGAGAGGGTTTGATCTTTACAGCTTATATTCCTAAATGGTGAAGTCCTCAACATTTACTTCTCCTATTCCTATTGATTCAAATCACCCATTCAACAAAATTTACCAACTATCCATGTGCTAGGCACTATTCCAGGAAGTTAGCTTTACAGAAGCAAACAGAACATTCCTGCCTTTGTGGAGTTTAGATCCTAAAATGAGGAAATATCCTATAAACAAGTTAAATAAGTAAGCATATATTGTGTTAGATACAAAAAAATAAAGCAGGGAAGAAACACAAAAAATACTAATGGTGAGGGTTTGAGAAAACAAGATAGAATTTTAAATACAAGGTGATCAGGGAAGGACTCACTGAAGCGACAGAGGTGAAGACCTGAAAGAAGTAAGGGATAAATAAGAAAGGAAGAGGGGCGCCTGGGTGGTGCAGTCGGTTAAGCGTCCGACTTCAGCCAGGTCACGATCTCGCGGTCCGTGAGTTCGAGCCCCGCGTCGGGCTCTGGGCTGATGGCTCAGAGCCTGGAGCCTGTTTCCGATTCTGTGTCTCCCTCTCTCTCTCTGCCCCTCCCCCGTTCATGCTCTGTCTCTCTCTGTCCCAAAAATAAATAAACGTTGAAAAAAAAAAAAAAAAAGAAAGAGTGAAACAGGTGGCCCAGAATATGCCAGGGATAGCACCCTTCGTTACCCAGAAAGGTACTATAATGATAATGTGGCTCTGAAAATCAGACTAAGGTCACAATACTCTCCCCCTCCCCATTATCATAATCTTAACCTGTCCTAAAGCAAAAGCCAATTAGTTGTCCTATAAAGGTATTATCTTATAAGTTACACTTACTATCTAGTGTTATACCAACCTTGATGCTGAAGATAGATAGGTGGCTTAGATGTACACACTACTTTTGGACTCCCTTCTCTCTCTGAAGAATAATAGTTCAATATCCATTCAAATAAACGAGGATGTGTACCCAAAGGGCCAGTTGACTTATGAAAATCAACAATGTGGCACCTATAAAAAATTGACAAAATGGATTATTTGGAGAATATTTTTTATTTTTTATTATTATTTTTTCCAGTATATGAAGTTTATTGTCAAATTGGTGTCCATACAACACCCAGTGCTCATCCCAAAAGGTGCCCTCCTCAATACCCATCACCCACCCTCCCCTCCCCCCCTCCTCCCATCAACCCTCAGTTTGTTCTCAGTTTTTAAGAGTCTCTTATGCTTTGGCTCTCTTCCACTCTAACCTCTTTTTTTTTTTTTCTTTCCCCTCCCCCATGGGTTTCTGTTAAGTTTCTCAGGATCCACATAAGAGTGAAACCATATGGTATCTGTCTTTCTCTGTATGGCTTATTTCACTTAGCATAACACTGGAGAATATTTTTTAAAACATTTTCATCAATGGAGTTATCAAATACAAAAAAAAGTTTGAATTTAGAACTAATTTGATCTCATCAGTATTTTCCTAAGAAGAAAATGAATATAAATTTTATTGTCATTTTATGAATAATTATTTAAATAACTTCATAATAAGGTTGATGACTGATCTAAAAGTTACAAACCTTTTCTGACATAGAAATCTCCATGAATAGTAAATAAGGACCATATTTGGTTTTTAAAAGTCCTCTTCATATAACTTGAGACACAACTTTCATTCTAAAGTCTCTAACCTGATGATCAATTAGAAGCTGACTTCTAATTTTAATTCTGCAATAGCCATTTACATGTGTCAAAAAGACCCTGAACATTTTTCCTGTTGGCTCTCACAAATTCCAATAATAGACAAGAAATAATACCTGGAAAGATCTCAGAAAAACCCTGCATGTGCTCCCATCTGTACACCCACCCATCCCCTATTTGGCACTAGACCACAGTGGTATCCCTTCCACAAGAGAAAGTCAACCTTGAGTAAACAAAATTATTTTAACTAGAAGCACTGTTGACATTTCTCATCAATTATTTTCAAAAGGTCAGGTATAACCAAAAGCAATTACAAGCTTTACTGTCATTTTAAAGTATAGCACGGATACCCTGTCCTTGTCTTTCCTAACAATAAAATCTCCAAATACACCAAAACTATAATGGTTGCTATCTTTAGCCTTAGCAAGTTTTGTGTTGGTAACTTTCAACTGATTACTACTGAGTTTCAAATGCTGAAATGAATTTCTGGATAAACTGTTAAAAAGTAGGTACAGGGTTTTTGGGTTAGAAAATTGACATGTTTAGATTTAGAATTTGAATAGTGCCCTATAGAATATAATTCATAAACAGGAAAAGGAAGACATTTAAACAAGTAGTAAACAAATGCAGAGAAGGGCATCGAAAAGGCTTTACTCAAAGATTAAATTATTTCAGTCACCCCGAAAAAAGCTGGATATATCAGGTATTTTAGACAGAAATTTTCCTTTCCTTAAACCTGATTTAAAACTCAGTACATGACATATACATAACCTGAAAGTGTGAAAAGACTGGCAAGAAGAAAAAAAGAAAAATAAATAAATTTAGAGGGCATTAAAATCGTCCTTTTGATTTAAAAAATTCAAGAAAGTCATTATACGAAGTTTTCCTCCTTAAAAGTTAAGAAATATTTTTTACTGATTAATTGATTAATCTAATCAATTAATATGATAGAAATGATGTAAAGCGGAAGATGGCGGCGTAGGAGGACGCTGGGCTCACCGCGCGTCCTGCTGATCACTTAGATTCCACCTACACCTGCCTAAATAACCCAGAAAACCACCAGAGGATTAGCAGAACGGAGTCGCCGGAGCCAAGCGCAGACGAGAGGCCCACGGAAGAGGGTAGGAAGTGCGGCGAGGCGGAGCGCGCTCCACGGACTGGCGGGAGGGAGCCGGGGCGGAAGGGCGGCTCGCCGGCCAAGCAGAGCCCCCAAGTCTGGCTTGCAAAAAGCGGAGGGGCCTGACGGACTGTGTTCCGACAGCAAGCGCGACTTAGCGGCTGGGAGGTCATAAGTTAACAGCTCTGCGCAGAAAGCGGGAAGGCTGGAGGACAAAGGGAAGGAAAGCTGCTGAGCCCCCCGACGACAGAGCTCAGTTTGGTGGGGAACAAAGGCGCTCGCCAGCGCCATCTTCCCCGCCCATCCCCCAGCCAAAATCCCAAAGAGAACCAGTTCCTGCCAGGGAACTTGCTCGCTCCGCGCAAACACCCAACTCTGCGCTTCTGCAGAGCCAAACCTCCGGCAGCGGATCTGACTCCCTGCTGCTGCCACAGGGCCCCTCCTGAAGTGGATCACCTAAGGAGAAGCAAGCTAAGCCTGCCCCTCCTGCCCCTGTGCACCTTGCCTACCCACCCCAGCTAAGACGCCAGATCCCCAGCATCACAAGCCTGGCAGTGTGCAAGTAGCCCAGACAGGCCACCCCACCCCACAGTGAATCCCGCCCCTAGGAGAGGGGAAGAGAAGGCACGCACCAGTCTGACTGTGGCCCCAGCGGTGGGCTGGGGGCAGACATCAGGTCTGACTGCGGCTCCGCCCACCAACTCCAGTTATACACCGCAGCACAGGGGAAGTGCCCTGCAGGTCCTCACCACGCCAGGGACTATCCAAAATGACCAAGCGGAAGAATTCCCCTCAGAAGAATCTCCAGGAAATAACAACAGCTAATGAGCTGATCAAAAAGGATTTAAATAATATAACAGAAAGTGAATTTAGAATAATAGTCATAAAATTAATCGCTGGGCTTGAAAACAGTATAGCTGACAGCAGAGAATCTCTTGCTACAGAGATCAAGGGACTAAGGAACAGTCACGAGGAGCTGAAAAACGCTTTAAATGAAATGCATAACAAAATGGAAACCACCACAGCTCGGATTGAAGAGGCAGAGGAGAGAATAGGTGAACTAGAAGATAAAGTTATGGAAAAAGAGGGAGCTGAGAAAAAGAGAGATAAAAAAATCCAGGAGTATGAGGGGAAAATTAGAGAAGTAAATGATACACTAAAAAGAAATAATATACGCATCATTGGTATCCCAGAGGAGGAAGAGAGAGGGAAAGGTGCTGAAGGGGTACTTGAAGATATAATAGCTGAGAACTTCCCTGAAGTGGGGAAGGAAAAAGGCATTGAAATCCAAGAGGCACAGAGAACTCCCTTCAGACGGAACTTGAATCGATCTTCTGCACGACATATCATAGTGAAACTGGCAAAATACAAGGATAAAGAGAAAATTCTGAAAGCAGCAAGGGGTAAACGTGCCCTCACATATAAAGGGAGACCTATAAGACTCGTGACTGATCTCTCTTTTGAAACTTGGCAGGCCAGAAAGAGTTGGCACGAGATTTTCAGTGTGCTAGACAGAAAAAATATGCAGCCGAGAATCCTTTATCCAGCAAGCCTGTCATTTAGAATAGAAGGAGAGATAAAGGTCTTCCCAAACAAACAAAAACTGAAGGAATTTGTCACCACTAAACCAGCCCTACAAGAGATCCTAAGGGGGACCCTGTGAGACAAAGTACCAGAGACATCACTACAAGCATAAAACATACAGACATCACAATGACTCTAAACCCATATCTTTCTATAATAACACTGAATGTAAATGGATTAAATGCGCCAACCAAAAGACATAGGGTATCAGAATGGATAAAAAAACAAGACCCATCTATTTGCTGTCTACAAGAGACTCATTTTAGACCTGAGGACACCTTTCGATTGAGAGTGAGGGGATGGAGAACTATTTATCATGCTACTGGAAGCCAAAAGAAAGCTGGAGTAGCCATACTTATATCAGACAAACTAGACTTTCAATTAAAGGCTGTAACAAGAGATGAAGAAGGACATTATATAATAGTGACAGGGTCTATCCATCAGGAAGAGCTAACAATTATAAATGTCTATGCGCCGAATACCGGAGCGCCCAAATATATAAAACAATTACTCATAAACACAAGCAACCTTATTGATAAGAATGTGGTAATTGCAGGGGACTTTAACACCCCACTTACAGAAATGGATAGATCATCTAGACACACGGTCAATAAAGAAACAAGGGCCCTGAATGAGACATTGGATCAGATGGACTTGACAGATATATTTAGAACTCTGCATCCCAAAGCAACAGAATATACTTTCTTCTCGAGTGCACATGGAACATTCTCCAAGATAGATCATATACTGGGTCACAAAACAGCCCTTCATAAGTTTACAAGAATTGAAATCATACCATGCATACTTTCAGACCACAATGCTATGAAGCTTGAAATCAACCACAGAAAAAAGTCTGGAAAACCTCCAAAAGCATGGAGGTTAAAGAACACCCTACTAACGAATGAGTGGGTCAACCAGGCAATTCGAGAAGAAATTAAAAAATATATGGAAACAAACGAAAATGAAAATACAACAATCCAAACGCTTTGGGACGCAGCGAAGGCAGTCCTGAGAGGAAAATACATTGCAATCCAGGCCTATCTCAAGAAACAAGAAAAATCCCAAATACAAAATCTAACAGCACACCTAAAGGAAATAGAAGCACAACAGCAAAGGCAGCCTAAACCCAGCAGAAGAAGAGAAATAATAAAGATCAGAGCAGAAATAAACAATATAGAATCTAAAAAAACTGTAGAGCAGATCAACGAAACCAAGAGTTGGTTTTTTGAAAAAATAAACAAAATTGACAAACCTCTAGCCAGGCTTCTCAAAAAGAAACGGGAGATGACCCAAATAGATAAAATCATGAATGAAAATGGAATTATTACAACCAATCCCTCAGAGATACAAACAATTATCAGGGAATACTATGAAAAATTATATGGCAACAAATTGGACAACCTGGAAGAAATGGACAAATTCCTGAACACCCACACTCTTCCAAAACTCAATCAGGAGGAAATAGAAAGCTTGACCAGACCCATCACCAGCGAAGAAATTGAATCGGTTATCAAAAATCTCCCAACAAATAAGAGTCCAGGACCAGATGGCTTCCCAGGGGAGTTCTACCAGACGTTTAAAGCAGAGATAATACCTATCCTTCTCAAGCTATTCCAAGAAATAGAAAGGGAAGGAAAACTTCCAGACTCATTCTATGAAGCCAGTATTACTTTGATTCCTAAACCAGACAGAGACCCAGTAAAAAAAGAGAACTACAGGCCAATATCCCTGATGAATACGGATGCCAAAATTCTCAATAAGATACTAGCAAATCGAATTCAACGGCATATAAAAAGAATTGTTCACCATGATCAAGTGGGATTCATTCCTGGGATGCAGGGCTGGTTCAACATTCGCAAATCAATCAACGTGATACATCACATTAACAAAAAAAAAGAGAAAAACCATATGACCCTGTCAATCGATGCAGAAAAGGCCTTTGATAAAATCCAGCACCCTTTCTTAATAAAAACCCTTGAGAAAGTCGGGTTAGAAGGAACATACTTAAAGATCATAAAAGCCATTTATGAAAAGCCCACAGCTAACATCATCCTCAACGGGGAAAAACTGAGAGCTTTTTCCCTGAGATCAGGAACACGACAGGGATGCCCACTCTCACCGCTGTTGTTTAACATAGTGCTGGAAGTTCTAGCATCAGCAATCAGACAACAAAAGGAAATCAAAGGCATCCAAATTGGCAAAGATGAAGTCAAGCTTTCGCTTTTTGCAGATGACATGATATTATACATGGAAAATCCGACAGACTCCACCAAAAGTCTGCTAGAACTGATACATGAATTCAGCAAAGTTGCAGGATACAAAATCAATGTACAGAAATCAGTTGCATTCTTATACACTAACAATGAAGCAACAGAAAGACAAATAAGGAAACTGATCCCATTCACAATTGCACCAAGAAGCATAAAATACCTAGGAATAAATCTAACCAAAGATGTAAAGGATCTGTATGCTGAAAACTATCGAAAGCTTATGAAGGTAATTGAAGAAGATTTAAAGAAATGGAAAGACATTCCCTGCTCATGGATTGGAAGAATAAATATTGTCAAAATGTCAATACTACCCAAAGCTATCTACACATTCAATGCAATCCCAATCAAAATTGCACCAGCATTCTTCTCGAAACTAGAACAAGCAATCCTAAAATTCATATGGAACCACAAAAGGCCCCGAATAGCCAAAGTAATGTTGAAGAAGAAGACCAAAGCAGGAGGCATCACAATCCCAGACTTTAGCCTCTACTACAAAGCTGTCATCATCAAGACAGCATGGTATTGGCACAAAAACAGACACATAGACCAATGGAATAGAATAGAAACCCCAGAACTAGACCCACAAACGTATGGCCAACTCATCTTTGACAAAGCAGGAAAGAACATCCAATGGAAAAAAGACAGTCTCTTTAACAAATGGTGCTGGGAGAACTGGACAGCAACATGCAGAAGGTTGAAACTAGACCACTTTCTCACACCATTCACAAAAATCAACTCCAAATGGATAAAGGACCTGAATGTGAGACAGGAAACCATCAAAACCCTAGAGGAGAAAGCAGGAAAAGACCTCTCTGACCTCAGCCGTAGCAATCTCTTACTCGACACATCCCCAAAGGCAAGGGAATTAAAAGCAAAAGTGAATTACTGGGACCTTATGAAGATAAAAACCTTCTGCACAGCAAAGGAAACAACCAACAAAACGAAAAGGCAACCAACGGAATGGGAAAAGATATTTGCAAATGACATATCGGACAAAGGGCTAGTATCCAAAATCTATAAAGAGCTCACCAAACTCCACACCCGAAAAGCAAATAACCCAGTGAAGAAATGGGCAGAAAACATGAATAGACAGTTCTCTAAAGAAGACATCCGGATGGCCAACAGGCACATGAAAAGATGTTCAGCGTCGCTCCTTATCAGGGAAATACAAATCAAAACCACACTCAGGTATCACCTCACGCCAGTCAGAGTGGCCAAAATGAACAAATCAGGAGACTATAGATGCTGGAGAGGATGTGGAGAAATGGGAACCCTCTTGCACTGTTGGTGGGAATGCAAATTGGTGCAGCCGCTCTGGAAAGCAGTGTGGAGGTTCCTCAGAAAATTAAAAATAGACCTACCCTATGACCCAGCAATAGCACTGCTAGGAATTTATCCAAGGGACACAGGAGTACTGATGCATAGGGGCACTTGTACCCCAATGTTCATAGCAGCACTCTCAACAATAGCCAAATTATGGAAAGAGCCTAAATGTCCATCAACTGATGAATGGATAAAGAAATTGTGGTTTATATACACTATGGAATACTACGTGGCAATGAGAAAAAATGAAATATGGCCTTTTGTAGCAACGTGGATGGAACTGGAGAGTGTGATGCTAAGTGAAATAAGCCATACAGAGAAAGACAGATACCATATGGTTTCACTCTTATGTGGATCCTGAGAAACTTAACAGGAACCCATGGGGGAGGGGAAGGAAAAAAAAAAAAAAGAGGTTAGAGTGGGAGAGAGCCAAAGCATAAGAGACTGTTGAGAACTGAGAGCAAACTGAGGGTTGATGGGGGGTGGGAGGGAGGAGAGGGTGGGTGATGGGTATTGAGGAGGGCACCTTTTGGGATGAGCACTGGGTGTTGTATGGAAACCAATTTGACAATAAATTTCATATATAAATAAAAAAAAAGAGAGAATTACTACATCA
>NW_024412394.1:74246139-74386491 GCF_014898765.1 Herpailurus yagouaroundi
AAAAAAAAAAAAAAAGAAATGATGTAAAGCAAACATAAAGGAAAACACAGAGCCATGAAGCTTAATGGCAAACATTCCATTAAAGATGATCACAAGCATCTATCTCTGTTCCCTCTTAAAAGCCCAACAACATAATACTGAAAGAGTAAATGATCCAAACACCCAAAGACAAAGCAAATGGAGACAGACAAAACTGCCCTGCATTTTTGGAAAATGAAAAGGAGAAAACATAAAAGTGAATGCAAAGAAATAGACAACTGTCTTAAAATTCCAGAGAGGCTAGAAGCTTAGAGGCACTAAGTATGAGAAAGAGTAGTAATACAGCTATAAATGTGAAATGAATTGAAAGTTTGCATAAAGAAGGCAAATCTCTCCTTAAACACCCCCTCCATCAATGCAGGAGCTCAAGGCAGAAGAGTGAGAACTCTTCTCTGAATAGCCTCTGAGAAAACATCTCTTCCTATATTGAAATTTGAGAGTTCCCCAACCAAACAGCAAGCTTCTACCTAATAGTCTGCTCATCTGCTAGCTCCATGCAATCTTACGGCACCTTTCTAGTGCCTCATTCCTCACCCTAGGAATGGACAACTTAGGATTTATAAAAGTTAGAAGAAAGCCCTCAAAATGCAAAAGACTAAAATAGACATGAAAACAAATTAACACAGAAGAAAGTACAAAATGCAAGGAATAGAAAGAAACAAAATGTTGGAAAAAAATTTTTGCAACATAAAAGACTATGATGCTATGAAATTACCCTTAAAATTAAAAAACATGATTGCTAAGATACAAATTTGAATAAAATAGTTGGGAGATAAAGTTGAGTAAATCTAGATAGTAAAACAAAAACAAAGATGAAAAATGAAACTTAACCAATAAACTTAATATCGAGGTTCACTGGCCAACTAACAAAGTTCTAGAAAGAGGAATAAAAAAAATGGAGAGATCATAATTATCAAACAACAGTTAACCTCTGAGCTCTTAGTAGATGCCAGTCACAGTTCTAAGGACTTTATGACCTCATTTAATATTACTACAACTCTATGAGGCAGTTATTTTTACATGTTTTTTTTCAATGATGGCACAAGACTACAGACAAACTAAGTCATACAGCTAATAAGCAGGAAAACTAGAATCAATTGTAGGCAGTCAGACTCCAAAGTCCAAGCTCTAAACCACTACACTGAGATCTTACAACTCATAATTCCAGATTCAGAAGGAAAAACAAATACCCACCCCTACAAGGAATTGAAGCCTCACATAAAATTATGTGAAATTTCATAACAGCAGGGCTAAGAGATGATGCAAAAAAACTTTCAGAGAAAATAAGCAGGTTACACATAAAAGGAATGAAAATCAGATGACATCTTACCTTCTCAATAGTAATACTGACTGCTAGAAGTCACCAGGGTAAAAACTTAATTTGATCTGAAAATGACTTTGAATTTAGAAGACTATAGCCACCCAAATTATCATTTAAGTAATTAGGACTAGGCATCTTTCCTTAAGAACCTAATGAAAGATATGTTTAAGCAGAAGAGTAATCCAAAAAAGATAAAGACATGGAATCCAGAAAAAAATCCAGACTCCACTTCAAGAAAACAATGAAGAAATGCTAGATGATTATAGCTTTCAAGGGGATCTAGGAGGCAAATAATCCAGACTAGAGCAAAGACAATAGAGGACTTCAAGGAGGAGGTGTTCAGGAATAGGAAAGCCTCAGATTACGTTAAGTGGAGTGTTTAGAAAAGCTTGAGACCATGATGCAGTCAATAGTAAAAGGGGAAAGAAAAGTCAATCCTTAATTCAAGTAAATTTTTTAAAAGCTTTTCAGGAAAGGAAATAAAGTCAGCAATGAATAATATTAATACAGTCATGATGTAAACTCTGACTTTAACTTAATAAAAAAGTGAAATTTAACTAAATTACAAGGATTGAGGGTGAACATAGGTAGGACAGGTAGGTCAGGGAAATGCAGCAGACATCTAAAACTGATAAACCAAAAAAAGAAAAAAAAAGGCCCTGAACGCATATTATTTAGAAACAATGGGAGTAACAGCTGCCTCTGAGAAACGGGACTTGAGAACAGAGAGGAACATGAGATAGGGACTGAACTGTTGGTTTTCAGTATAAGTGTTTCAGTGCCACTTAAATTTTATTTTTTAGCAGTCTCCCTGATAAACGAAAAAAACGACAACAAAGGAAACTTCCCAGAGATGGCAATAACCTTAACTTGGACTTTTAGGTACATACTTTACCCTTAGGGAGGTCAGAAGTGTATACACTTCACATGCTCCGATCCAGGCCTTTGTTCCCTGTAACCTGTTATTAAGTTGAGAGGCACCCTGAGGATCAAAACCTTCCTTCCATGCATCTTCAATCATAGACTGGATTTTTGGAATGCAAGGAATTGACATACCTAAAATTATACAAGCAAACATGTTACATGACAGTTACTGAAGTACTGAATCATACCATTTAGCTGTATGCCATATACTCCACAGGACCTACAACACACTTTTTAAAGACCATCATTCTTGACATTTTTATTACAACATTTTCTCTTTCTCCAACATGAATTCAGGCTTTTAATGTAAATATCCACTAAAATGCTTCCTCATTAAAGCTATGAATTGTGAATACTATTTATTAACTCATTCCATATTGTATGTATAGTTGATCCTTGAACAATGCAGGGGCTGGGGCACTGACCCCCTGCACAGTCAAAAATCCGCATGAAAGTTTTTGCTGGTCAAAAACTTCACTAAGAATAACTTATTGCTGACTGGAAGCCTTATAAAGAAACATAAACCTAACAGTCAATTAACACATATTTTATATGTTATACATATTATATACAGTATTCTTACAATAAAGTAAACTAGAGAAAAGAAAATCGTAAGGAAAAAAAAAGAAAAGCATAAGGAAAATACATTTACAATACTGCACTGTAAACAATTCTGTGTAAGTGCACCTATGCAGTTCAAACTCGTGTTTTTCAAGGGTCAACTGTATGTTATCGTATCAGCTGACAGGTTCAGAGTCTTGTATTTCACATACCTTTCAAGCAATCATCATAAGCATCATTTCGCAGTAATGATGAAAGTAGCATTTGGAAATTTCTGTAACCACAACCCCAACCTTTGTCACCAAAAGATGAATGAAAGTGATCCACCTCTGTAGAAAGCCACACACGCCTGACCTCTGTGGCAGCATTCTGATAGTATCTACAAAGTGCTTCAATAATTCCTAAAATAGAAAAGAGATTTAGAAGATTTAGAAGCGTAAGCTAACATTTTCTATGGCTGTCTCATATATTTCTAGTTATCAGTCTCTCCCTCAGGGGTCCCTTCTAAATCCTGTCAATTCCATTTTATGTTTTACTGTTATAACCTTAGTTCATGTCTTTCTTATTACTATGATACAAGTTTCCTAACACTAGCACACTACTAATTACATTGAATTGAAATTGTTCGCACCTTTCATTTCTGCACCTACCAGGCCGAGCACATAAAAGTGTACTATTGAATGAATGATATTATTATCTATTATTATACATACTGCTAGACATTACTCTCTCTGAAGCTCAGTCCTAATCAATTTGCTCCCAATTTAAAAACTTCAATAACTTGCTATTATCTATAGAATGGTTATAATCCATGGTATATGAAGCCCCACAGCAAGCTATCTTCTGACTTACCTTTTTTCAAACCATTCTTCTTGACATAATTTTGGCTGTGGCCTAACCGAACATATTAAACGTTTTGCCCATGGAATTTCCATTCAATTATAATATCTGATAAGCACTTTTTATATACCTAGCACTATGCTAAGTGCTAAAATTACAAAAGATATATATAATAATGTTCTTTGAAATCTCGTGGACTCAGACTGTTATAGTAAGTGCTACAATATGGATAAACAAGATGTTAGGACAGGGTATATCAGACTCTGTCCCTTCCCTCCATGCAATCCTGTAATACCAAAATACCCTACAGGGTATTTTGAAACCCTACTGACACTCCAAAGATCAAATGCTCATGTCTTTATAGACCCCTTTCCTGATTCCAAAATCCAAACACAAAGGTCCTCTTTCTCTGAACCCTCACCACATTTATTTGCTGTGCCTCCTACGCATTAGGTATATTCTGTCATGGCAGAACACTACAGTTTTTTGTGTATACTGTATTTACTCTACAGATTCTGTGAAGTTTATGGGCAGGAAGGTCTTAATTGGGTAGCTGATACTTTCTCCTACAGTATGTGGCACGAAAAAAGGCAATCACTGGATTCTTTTCATTTGAATTGAGGGTATCCTATGGGAAAATGGGTTTTGTCCTTAACAAGATGAGAGTCAATAAATCAAAACAATTAAATGAACCAAGTGTTGTAGTTGTGCCTAGCATATGAAAAATAGAAATATATGTAAACCATTTCCAAGGAACTTTAAAAGATAAGACTTAGAATCAAGAAAAAGAACAATTAAAATGCTATATAATTGATCATTAAATGTTACAGCATGGAATGGATACTTATATTGATAGGCAGATATTTTTAAGTGATTAATTCATCATAAAAATGGAAGTACAGAAATTTTAAAAATGGTTTATTTTAAAATAATTATTATTTTAATAATTATTATTAAAATTATTATTATTAGTCTCACCTAAAAGTAGATAAACTATGGCTTACAAAAATTAAGCAAAATTCAAATAATTCTTATTATTACTTCGTTGACATATGAAATATTAAAATAATGGTTTGGATGTTTAAGAACTCACCAGAAGTTTTTGTTTTTCCATCATCAATACCAATAGCTAGTGATTCCATCATATCAGCTTTTCTTCTATGAAATTCAGATGGATGCATTCTTCCCCTATTGACTTCTATCTCCATATTACGTAGTTGCTGTTGTTTGTATCCTCCAGAATTATCTAAACCATATTGTCTCTATCAAACATAAAAATGAATCACTTAATTTTTATGCCTCTTTACCTCAGTGAGGATGGAAACGTACTACAATTTTATTTGGAAATGCATTTTGAAACATTCTGGTTTATAGACTTTTATACAAATAAACTTAAAGATTTTTATTAAAGATAAATACACACACACACACACACACACACACACACACACACACACACACATCCCTGAGTTAATGACAGCCTTTCTCCACCATAGCAAGAGATTTGCTTTCCTTGTAGTAGGGAAAGTAGTGAATCCTGTCTTCCTACTAAACATACTGAAAAAGGCAGGTGAGTTCTGAACATAGCACTGACTTATTGAAGAAAATTTGTCAGTATTTGTTATTTGATTCTCAGGCTAGTTTATGAAGGCTTACTTAATCCATACTTCATTCAGGCAATAATTCTACATAGTAAATTAATTGGGTTTTTTTTTTGCATACTGGATAGAGAATCTCAAATGTATAACACAGCCTCTACGGAAAAAGTTTTGAAATCTAAACAACTTGCAAAGTTACATAACAAACTCCCTTAAATACTGGAAACCTTGTGTATTGATAATGTTGAAAATTATGTAAGGTAAAAAAAACGTTAGGAAACGCCAACTTATTTTCCTCCTCTGAATCCTAGTGGGAAAATGTTTTGCAAATAAATGAATCACCAAGGAGAAAAATAGCCTAAATCAGATATTCCAAAGCGAGAATTGCACAGTCCTACGTGAGGTATCTGAGAAGACAAACTCAGAAGTCAAGTAAATCTGAGAAAATTATGATTATGTACAATGCACATTAGAATATTAAAGGTTCTGAGAAATCTTGAAGTATACAAACCTGCTTAACTGAATACTTTCAAACCTATTCAATCATAAATCCTTTTTATTTATACATAATCCTATCAGCACATGGAAAAAGAACATTTAGAAACTCTGAGCATTATTAGCACAGATAACACCATAGTCCACAGCAATTAGGATTGAAAAAAGTAGAAACATCTATTAAAAATGTAAACGCATTCAGGGCACCTGGCTGGCTCAGCAGAGCATAAAACTCTTGATCTCAGGTTGAGTTCAAGCCCCGCTCTGAGCATGAAGACTACTTAAAAATAAATAAATAAATAAAAAACACATATAAATATATATATAGCTGCTGCCAGTTTAGTTCAGCAGATACCACCATTGACCTAAGATAAAGCCTCAAATATCATCAAAAACACATTTTTCCATTAAAAATTGCTCTTTTTGAGTGCCTGAATTGCAATCGTTAAGAGTAACACTCAGATGGGAGAGTAAATTGATTAGCATTGAGCTTCAGAAAGAGTAATGTTTAAGAATCTGTACAAACAGTTAAATTCTGAGTCTCAGTTCCCTAATTTGCCCTATCAATTTACATGAGTTTGAATCCAGGCTTTAACCATTTAATACAGCCTGAACCTGAACAAGTTAAGCTATGTAAGCACTCTTTGTCTCCATTACTTCATCTGTCACTTATGGAGTTGTAAAGATTTTGAGATACTATATATGAAGTGCTTATCTCAATACATGACCAGAGTAAGTACTTAACAAATGGTGGCTGTTATGAATTATAAAATGTATATGTAAAAAAAAAAAATACTTTGGGGGGCGCCTGGGTGGCTTAGTCAGTTAAGCATCCGACTCTTGATTTCAGCTCAGGTCATGATCTCACTCTTTGTGGGATCAAGCCCCGTGTCTAGCTCTGTGCTGCCAGTGCAAAGCCTACTTGGGATTCTCTCTCCCCTTCTCTCTGCCCCTCCCCTGCTTGTGCTCTCTTGCTCTCTCAAAATAAATAAATATTTACAAAAAATATTTTGTATATCAACACGGACAAAAATAATAGGCTGCAGTCTTGACAGACTGTTTGAAAAGAACTCCACCAAAGCAAAATATTACATTGTTATTTAATCTTTGTACCTGCAGCTTCTGAAATTCTCCCATTTCTTGTTGTGATTCTTCAGATCTCCTTTTTCTGTCTTCTTCTTGTTGAAGCTGATGAGCCAATTCTAGATCTCTAGAACACTGGACTCTATCTATGCCTATTAGATATTTTTAATGTTTAGAATAAAATAACTTCTGAATATAAATCTTACTTATTGTATGTTAATTCATATTTTTAAATGGGAGTACATGCTATTATTTTGATATTTATTCATGACTGTGATGTCACGGAAACACTATTTCTGGCAGAACGTGAACAGCTTCCATAAGTGTAGAACCTCCATTTAAATCCCTACTATTCACTGAGTAGTTAGGCTGTGACAAGCATTTTTCATTAATTACCTCGTTTGATCCTCGTAACAAACTTAGGAAGTTAGGTATTCTCTACTAAGGAAACCAGAACTTGGAGATATTAAGTAATACTTTTCATTGGTGTTCTTTACTAACACAAATAAGGCAGGTTGGCATTTAAAATAAACTGAGGGGAGGGGCGCCTGGGTGGCGCAGTCGGTTGAGCGTCCGACTTCAGCCAGGTCACAATCTCGTGGTCCGTGAGTTCGAGCCCCGCGTCGGGCTCTGGGCTGATGGCTCTGAGCCTGGAGCCTGTTTCCGATTCTGTGTCTCCCTCTCTCTCTGCCCCTCCCCCGTTCATGCTCTGTCTCTCTCTGTCCCAAAAATAAATAAAAACGTTGAAAAAAAATTAAAATAAACTGAGGGGAGAAAAGGAAATAATAAAGAGCATAAAAATATGTTTGCAAAGTGCCGCTTAATTACAGTCTGATCTCAAACAAATAGTACAACTTTGTAACATTTTGCCCTGTTTCCTCTCTAGCCAATATCCCACAGATCCATTAGTCAGTAGCTTCTGGCCAGCATCTTGTTTCCCTGACCTCCAATTTGATAGTTTAATATGTATTTGAATATTCTTTCTTTCCTTCCAAATCTCTCAGCCTCTATCACATCTTCCTATTTAGTTATTTGGTCCCCACTTTCACTGCTAGAGATAAGCAGTTTCCAGCTGATTTTTAGAGTATTTTGATGCTATCTACAGTGATTCACTCAGGCCATACTTTTCATTATCCACTATAGGCTTACAGAATAATTTATGTACCCGTACAAAGTCTATCATAAACAAAATAAGAATTAGTGGACATTCAGCTTCAGAGAGTTATTTTCCCACTGTAGTTAGGAGAGAACTACCAGAATGGGAGGACTGTTCCATCTTTGTTCCAATAATTTTCATTTGGGGATTAGGCTGAGTGAGCAAGGAAATGTTGTCCATGAAACTCACTGGTATTAGGAACAATAATAATGGACACTAAAGACCCCTGAATTAACAGGAGATAACAATGTAACTTAAGAAACTAAAACCCAATAGAATACAATTGGTTGTTCTTAGGGTCTTATTTCAGTGGAACTCTGAAACTCATATAGAATCTTTCCACTTGTAATGTACCACAATGATTACTTAATCAATGCCACTATTTAAAAAGATAGGAGGCAGAGAAAAAATTGTAGTCACTAACAAAACTAATAAGCTATAATATAAGAAACTAGGCAAATTAGAAATGAACCTGAAAAACATTTAAGTTATATAGTTCATATATACTTTTTAAATTTTATGTGCCATTTGACAGCTTCCTAGTTCATTAAGCCTTTCATGAAGCCTCAACTTCATCAAACAGATTTTTTAAATTATACCATATATCACTGTTTTCTCAATATTGGTGTTCTGGGGCAAAACTCTGGGGTACACACCACGAGTTTAGTTGTTGGTTACAATAATTCATCCCATACAACTTTTCTGTGAAACAACGTCTAAAAAGTTGAAGCTACATTACTTTTTTTCTCTATATCACTACTCCAAAAATTAGATGTATCGTAGGAAGTAGAAATTAAACCATGAGATTCTTATTTTGAAATATATCAACATACCTTGTCCAAAGCTGCTTTCTTCCAAATGTAAGTCAACGTGTTCCTGGAGAATATGGTAATTTGTACAGATGAGCCCACACATAGGACAGTCATACAGTGGTTGATCATGGTCTGTTTTAGAGATATAGTTCAGTTGGTTTTATTTTTAAAACTTTTAGATTTTTCACCCTAAGTCAAAGAATGTCCACTGCCCACTAACCTTATTAAATAAATCAAAGATCTATGTAGTTGGATTGAAAGCTATTTTCTACCTCTAGGGTCAAAATGGAAGACTGAACAAAAGCACAAATCTCTCTTACCACGATAATAAAAGAAAAAGTTAATAATAAACATTCAGGTCTATAGTCAAAGCAAGAAAAGAAAAGTATAAAGGAAAATCAAAATGGTAAGTAGGGGCCATTTTAGGAACTAAATTCTCAGTACCCTCCCCCCAAACTAAGTGGTGAGATGTGAAATTAAGCATAGAGCATTCAGCATAAAGCTTGGAATTGGGATCATAGCCTATTTGGGAGCAGAAGATCAAAGAGCTGCATTTATCAAGCAGTACTGCAAGCAGAGAGGTGCAGCTTGCCCAGGACAGAGGCAGTACCTCCCCAAGGCCAAGACCTTATGTCAGTCATGAAAGAGGAACCCATAGTGAAAGGACTGAGCTAAGCAACCATGCATGTAAGGCCTGGTCTGGAAGTGGAATAATAGTATTTAGAAAGTAGCTGAGACTGCTATGAAGCTGTTTATTTTCACAAAGTAGATGTGACTCGTCTCATTTTAGCTGGATCAGCTGACTTTAAAACTGAACTAAGTCAATCTGATATGTCTGGTCAGAGGCTGCAATCAAAAGATTTAAAATTAGTTGATATACCCCATGGTGGTGAAAATGAAAAACTAGCTATTGAGTTATCTACTGATGTTCTTTCCAATGAAATTCATTCAAAAAGAGAAATTAATTCAATACTTGGGTGAAATCAGCCAAGAACAGACAAGTACTGTTTTGGAGCCGAAGATACATTAAAGGTTTTGGAAGTGGGAGCTGTAAAGATTCTAACAGTTTATGAAAATCTGGATATAATGAGAAATATTCCTTATTATCAAGGCACAGAAGAGGAGAAAATTCTCTAACTGCAGAATAAGATGATAAATCTCATTTCACTGACAGGACAGGTATATGAGCTGATTAAGAACATGTCCCTGCTAGAATGGTTTGCTCACAACTATAAAAAATTTGGAGCTACACTGGAAATTGTGATAAGAAAGATCCCAGTCTGTGAACGGATTTGGTGGAATTGGAAGAATCTTGCAATACTGAGCTGAGTTCCACAGAACACAAAGGAGGACACGATGAATTTTTTTACCATGATAACTAATAGGTAGTTGACATGAGTCCCACAAAATGTGCCTCACCCTGCAGCATCCAACCCAAGCATACCCCTGCTGGAATCCAAGCAGATCCCTGCCTTAAAATTGGACCATTTTCAGAACTTAATCCAGGAGCATCAGATACTGAAAAGAAAACCAAAACAAACCCAGATCCAACCCTACACTTGGTTTTGCCATGGTGCCAACATTGCAACCTACAACTAAGTTCCTAAATGCTACTTTGGACTAATTTAGAAAGAAACCCAGTTTTTACTTTACTTGATGATGAATTGGTTGCTCTTGAATTTTCTGGGGAAAAATTTTTTTTAACCTTCATACACATAAGCAAACATGATTTAAGTGCTATAAATCTTCAAAAGTTAATAGAAGTGACATGAAAAAAAAGAAAGAAATGCTAAAGATCAAACACTTGGGCTCATTAGTAGGCTGAATACGGCTGAGGAAAGAATCTCTGTGTGTGAGGATATGACAAGAGATACTTCCCAAAATGAAATGAGAAACATAAAATTTCCCAAAACGTAAAGAGAAAAAGATAAAAAAAAAACCCTAAAAAACAAAAAAACCCCTCAATATCCCGCATATCCAAAAACTGTGGGAGAACTGCAAAAGGTGTAACATACACAAAATAGGAACACCAGGAGAGAAAGAAAGGAACAAAAGTATTATTTAAAGCAATGATGACTGAGAACATCCCCAAATTAATGTCAGACATCAAACTATAGATCTTGGAAGCTCAAAAAACACCAAGCATAGTAAATGCCAAAACAACTACATCTAGGCATATCATATTCAAACTTCAGAAAGTCAAAGATAAAAAGTCTCGGAAGAAGCCAGAGGAAAAAAACACCCTACTTACAGAGAAACAAATATGAAAATTACATATGACTTCACAGAAGGCATTCAACTAATAAAAGACAGGAGTGAAATATTTAAATTTTCCAGAAAAAAAAAAAAAACTCTACCAACCTAAAATTCTATATCCTTCAAAATAATCTGTCAAAAGTGAAGGAAAAATAAAGAATTTCTCAGACAAATAAAAATTGAGAGAAATTATTGCCAGTAGACCTGCCTTGCAAAAAATGTTAAAAGAACTTCTTCAGAGAGAAGGAAAATGATATTAGTCAGAAACATGGATCTCCATAAAGGAAGAGCATCAGAAAAGACATAGGTGAAGGTATAATAAAAACTTTGATTTTTCTCATTAATTGATGTAAGATGTAAGACTTAAGTTTATTCAAAATAAAAATAGCAACAATGCATTCAATTATTTGTGTGTGTGTGTATATATATATATATATATGTATGTATGTATACATATGTGTAGTTACATTTATGTGAAATAAATGACAATGATGACACAAAGGACAAGAGAAGGAATTAGGAATATTTTATTAATATAAGGTCCTTGTACTCATACAGTGATACAGTGTTACTTAAAATTAGACTTAGATTAGTTCTTAATAAAACTGCAAACTCTAGGCCAACCACTAAAAAAAGTAAAAACAAGGATAACTGATATGCTAAGAAAGGAGAGCATTAATTGAGCAAGTGACATCTCTTGCCTGTTACCAGGAGTAGAAGTCCAAACACTGCATCTTGAGACCAAAATCACCAAGGAAAACATGCAGTCAAGCACTGGAGAGAACATTTAACTCATAGTAAACATAGAGAAACACACAGAGAAGAGAAAGAATAAGATCACCTTCAGTATTAGACATTAGTCTGCAATGGCCCATGGGTCTCTTCCAGCAGCCATCACAGGGCGACTGGTCTCTACACACTGCTCTTATGTCACAGAATGAAGGACAGAGGACAGATCTAGTAGAATGAAGGAGACAGGATAGATCTAGCAGATGCCATACGACACACATGCTTAAGCAAAACAAAGGAGTATACTTGTTGCCTGAAACAGGGAAAGATATTTCCAAACACAGGCTGTGAGGACTCTTACCTCTTGATAAGAAAGTATTCTGGGCCCAAGGTTCATTCTTATGTGGCCAAGTAGGGGTAGAAAGACTGCATGCATGAACTGTCTTTCCCAACAGAGATAAAATGAAATCATATGCTCAATTAAACCACAAAAGACAGAAAAAAAGTAGGAAACAAAAGAAGCAAAGAACAAGGGCAAAAATAGAATACAGTAAAAAATATGGTAGATATATTAGTTCCACTGTAGTAATAATAACTTTAAACATCACTGGTCTAAACATACCCATCAAAAGACAGACTGTCAGGGTGGAATAAAGTACAAAATCTACCTGTATTTTGCCTATACGAAATTCACTTTAAATATAAATACACTTACAGATTAAAAGTGAAAGAAAGGAGAAAGATGCAGCATGCTAACACTAATCAAAAACAAATGCAAACAAAGTACCAGGAGTAGCTCTATTGATTTCAGAGAGGGCAGATTTCAGAACACGGAATATTATCCAGGATAAGGGGGGGTACTACATAATGACAGAGGGTTCAATACTCCAAGCAGACATAATAATCCTTAATGTGTATGTGCCTAACAACAGAGTGTCAAAATACATGAGGCAAGGGGCACCTAGGTGTCTCAGGTGGTTAAGCGTCAGACTTCAGCTCAGGCCATGACCTCATGGTTTGTGAGTTCAAGCCCCGCATCGGGCCCTGTGCTGACAGCTCAGACCTGGGGCCTGCGTTGGATTCTGTGTCTCCTTCTCTCTCTGCCCCTCCTCCACTGGCACTCCGTCTCTCTTTCTCTCTCAAAGATAAACATTAAAAAAACTACATGGGGCAAAAATGAACAGAACTGCAAGAAGAAACAGATGGATTCGCTATTATACAGTTAGAAAATTTTTAACACTCGTCTTTTAGAAGTAGACAAATCCAGCGGGAGGAAATAAGTAAGGATATACAGTAATTGAACTCAACTGTACCATCAAGCAACTGGATATAATCGACACCTCTACACAAGTCCATCCAACAACAGCAGAATATACTTTCTGCTCAAGCGTGTATAAAACATTCACTAAGAAGGTGCCTGGGTGGCTCAGTCAGTTGGGCATCCAACTTCAGCTCAGGTCATGATCTCACAGTCTGTGAGTTTGAGCCCCGCGTCAGGCTCTGTGCTGACTGCTCAGAGCCTGGAGCCTGCTTCAGATTCTGTGTCTCCCTCTCTCTCTGTCCCTCCCCGGCTCATGCTCTGTCTCTCTCTGTCTCAAAAATAAATAAAAACATTAAAAAAAAATTTTTTTAATAAATAAAACATTCACTAAGACCACATTCTAGGCCACAAAACATAATCTAGGCCATTACATCTTAAGAAATTTAATGAATTAAAATGATACAATATCTTCTCTCAGACTAAAATGGAAATAAACAAAAAGTAACTAACAGAAAGAGCTGAAAAATCCCCAAATACTTGGAAATTAAACACACACCTAAATAATGTATCAAAGAAATCCCAAGGGAAATTTTAAAATTTTGAACTAAATGAAATTTAAAGGGTGCATGGGTGGCTCAGTTGGTTAAGTGTCCAACTTCAGCTCAGATCATGATTTCGCGGTTTGTGGGTTCAAGCCCCACATTGGGCTCTGCTGACCGTGCAAAGCCTGCTTGGGATTCTCTCTCTCCCTGTCTCTCTGCCCCTCCCCACTTGTTCGTTTTCTCTCTCTCTCTCTCTCTCTCCCTCCCTCCCTCCCTCTCTCAAAGTAAATAAATAAACCTAAAAAAAAAATGTAGCCTTTAAAAAAAAATAAATGAAAGTGAAAGTACAACTTAAAATGTGTGCAATGCAGCAAAAGCAATGCGTAGAAGGAAACTTAGAACAATGAGCACATGTATCAGAAAAGAAGATAAAGCATCTAAGTTTCCACCTCAGAAAACTATAAAAGAACAAATCAAACCCAAGATAAGCAGAAGAAATAATGAAGAAAAAAAATTAGAGCAGAAATCAATGAAAGAGAAAACAGAAAATCAACAGAGAAAACCAATGAAACCAAAAGGCCTCTAGTCAAGCTAAGAAAAAAGAGAACACAAATTGTTAACTCTGAAATAAAAAGGGGGCATCACTACATGTCCCATGTACATTTAAAAGAGAATAAAGTTATAATATGAACTATGACATAAATTTGTAAACTAGATGAAAACGGACCAAGACACGATCAGGCAAATTAAAAAAAGAAAAAAGAAACCCTTAGGTAAAAACCTAACGAAATACACAGGGTATACATGAGAAAAAATACAAAATTCTGATGAAAGAAATCAAAGAACAACTAAGGTGAGAGATATTTCTTCTTCAAAATAGGAAGACTCAATATTGCCATAATGTCTATTTTTCCCAACTTGATCTATAGATTCTATGCAATTCCAATAAAAATCCCAGCAAGTTATTTTATGGATATCAAAAACTGATTCTAAAATGTATATGAAGAGGCAAAAGATTCAGAATAACCAATACAAACAATACTGAAAAAGAACAAAGTCAAAGGGCTGGCACTACCTGACTTTAAGACTTACTATAAAGTTATAATATCAAGATACTGTGGTACTGAAAAAAGAACAAATAGATCAATGGAACAGAGCAGAGAGCCCAGAAATAGACTAATAGCCCAGTCAACTAATCTTTGACAAAGAAGCACAGGCAAAACTATGGAGCAAAGAAAATCTTTTCAGCAAATGGTGCTGCAACATGAGGACATCAAAATGCAAAGAAAATGAATCTAAAGTCAGACCTTACATCCTTTGAAAAAATTAACTTGAAAATGGATCATAGACCTAAACATAAAATGCAAAACCATGACATCCCTAGAAGATAACAGGAGAAAACTTAAATGACTTAGGGTATGGCAATAACAACACCAAAGGCAAAATCAAGGTATAACATAATTGATAAGGTAGACTTCATTAAAAAAAAATTTCTACTCTGCAAAAAACAATGTCAAAGAGGATAGGAAGTGAAGCCACAGAATGGGAGAAAATATTTGCAAAAGATACATGTAATAAAGATCTGTTATCCAAAATATACAAAGAACTCTTAAAAATCAGCAATAAGAAAACAAAATACAAGATTAAAATGTGGGCCAAAGACCTTCACAGATACTTCACCAAAGAAGATATACAGATGGTAATTAAGCATTTGAAAAGATACCCATGTTATATCAATGAGCAGCACTTAAAATTAAATTGAGATACCACAACACAAATATCAGAATGGCCACAATCTGGAATACTGACAATACCAAATGCTGATGAGGATGTGGAGCAACAGGAACTCTCATTCACAGCTGGTGGCAATGCAAAATGGTGTTGCCACTCTTTAAGAGTTTGGCAGTTTCTTGTTAAAATTAAACACACTATAATTATACAATCTAGTAATCACATTCCTTAGTATTTACCCAAAGGAATTGAAAATTTCTGTCCATACAAAAACCTGCACCGGGATGTTTATAGCAGCTTTATTTCTAACTGCCAAAACTTGGAAACAACCAAGATGTTCCTTGGTAGGTGAATGGATAAATATACTCTGGTACATTCAGACAATGCAATATTATTCATCCCTTAAAAAAAAAAAAAAAAAAAAAAGAGCTGTCAAGCCGTGAAAAGATGTAGAGAAAACCGAAATGCACATTACTAAGTAAAAGAAACCAACCTAAAAAAGCTATATACTGTATGATTCCAATGACATTCTGAAAAAGGCAAAAATACGGAGATACTGAAAAGATCAGTGATTGCCAGGAGTAGGTTGGGAGTAGGGGAGGAATGAGTAGGTGAAGCACAGAAGATTTTTAGGGAAGTGAAACTACTCTGCATGATAACTAAAATGGTATTTGTTATTACACATTTGTCAAAACTTGTAGAATATATAACACCAAGAGTGAATTATATAGACCTTCCATTAAGGTCTGGAATGGAAACTGTCGACTTAATGGACACTGTCGACTTTGGGTGATAATGATGGGTCATTGTAAGTTCACTGATTATAACACATGTATCACCTGATACAGATATTGATAGTGAAACAGGATGTAAGTATACGGGGACAGTGAGTATATGGGTATTCTCTGTACTTTCTACCTAATTTTGTTGTGAACCTGAAATGGTTTTAAAAAATAACACTTATTAATTAAAAAAAAATTAATCTAAATACTCTCCTTACTCCTTTTAAAATATTAACTCAAATGAAACACAGACTTGAGTATAAAATTCAAAACTATAAAACTTCTAAAAGATAGGAAAGGTGACTTTAGGTTTGGTGATGAGTTTTTAGAAACGACATCCAAAGCACAATCCATGAAAGAAGAAATCAAGGAAGTTGCACTTCATTAAAAGTGAAAATTACTGCTCTGGGAAAGACATTGTTAAGAGAATGAGAAGATAAATTCCAGGCTGGGAAAAAATACCTGTGAAACACATATCTGATCAAGCACTTATATCCAAAATAAATTATTCTTAAAACTCAACAGTAAGGAAAAAGAGAGGATTCTCAATGTACTGTATGCATCAGCAACAGAGCCTCCAAATACATGAAATAAAGCCTGATAGAGCTGAAAGAAAAAATAGACAACTACACAATTATAATTGTGAACCACAACAGCCCACTTTCAAAAACTAGTAGAACTACTAGATAGGAAATCAGCAAGGATATGGAAGATCTGAATACAAACAAAATGATCTAAGTGACAAATTTAGAACATTCAACCCAACAAAAGCAGAATATACTTTTCTTTCCCAAGTGTCCATGGAACATGTACCAAGATAGAT
Organism: Herpailurus yagouaroundi; assembly: GCF_014898765.1. NCBI lineage: Eukaryota > Metazoa > Chordata > Mammalia > Carnivora > Felidae > Herpailurus > Herpailurus yagouaroundi. The sequence goes on from NW_024412394.1 coordinate 74,263,093, forward strand.
CATATACAGTATCTTGGGAGATAAAAGAAGCTTCAACACATTTAAAAGAGCTAAAATCACAGAGTGCATTCTCTGATCTGAAAGAGTCAAACTCAGAACCACAGGAAATCAGAGCCCAAGCCAGTTCAGATGCCACTGAGCTAGAAGTAAGTAAAAGAATGCCCCTTGGAAAATGACTGAGTGTATTTCTCCTCAGAAAGGTTTTAAAACTACTCTCAATTTGGTTGAAACACTTATTATCTGAATCAAAATTCTTTTCCATAATTGTATTTTTTATATTGCAATAATAGCAAATGAATAATACTATAAATATAAATTGAATTTCAAAACACATTGGCAATTATTTGATTTACAAGCCAACTTTTAGGATACCACATATTAAACCAGGACTACTGTTACTTATTACATAATATTAACATCTTACCTTCTGATGGAGTGTCTAAAAGATTAGCATGTTTTGTTTTCACATGATTTTCCATATCTTGACTACAATCTTCTATTCTTCCACAGAAGGGACATTCTGGAGGACTATACATTGTTTTATAAATTGATCCTTTTATTTTGGACAGGTCACACTCTTTTTCCTTACTTTTGAGGAACTTTCTAGCTTCAGTTAAGTTCTCTGAATAAAAGGCTTTCTGTTTTAAAGTACCATCATTAGGCAGGCTTTGAGCCGAAATTTTTGGATGATTAGATGCACAAGCTGAATGGACACTAGAATTAACTTCCATTCTACATTGTAAAGTGTTGTCCTTCCTGTTATCTGAAGTTCTATACTGTATTGTATTGATCCTTGCAAAGCTTCTTTCGAGTTCATTCTGCTCAAAATGAGCAGTTTCAATATGAAAACACATTTCATCATAATTCATGCCTGACAACTTGCAAAATGGACATACAACTTCATTTTCCATGTGAACAATTAGAAGGTGAGCCTTCATGTCTGGTTCTGAGGTTACTGTTTCACCACAAATATCACAAGAAAGCATAGTACATCAGGGAGCTAGAAAAAAAATGTAATACTATGTTAAGTTTGAAAATAAGACTGAAGAAAAAGAAATGCACTTTATAAAATGATTTGGAACACATTTTTAACAAGTATTTACTTAAAACTGGATTGTTTAGATGAAGATATCTTCAATGAACTTAATTGTTCCTCAAATATACAAACTTATTTACAAATCTGAACCAAAATTTCACTACTATATTTCAAGTTTATGGTTTCAATAAAACAAAGGCAGTAATAATTCAAATTAAAATACATAATATTTAAAGTATTTAATAATTTTTTTAACATTTATTTATTATTGAGAGACAGAGAGACACAGAGCATGAGTAGGGGAGGGGCAGAGAGAGGGGGAGACACAGAATCCGAAGCAGGCTCCAGGTTCTGAGCTGTCAGCACAGAGCCTGATGTGGGGCTCGAACTCACAAACCGTGAGATCATGACCTGAGCCAAAGTCAGACACTTAACCGACTGAGCCACCCAGGCACCCCAATATTTAAAGTATTTCAAAAAACATGTCTGGTCTGAGATAAAGGAAAAAAAAATGTTTATAAAATTGTCCAAGTAAGATAACTCAGTTAAGGGAAAACTAAAAACAAAAAACAAAAAACCTTATCAACTGAAGTATCTAAATACAGAAACTTAGAGTTGTTAACAATGGGGAGGGTAAATAAACACATCTTAACTCAGTAGTTAACAGTTAAAAAGCTTTAGGTACATCAAAGTAATTTAAGTACATTATCATCATTCTATCTGGAGGAAACCCTGGCTCAGATAGGTCACCACAGCCAGAAAATGGTTAGGCAAACCTTTTGAGAGGCTGTCCTCTCAACTCAAAGTTGACCATGATAGAAAAGAGCACCAATTCCAGAGCCAAGAGACCTGGGTTACAATTTCAGGTTTCAAAATTTTAGGTAAAACATCTCATCTCTTTGAGGCTCAATCTATAAAATGAACTGTACTAAACTGGCAGTCTTTTTAAGGTTTTATGGACTAATAAAATACCGGATGCCGACAAAATGTGATTTTGTTAGAATTTTTAAAAAGCCATCACTGCCACAACCTTTGTCTAGCTAAGGATTATTTAAAAACAAGCAGGAAAAGAAAAATAAGGAAATTCCCATCATTTAAATAAACTTAGTTTCATAAGAACTCCCTACATGGTCCTTAATTTTCTTATTCCCCTTAAGACAAGTGAAAATAGTCTTCGATTTTAGAACGAAATTCTCCCAAACCACCAGCTGAACCAACGTCATGCCCAGACTTTCTTCTTTTCCCGGGGCTGGGGCACGGCTAGACTCAGAGGGATACGCCTGAACTCCCAAACAGTGTGATCAGAACAAGTGGGTGAGAGATGTAAGGAGGCTGGTGACAGATGCCAGGGTAGGTAGGTGGTAAGAGAAGCCGTAAGGGCCGAATGTGCCCAAAAGTCGGCGCCAACGTCCAGGAACCAAAACCAGCGCAGGCACTGAGTGGGTTAAAGTTTAGGCTGGGGGAATGAGGGTTGGGACCGTTAGTTCCTACCGGCCCGAAGATCCGGCCGCGGCCACACAGTCCTATGTTTGGCTTCCTCTTCGGGTGCGCAGCTGACTCCTTCTGGCTCTCGGGCAGAAAAGGGCACGCGCACCGTCGATTACCTTTACGGCCTGAAAGACTGAGGCAGGCTCTCCCTATATCCAGAAGTTCACAGTGAACCAAGAAAAAAAAAAAAAACTGACGACTCCAAAATACTTTCGCTTCCACACATTCAAAAAAGCTCTTCCTCTGTCCCCGGGAAGGAAAAGGCTCCCAGCATGCACCGCTCCATGCCAGTCTGGGTTGTAGTGTTTTCTGGGAGTTGTAGTCTTTTTGCATCCTCTTTCCCGGGTTCGGACTCTTAATTTACTAAGAGGCACGCGAGGCTCTGAGAATTTTCAGAATGAATTCGTACGACGGGTCCTAGGACATTATACGAATCCATAATAACCTAGGGCCTGACTACCGCTGTGTATTGATAAAGGGCTTATAATCCTACTACGTTCCAAAATCCAAACTATGCTCCACAGATGGAGGATAACTAAGATGAGTTCTTGCCTCAAGGTTACAAGATCACACACACCTTATTTTTAGGGTTCAGTTTTCATTTCATTCAATAAATATATAGCGAGTGTCTATTCGAAAGGCATTTTGCTTGGAACTGGGGCTGCAGAAGTCTTCAAAATATACAAAATGAACACCCTGTGAAGCTTACATGCTAGTGAGGCAGAAAATAAACAAGGAAACGAACTGATCATGATAGGTGCTATGAAGAAATAAAACTGAGTTATTTATAGAGAGGACTAATGTAGTTAGAAAAGGTCTCTCTGAGAAGGTGAGTGTTGTGATAAACTTTGCACCAACAGGAGGAAGAGCATTCCAGGCAAAGAAAATAATTAGAGCAAAGGCTCTAAGATTGTAGCAAAAAGAACATTTTGTGACTTGAGCAGAATGTTCTCGAAGGAAGAGTGGTTACTATATAAGGTCAGAGTTGTAGACAGGGGCCAAATCATGTAGGCTTTTGGAGAAAACTATTTTAATATTTACATAGGAGAGTGGCAAAACCTGGTGATGTACAGTATATTTAGGGTTTTGTAGTTAAATATGGCAGATTGGACATGTACATTTATATTCCCTGCCTCTCGAAATCTACTAAAATGACAGAAGACTAAAAACAAAACAAAACAAAATGCTGATGAGATTTTAACAAAATTTGAAAGCTACGAAAAGGATAGATGAGTAGAAACTAACTTGGATAAGAAGAGAAGTCAACAAAAACAAGTCACTTCATACACCAGAACTCAGGAAATGTTCAGAAATTAAAGACCTGACACATCTGAAAACCATATTAAAACTGGCCTGAAAAGAGGAACATTTTGCTGAAAAGTCTGAATAAAGAGCAGTTAGAACCATCTCCAGATTTCCTCCAATACTAGGTTGCCAATTGACTGATCTTTCCGTCCAAGACAGAAGGCTACAGGTTTGGTTTTATGAAGAAAATGAACCAGCAAGGTTATAATGCAGAAATGCACAGCTAAGTGGAGGGGGGCGGGGAGGAGTCAAGGTGTTGGACTGTAAGTGGGGAAGAGTGAAAGCTAAATACTGAATTATGAGGCTCCTAGCCATTTCCCCCAACACATTCTGATGTCTGATAGGTGTCTTCCAGTCAGGAGATTAAAAAATTCTTCTCCAGGGAATATCATTGGTCCAAAAGATAAGACCTACAGATAAGGAAAGTCCTTCAATGAAACAGCCAATATCCCAGGTTATTACTCTGTAGGGAGGACAATTGGCAAGCAGACAATGGGCTGTTATACAAATTTACAATAGTTTTCTTTAGTGTCTCATTCTTTTTTTTTTTTAATTTTTTTTTCAACGTTTTTTATTTATTTTTGGGACAGAGAGAGACAGAGCATGAACGGGGGAGGGGCAGAGAGAGAGGGAGACACAGAATCGGAAACAGGCTCCAGGCTCCGAGCCATCAGCCCAGAGCCTGACGCGGGGCTCGAACTCACAGACCGCGAGATCGTGACCTGGCTGAAGTCGGACGCTTAACCGACTGCGCCACCCAGGCGCCCCTAGTGTCTCATTCTTAAATATGAATGGATACTCAAGGATCACTAGGCATTAGAGTACAGCCTGTAGCAGTAAAGTTGAAAACCAAATGATGAAAAAGGAAAAAACAAAACTCTGAAGAAACAGAGACAACAAATGAAGGAGGAAAAAATACTTAAAGGAAACTACAATTAATATCTTCAGAGAGACAAAAAAAAAAAAGATATTTAATCCCTGAATCAAAAAGGAAATAGCTCTTGGGATTAAAAACACAATAGCAGAATCTATGTATGTATCTATCTATCATCTATCTATCTACCTATCTATCTATCTCAATAGAAAGCCAAAAGGTAACCACGAAATTCTCAGAAAAGAAAACAAAAAGAACAAGAGATAGAAAACAGGATCTTCTTCAGGGCAGCTATCATGTGTTATCTACTATACTCTGTGTCCAGCATCACTTCTGGAAACAGATCTTTTCAATACTGTTTGTTGAACTCCAGAGTGGATTACAAAGTTTATGTGTGTTATAGTAATTTAGAGTTCTTTATTTGGAATTATTCATGTATCAATGACTATTTTTTGGTCAAAAATCCACAGATATTATAGAATCCAAATTCTAAATAAATGGCAAATTGAAAAGCTTGAAACAAACCAGCAGGACATAGGAAGAGGTTTAATGAAGCTTAAGGAGAGCCTCAGTAAAGCTCCACGAGGTTGGAATTTTTCCAGAGTGCACACTATTTCAGCTCCAACATCTAAAACAGTGCCTAGCACAGATTAGGCTCTCCATCAATACGATCTTGTAGGATGAGTGACTGAACAAACAAACCAAAAGAACGAATGAGTGAATGAATGAGAGCTCCCATAGAAGACCTAGGGCAGTAGAACTCATTGCTGCCACAGCTACCACGCCCGATTGAAATCCCGGAGTCAGCGCAGGTACCGGCTCCTCCTTCGGTGGGTGGAGCTCTGCGCTCGCTTCTCTCCGCCCCTCTGCCGGTCGGTGCAGCCGCCGCCACCACCGCCGCTGCGGTCGCCGCTTGCAAGGGCTTCTGGGAGCCGAGTCTCGGGGTCTCGGGGAAGGGGCGCAGGTAGCCGCCATTTTGAGTTGCGAACCTTGTCGCTACGCTCGACGCTAGGGGCGGAGTGGCGACCCCACTGTTACCTGCAGCGGACGCCGCAACCGGGGACTGGGAAGTTAGGGCAGCGGATCGTGCCACATTAATGGGTAAGTGGGAGTGATACAGGCCAGTTTGGGTGAAGCTTGGGTTTGGTCCCTTTGGGGGTTTCTGGTTCCAGGGGTCACTGTATTTAGCCCTTTCCTTGCGAAGGCTTGAGGACCAGGCCATTCTGCCAGGGTTTTTTGCAGGGTTCCCTAAGGGACACATTGGTGGCGGGGGCGTGGCAGCCGGACCTTTTCCTTGCTGACGCGACGGTGCGGGGGATTACATATCCTCGCAGCCAGCCGGGCTGGCCCTCGGAAGGAGCCTTAAACGGCCGAGCTCATCCTGCCCGGTGCCGCTTCACCGTGCCTTGGTAGCTCCGTTCTCGGAGGTACACGGTCTGGTCAAATGTTGCCATTCAGTCCTGGGACTTAGCGTCTGTGTGGGTCCGGCAGCTTATTAGAAGTTCCACAGTGTCCAGAATACCGCACGGGTGGCCCCGGGGGCCTACTTGTCGCACGCTCGCGGTCCGCAGCTTCCCTCCTCCACCTGGATGGCGACGCGGGACTGGGTGGGATAGATGCTTCTAATAGCTCCGTTCCAAGATGAAAATTTAACAGGTGTTTCCTCGGTAATGCGTGAGAGGCGAAGGATTCGAAAGGTGTGCAACGAGATAGTGATACTTCAAAAGAATATGACATCGGCATTTACTCTTAGGCTTTTAAAAGCATTTTACGTCTGACTTGATGTCTCTTAATTACAGCACTCAGTAAGCGATTTTCTTTTTTGGTAAACAAGAAACAGCCTTATCCTTTAGCTCTTTAAGTACTTGCTTGTTTGGTTATAGGGGCTGTAGTCAGAACACTTACCCCTTTGTACCAGCCTTATATTTTTACTAATACGCATCCAGACCCGTAGAAATGGAGGCTTTAGGGGCACAGGAAATTCCGTTAATATATATTAGAAGAAGTTCAAAATGCAATTACTTGCCCAACCTCAAAACAGTTTTTCAGAAAGCTGAGTGAAAAATAAGCTTATAACTGGGAGAAGAGAGAGAGAAAGAATCTCTGTTCTGCAGTCTCAAAGTATCTGAATGGCATTTCTTATATTTAAAGTAACTTGTATGAGATGGTAACCTTTGAAGTAGTCTTTAGAGTTATTTTACATAAAAGGGAACAATCCTCCCTGGTGAGGTACCTTTATAGATTGTTCTTGGACTATATGTCTTCTTTAAAGCAATTGCAGTGAGGATGCAGGTGTTAAATAGTTAGTACCAGAAAAAGGAACAAATGATACATGAGTTGTTGGGGGTAGATTTTATTTGGTTAACATTTATATTAAAGATTTTAATGTGGGCACCTAGATTAATGATTAATTAGAAGTAGTGTCCAGTGTGTAGGCTGGAGAGGCACAAGGTAACTGAAGTAGATGTGGGGAGAAAATACTAGAACTTGTTTCTTTACCTTTTAAAACTATTCTATAAACATTTTTTCTATTTGTGAATTTTGTAATGGGAGAGATTATTAGGCTAGTGATACTTGTATATAAATAAACAAACATTGAGGATGAATACACAAATTTATTTATTTATTTATTTATTTATTTAGAAGAGCACAAGTGGGAAAGGGGCAGAAGGAGAGGGAGAGAGAATCCCAAGCACGCTCTGCACTCTTAGCCTGATGTGTTGTGGGGCTTGATCTCATGAAGTGTGAGATCATGACCTGAGCCCAAATCAGGAGTTTGATGTGTAACTGACTGAGGCACTCATGCGCCCCTGCACAAACATATTTTGCATGCGTAAGGATATGTGATCAAAAAAAGATTAGAGGCCGATGGCCTCGAAAAGCCTAATGTGTAGGTGATAAACATTAAGAGGCTTATTACTATGAACATTTCATTTTGCTAAAATATTTTATATTTATTGAGCATAAGTCAACAACTAATGTTGAAGTCCAGTTTGTTCTGTAGTGAACTCATCTTTTTCTCATCTCAGAGCCAAACCTCTTATTAATGAGCCAGAATGTTTATATATGAAATACTTAGGAAATACTGCTGCACACTGTTTTTATTAATTAAGTTAGATTGAGCTGTTTCTAATGATAAGTATTTGTAGGTCCACACAGTACTATTGAAATCAATTCATTAATTATTTTAAAGAAGGATTTTGGTCGAGTATAAATATACCTTAATTGCTATGATGTACATGTGTTAAGTTCAGAGGCACAAAGTATCTTTCAAATCATTCTGATGTGCTCAGCCTATTCCATTCTACTTTTAGCTCCACCACTAATGAAATTTCTCTCACTGTCTTTACCAGTGACCTAATTATCAAATCTGATGCCTTGTGTGGCACCTGGCTTATTGTAGGCACTTAGATTTGCTGGATGAATCAAAGAATGAATAAATCAAGTGGTCTGTTTTCAGTGCTACTATAAATTAAATACAACCTTGTCTTTTGAATTCTCTTCTCTTTCCTCTTCTGGTTCTCTTATTTCTCTGACCTATTTCTTTTTGGTCCTTTGTTCCTTTTCCCACTAAGAGATAAACATCCTCAAGATTTCAATCCTTGGCCACCTTTCTTTTATAGCTCTACATGATCTTGGATTATCAATTAGGATTCTTCCTGAGGTTTGACCCATATTTTTAACCATCTATAGGTCTAAATCTCCTGTATGTGTCCTAAGTATTATAAATTGAACACATTTAATTTTTTTTTTCAACGTTTTTTATTTATTTTTGGGACAGAGAGAGACAGAGCATGAACGGGGGAGGGGCAGAGAGAGAGGGAGACACAGAAGAGGAAACAGGCTCCAGGCTCCGAGCCATCAGCCCAGAGCCTGACGCGGGGCTTGAACTCACGGACCGCGAGATCGTGACCTGGCTGAAGTCGGACGCCTAACTGACTGCGCCACCCAGGCGCCCCAAGAAGCTAGCAATCAAACAAAACCATCCCTCTGATACAACATCTGTATTCCCTGTCTTGGCTTATTTTGTCATTGTACTGAAATAGCTCAAGCTAAAAACCATGGGGTTTCCTAAACTCCTTTTTCTTATTCACCTCATATTTCTTATATTTATTTGGTCTCTTATTCTTTTTGAATCAATTTCTGCAATGTTTCTGGAATCAACAGTCTTCTACATTTCCAGTGTAACTATTAATTTAGTTCTGGTCTTCATCATCAAAGTTCAAAACAATCTTCTCTTTAATTTCTTTAATTCTGTTCCTTAGGATCAAATCCAAATTTCTCAACCTCATTGCAGGAACCGTAGGTGTTCTTAGTTACATTTCTAGCTTTATCTCCTGCCTTTTCTCCCATGAATCTTGTTTAGGCACACTTAATTTCTTACCGTTTTGTGATTATGCCAGTTTTCTGCAAGAACTGTGCCTTTGCATGTATTCCCTCTGCTTGAAATGCTTGTTCCTTCCCTTTCTCTTTTCATCCTCTTTCCTGGCAAATTCTTGCTCTTCCTTTAAGATAACTGTGAAGATTTTCAGAGCTCCCTGAGGCACAGTTAGCTGCTTGGTCTTCTGGGCTTTCACGGGATTCAATGCATATGTTTCAGCTACTCTACTAATTACAGTATAATTTGCTACTTCATTAGTCTGCCTTTGACATCAGAGATAGCAGATAAATGCCAACCTTCTTTTTCTTCTGTTTACTTCATAGTGTTAATTGATCACAATATTCTCTTTGGTTTCTGAAAGTAAAATTATTATATTATTTTAAATGTAACATGTTACATAAAATACTGTAAGTGCATTTGTAAGAAAATGTTTATATAAATGTTAATGTTTTTAAATACATTTATAATAAAACTACTTAAAAATATATAAGTATTTCAGCATTTAAAAAGAACTAATTATACCATAGTACTGCAAACTAGTATTGTAGTCATGACTGAAGTCATGATCCGTGCAGCCTTAGTTTGTTTTTTTTTTTAATATTTTTTAACATTTTATTTTATTTTCGGGGGGAGACAGAGCATGAACAGGGGAGAGGCAGAGCCACCGACTGAGCCACCAGGCGCGCCCAGTCTTAGCTCTGAAGGCAGCACTTTAAGTAAATAAAAGAAGCCAGACCCCCAAAAATATTTGACCTGTGCTTACTGAAGCCTAATACCATGTTCCCTTGAAAATAAGGTATGTCATCCTGGCCTTTCTTGATCTTGTTGGGAGCATAACTTAGGAGGTTTTTTTTTCAATTCTTTTTTTTTAAATGTCGTTGGAGCCGCCTGGGTGGTTCAGTTGGTTAAGGATCCACCTGTGGCTCAAGTTACGATCTTACGGTTCATGGGTTCGAGCCCCACGTCTAGCTCTCCGCTGACAGCTGAGAGCCTGGAACCTGCTTTGGATTCTGTGTTTCCCTCTCTCTCTGCTCCTCCCCTGCTTGTGCATGCACACACTCTCACTCTCAAAATAAATAAACATTAAAAAATAAAAAGTTTTTTTAAAAAAATGATTATTATTTACTTATTTTGAGAGAGAGAGAGGGAGAGAGAGAAAGAGAGAGAGAGAATTCCAACCAGGCTTTGCCTTTCAGCACAGAGCCTGATGTGGGGCTCCATCTCACAAACCATGACATCATGAGCTGAGCCAAAATCAAGAGTCAACTGCTTAACCGACTGAGCCACTCAGGCACCCCTAGAAGTTTTTTACCCAACTATTTCATGATTGATAATTTCCTGGCTGACAGTGAATATAAGACGTTTCCTACTTCAGAAAGGTTAAAACAGCAGGCTTTGTGGAGTGCGTCTTAAAACCAGTGAAGTTAGGGTAATGACTTTATCTGTGTTTAGACCAAAATCTATTATTTGTTTGATAGTTTAGTCCTTAAAATATTTGGTCCTTTTGCTCCAATTTTGTTATGGGAATGAGGGAATGTATTCTTTGTACATGATCTTTAGAATGGATTTTGTAATTCTATTTAAGCAGTAAGCATAAACTTAGTTTCCCGAGAGTAAACATTTCATGTTGTTTTGAGAGTTACAAGTATCTGTTTTCTTCTCTCCTAACCTTAAGATGCCATGGCTAGTCCAGGGAAAGATAACTATAGAATGAAAAGTTATAAGAACAAAGCCCTAAACCCCCAAGAGATGCGCAGACGAAGAGAAGAAGAAGGAATACAGCTTCGAAAACAAAAAAGGGAAGAACAGGTAGGTGTTTCAAAATATTTAATTCTGTTTATCACAAAACTGTATAGATTTTAGAAGTTGCGTTATTATTGCTTATTTTTAGATAATTTTAAATGAAAAAGTGTTTTAGGAAATTGAATATAAGCCTATCCTTTAATTTGTTAGACTCCAGGAGTAATTCATGAATCAGAAACCTGTACTATTTTTAATCATTGAGAGGAACAGCTTTTCTGTTCTATTGATAAAACTTTTCTGTTAATTATATTTTATCCCAGTGCTAAGGATTTTTTACCCTTAAGCCTGTTTAGATCACTTCTGTTTGTCATTGTAAAATTCTTCCCCAAAAAATATTGTATTCATTTGTTGCTTTGTGGTTTTCACAGTTCTTGCTTTTAAGTTAATTGTCATCTTCCTATGCTGATCATACTGTTCCTTCTGTAGTCTCATCAGCCAGCTAGATCTCTAAGACTTCTCTGTTCTGAACTTTGTATATGTGACATAAGGAATAGAAGCATCATTAGAAAGAGTGCCTCCCAATGCTTTTCATTCCAAGTTATACTTAAGTTTAGAAATATTTATAAGTAATTAAGAGGGTATAGTCTTCACATGCATAAATTAAAACTAATGTGCAGAAAGGGCTAGCAATGAAGAAAGTAGAGAAAGACCCTGTTTTATAAATATGATTTGTCATCTCCCTATCTGTATTATCTAGCACAGTCCTAACTATATTATAGTAGGAACTCAAAAAAAAAATTTAAAAAAATCTGTTGAGTGAATGATTAGAAAGAACTATACTGGCTGAAGAAGAGTGGTAATTATTTAGCTATCAAAAAGAATATGATACCAGAAATTTTCCTCTCTATTTTGATGTAGGAAATGTATCTATGCATCCTACTCAGTGACTTCTCTATGCTTTATTTCTCTTATCTTTTTTTCTTTATTTTTTTTTTTCACTTCTGAAATAATAAGGATAGGGCCATCTTTCCTGAGAGTTGTTCTCTATTCCTTATTAATCTGATATACTAAGTGTGTTAATATGCCACATTATTTTTCTCAGGTAACTAATTTGCTGTTTTATTAAGATTTCTTGGAAAAATTTTTGAAAAATTTTTAGACATCTCATACACTAGTGTGAGCATATGTGCTTTTACAAGTACTATAAAACATAAATGTGTACTGCACTGAAGGGACCCGCCATTGGTAAAAGATCTGAAATTAAGAATGACTTAGAGCAATCTGCAGGATAGAGGCTAACCTAGCTTGGAAAGTTTAACTTCTCAAAGATTATTAAGGTCTTCATGGCATAGTGATTGAGAAACACCTAAAATATTTGGAATTTTAAATGATAAGATTCTTAGTTTGTTTTGTACACTTAAATGAAAAATATAATTCTATGGGAATTCAGTGTTTTATGTATAAAGTGTTTGTTCTTTATTACAGCTGTTCAAACGCAGAAATGTCTCTTTGCCCAGAAATGATGAATCTATGCTAGAAAGTCCAATCCAGGATCCAGATATCAGTTCCACTGTACCTATTCCAGAGGTAGATATTACAAAAATATATTTCAGATTATACTTCAATAATATTTTGGAGGTAGTGGATACAACAAATATTATTCATATAAAATATGTAAATGATAAATTATATTTTCTGTGTTTTAGGAAGAAGTTATCACCACAGATATGGTTCAGATGATTTTTTCTAATAACGCTGATCAACAGCTTACAGCAACACAGAAATTTAGAAAGCTGCTTTCTAAAGGCAAGAATAATTATTTTACGAATTGATTTTTAATAAGCAATTTAATTTAGTACATTTATCTTATAAAACCAGAAAATTTAATCATTTAATAAAAGAAGGCTATGGGTCATTACTTTTCCTAGATCAACATGATAAAATAAGCTTTAAAATTTGCTAATGCTAATGGATAATGAACTGAACTTGTAATGACACGATTTAAAATTGATGCCACTTTTTTTTTCCCTCCAAATTTTTATTTAAATTCTAGTTAGTTAACATATAGTGTATATTGGTTGCAGAAGTAGAATTTAGTAATTCATTGCTTACATATAACCTCCAGTGCTCATCATAACAAGTGCGCTCCTTAACTCATCACCCATTTCAGTATGCTTATTTGATATTACAAGATTCTGCACTAGAGTTTTACTTATTGGATTTTTTTTAAGGCACTCTTCTTTGTACATCTTAATTTTTCTTTAAAATGTACTTTTAAATAAGATATATTTTTGGAGGGGGTCCCTGGATGGCTCAGTCGAGTAAGCGTCCAACTCTTGATTTTGGCTCATGTCATGATCTCACAGTTAGTGCGTTTAAGCCCTATGTCAGGCTACACAGTGATAGCGCAGAGCCTGCTTGGGATTCTCTCTCTCTCCTTCTCTGTCTTCCCCTCCCCTGCTTGTGCACAAACACGCTCTCTCTTTCTCTCTCAAAATAAAAAACTTTTTAAAAAATATCTATTTTTTTAATAAAGTTAATTAATTAATTATTTTTTTTAAGTAGGCACCACACCCAGCATGGCTCTTGAACTCACTCAAAACCTGGAGCTCAAGAGTCTTATGCTATACTGACTGATAAATAAGGAACACTAACTGAGAAGTTGCTGGGGAACCATAAGAATATACTTTTTGTTGAAACCAAGGGAGAAGAAAGACTTTTTGGTACTTAGATTGCCAATCGCTAAAATATCTTGGTTTTATTTTTGCGTATCTTTGTTTGAAAATTTCCTAGAGATTTTGTGGTTCTCAAAAGTCCTCTTCATTTCATGAAAATTTATGAGGAATACTAATAGTTCAGTAGCATTTCTGTAAATAATGGATTATACTCTGACAAAATGGAATATAACTTGACTGGAAAGCATTAGACAATGGTTGACAGGGAAGGGGACATCCCTGGAAAGTGGAGTATGCTTATAAAGAATTAGAGGGAACATTATCTTTCAGTTGGTGTTTCGAATGTTAAGACTGAAATATTCCATGTTGTGAAGGTGAGCCTTCAACTTACAAAATTAAATATTTGTATAGGAAATATTTTAGGATTTGTCTTACTGTGGTCAATGTAAAAGAATTTGCTTTGCAGTAAACATTGCAATTAGGAGAACATTTATTTACTTCAATTACATATACCTGAGGCTTTTAAACTTGGTCAGTAAAACCTAGGAAAGTTATTTTGTGCGTCCTGTTAATTGACACTGGGACCAGATTATTGTCTTTTTGTGTCATGTAATAACTTAATTCTTTTTAACTTTTAGAACCTAATCCACCAATTGATCAGGTTATACAGAAACCAGGAGTTGTACAGAGATTTGTGAAATTTCTTGAAAGAAATGAAAATTGTACTTTACAAGTGAGTTCTAAAGTTTTCTTTCTTAATTCTTTCCAGAAATAACATGTGATTAAAGTTTCTAGTGAAAGTAAGTTCTACAGTACTGAATATATTTAAGCATTCAGGAATAAAGGGAGAGGTGATGCCACCTGTCTGGCCCTGGTCATGTTTGCAATGCTGGTTTCTCCTAGGAACGTTTGTTCTGTTAAACAATTTTGGAAAAAGTATATAAAATCATTGTTAATTTAATAAAAATTTTGTAGCTGTCAACCTTTAATAAATTTTTTGTTTTAGAAAACCTCAAATTAAAATATTAATGGGTAAATTTTTTTGACCCTTAGCTAATTAGGGTTGTAACATTTTAGTATAAGCTCTTTTACCTCTTAAAATATTTTTATGTGATTAAGTTTTTTTTTTTAAAAAAAAAAAAAAAACAACTAATCAATATAATTTACTAATTATAAAAAGTTAGGTTTGTCCAAAAGAGCATTGCTTCTGTTAGAATACCTGACTCTTTAATACTAAACATTAGTTTTGTGAATTATAATTTCAGATGTGTTCATTTATTGTTCATGATTTTATAGATTTTCATTATATTTTTTTCAGTTCTTATTTTTCCAGATTGAGTCTTTTTTTTTTTAATGTTTTTATTATTTAGTTTTGAGAGAGAGAGCAGGGGAGGGGCAGAAAGGATGACAGAGGATCTGAAATGGGCTCTGAGCTGTCAGCACAGAGCCTGCTGTGGGGCACAAACTCACAAACCTTGAGATCATGACCTGAGCCTAAGTTTGACGCTCAACCGACTGAGCTACCCAGGCGCCCCAGATTGAGTCCTTTTTTAAAATTAAGAATTTTTATTTATGAAATCTGATTAATTTTACTAGTTGTAAATCAGTCTTCCAGGTTGTTCAGCTAAGTCTTTACTCTCCCTCTTTCCTTTCTTTTTGACATTTCTTTGGTGCTCTCACTTATTCTACTTCTATTTTTCCTTAGTTTGAAGCTGCATGGGCATTAACTAATATAGCATCTGGAACTTTTCTGCATACCAAGGTAGTGATTGAAACTGGAGCTGTTCCAATTTTTATCAAACTTCTTCATTCAGAACATGAAGATGTGCAAGAACAGGTATATGTTTCTAATATGAATGGTTATGTTTACTAGATTTTCATGTTTTCTTGAGAGTTGCATGTGCATTTCATTTCTTAAAACACAGTAATTTCTATTTGGTGTCAAATTAGAATGAAAGTAGAATGCACTGTCTCAGGCATAATCCTGGGTTCTCTGTAAGTATGATCTCAACTATCAAAAATTACTATTCCCATGTATAACAGAGCATACTGAGACCCAGAAAGTTAGTAATTTACCCAAAGTCACAGTGAATGGCTGAACCAAGTTTTAAACCTGGGCTGGTCTGACTCCTCATTCTTTGCTTGTCCATAGGTTATTTTGTTGTTGTTGTTGTTGTTTTTTAAATATCACATTATTTTTAATAGAACTGTTTTAAAATAAACATAAATAAATTCTCATAGTTGTTGTAAGAGGGAAATTTTAATCACATATGATTTGTACCAACAAAAGAAAATAAAATGTGGTATTTTTGTTTTGAACTGGTTTTATGGCAAATTTATCTGTTGTCCATTCATCTGTTTAGTTTTATATATACAGTATATGGGGTTTTTCCCCCCACATAGCATTGATATTAGGAGCCTTTTCTAATGACATTAATTATTCTTCCAAGAAGATTTATTGATTACTCATTATCTAGTCAGATATATACCATAATTTGTTATCTATCCCTCAGTTATATTATACATCATGTTATATCTAGCTTATTAATGTTACTGATATGTGAGGAACATTATATATCAATCTTTATCTGTCTCTTGATTATTTCACTAGGAAAAATGACTTAATTATGGTAAAAGAAAAAATTTTAAGTTCTTATTACATATTTCAAAGTTGACCTCCAAAAAAGTTATATGTATTGATTTCCCCACCAATAGGATATCGATTCCACAGGGTGAAAAATATCATTAATTTAAAAGAGTTTTCTTAAGGTAGCTATATATGGCTTACTTGGTTAAAGCACCTATCTCATAAAAGATCTTTCTTTTTTTTTTTTTAAGTTTATTTTATTTATTTTCAGAGTGAGACAGATGGGGAGGGTTAGAGGGAGAGGGAGAGAGAGAGAATCCCAAGCAGGCTCTGCAATGCCAACACAGAGCCCCAACGCAGGGGTTGAACTCATGAGCCATGAGATCATGACCTGAGCCAAGATCAAGAGTTGGACACTTAACCGATTGAGCCCACCCAGTGCCCCTTATAAAAGGTTTTTCTTAAAAAAATAGAAAATAGGGGCGCCCGGGTGGCTCAGTCGGTTAAGCATCCGACTTCGGCTCAGGTCATGATCTCGCGGTCCATGAGTTCGAGCCCCGCGTCGGGCTCTGTGCTGACCGCTCAGAGCCTGGAGCCTGTTTCAGATTCTGTGTCTCCCTCCCTCTCTGACCCTCCCCCGTTCATGCTGTCTCTGTGTCAAAAATAAATAAACGTTAAAAAAAAAATAAAAAAAAAATAGAAAATAAACTTAGGTCTAGAGTTGATGTTAAAAATATTAACTCATGTTTTAAATGTTAAAACTTTGTCAATTGAAAAACATAACTTATGTCTACTTGTGTACTTACTTGAAAAATTTGAATAAGAATATAATGAAATGATGATTTGTATTTGTAGAATTTATCATTTAATTGAAGTTTAATAAGTGAATCTTTATTTCCAATTATTTAAAAAAATTATGATGAACCTGGACTAATTCTAAACTTATTTTCAAAGATCAATCCCAAGCCAATTCTTATATTAGCTTTACCTCACTTTTCTGTGTTTTGTGTCTCCTTCCCTTTTTTTACAAATCAGTCCCTTCCCAGTGAGTGGATTCCTTGGCATAAGAGCAAACCTCTAGTATAAGTAATTAAATAATTCACTAAATTAATATATCTTATCTGAACCCATGTAGATTTGGAGTAGACAGTCTCTTTGTTGAACAGAATAAACATTTCACTAGTATGTAATGAAAAAATTGTTTAATGCCCAATCCTTGAGTTTGACTAAAAATATTAGTAAATGGCACTTTTAAACTTTTCTTACTGTCCATCTAGAATGTTTTGTTTTTTTAAACATCTTGGAAGCTATTACTTTGTTCATTCTGTACTAAAATCTTATTTGTAAGAGAAAGCATCTTATTTAAGATATTGTTGTAACAGGGTATCTCTTTCTCATTTTTCTAAGGCTGTTTGGGCACTTGGCAATATTGCTGGTGACAATGCCGAATGCAGAGATTTTGTTTTGAATTGTGAAATACTTCCACCTCTTTTAGAGTAAGTACTTTATCACAAATGAATACTAGTTTTGGGAAAAAAATTATATTCTGCAGTATATTTCTGTATACACAATTACGTTCTTCAGTGATGCTTTTAAATTTGGCTTCTGTTTAGCTGTACCAAGAGTAATAGCTTGAAAGTAGATTAAAAATGTTTCTACTTTTATCGTATCCATCTTTATTTTTTCTTAGGCAATACTTAACAGTGTTCATTGTGTGCTTGATGCTTACTGTGCTGAAATAATTCTATAAAATGAGGATATAAGTAGTTGCACTACAATAAAAATTTAAGTTTTGCTAAAGCATGGAATCTTTAGTGCATGAACAGATGATGTATTTAGGATATCAGGTTTTTATATTTGATTTTGAAATGTTCAGAGAACAAAGATCATAAGAGATTTTTCTTTCAGAGTTAGAATTTTACTTAAACGATTTATCTAGCGGTTTCTTTTTCAAATACATTACACGTTTTTTTTAAAAAGCAATTATTCTAAATCCTTTACAGAAATTTCATAAAATTATTTGAAAGTTAAATTCCTTTATTCATCCTGGCTACCTATCACTAAAAAAGATCTTTTTTTAGGCTAATTGCCACTGGCAAGTAGTGAAAAAGAAAAAAACTAGTTGAGATGGTTGAAAGGAAAAATTTTGTCATTTCTGTGCTATTAGTCATTCTCTCCAAGCTGAAAAATTGAATAGGAAGAATAAACTTTAGATACTAGTTTGCAAAAGATATTTTATTCTTTTAGAGAGAGTAACTTTCCATGAATAGAGTGATTTCTCAGTATTTCACTCAATAACATCGAATAGTTAGTATGTATAGGCCACTGAACCACTTGCTATGTCATTAACTTTGGGCTTGTTCAAAGTTAATGTTCCAAAGTGTTGGAGAATTTAGCTGAGCTATAAAATAAAATACTGATTTAGAGTTCAATATCAGAGTTATTTTGAATTTCATACTGTTAAAAGTATCTCTTAAATTTTCAATTTGAGATTTTTCTGGCCTGATTATAGGGTTTGTAGATTAATTGAGCACTTTGTTTCTTTTTACTTTTGCTGTCTCATTTTCTTATTTGTTAGTATTTCAAGTTGGTAATGGTTTATGAAATAATATGTAAGCATTTCTTAATTCTGATTCCTTTAAATGTTTAAGGAAATTTTAATCATGACCAAAGAAACAAAACAAAACAAAAAAATAAAGCTCTAAAGGAGAACAAAAGCACCCAGCTAAATAGTTATAAACATAATAAATTTCAGAAAAAGAATAGGCTTAAAAAGTAAGTTTCAGTTTCATTAGAAAATTGAGAAAGATAGTGAAAAAGAAATTATGTCAACTTAGCTACCCAGATGCATACACTTTAGTTGGGCCAAAGGATGAAAGTTATTAGCTTAAAAAAGATTATGGATTATCTGTTGTTCACATTGAAGTTCACATTTTAGTTGATAAGTAAATGTAAAACTTCTGTTAATGGTTTTATCAATTCTGTTTGAGTTTTAATTTGTTTTACTTTACTACATTTGATATCAGTAAATATAACTTTTCAGCAAACATAAACCTCTCGGTAAATGTAAACTTCTTACTACTATAGACTTCATATACTGACACATTTGTTGTTTTAATTTAGTTCAACTTTAATTTATATAATAAATATAGTTAAAAATAAATATAGTTAAAGAAGAGTAGTATACAACAGAGCTTGGACAACTGCAGTCCTCAGGCCAAATCTGGCCTGCTTCCTGTTTTGTAAATTAAATTTTATTCTAACATAGTCATTCCCATTTGCTTACTTAATATCTATGGTTGCTTTCATGCTACATCAGCACAGTTGAATAGTTACTACACAGAAAGGTGTGCAAAGCCTAAAATATTCATTTAAAAAGTTTCTCAATCCCTGATATAAAACGTCAATATAATTATTTTATTTCTAAATGTGTTACGGTTTTAGGAGGTTTCAAAGACTATAGGAAGACATGTAGAACAGATTTTGTTTTTATATATGATAAAAGATAATATAACAAAATTTACCATTTTGACTGTTTTAAAATATACAGCTCACTGGCATTAAGCAGTGTTTTGTACCTATCACAATTACTTAGTTCCAGAACTTTTAACACCCCAAGCAGAAACTGCATTACCCATTAAGCTGTCATATCCTATTTCCTCACAGCCTCAGCTCTGGGAAATCACTAATCCGCTGTTTCTGTGGATTTGGCTATTCTGGATATTTCATAAAAATGGAATCATACGTTGTGTGACCTTTTGTATCTGGCTTCTTTCACTTAGCATATTGTTTTCAAGGTTCATCCATATTATAGCATGTATCAGTACTTCATTATTTTTGTGGCTGAATAATATTCTATTGTATTTTTTTTCCCTTATTCATCAGTTGATGGTCATTTGGGGTTTTTCCCCCCACCTTTTGATTATATAGTATTCCTATGAACGTTCATTCTTTTTAGGTATATACCTATGAATAGAATTGCTGGGTTGTATGGTAATTCTATCTTTAACTGTTTAAGAATCACCAAACTGTTTTCCATAGCAGCAGTACCATTTTACATTCCCACCAGCAATGTATGAGAGTTTCAGGTTTTCCATATTCTCATCAGCACTTGTTATCTGTTATTCTGATTCTGATTTAAGGCTGTAAGGCGGTATCTCATTTTGCTTTGATTTGCATTGAACATCTTTTCATAGGTTTGTTGGCCATATGTATATTTTCTTTGGAGAATGTTTATTAAGTCTTTTGAATATTTTTTTAAATTTAGTTATTTGTCTCTTTGTTGTGTTACAAGAATTCTTCATAGGGGTGCCTCGGTGGTTCAGTCAGTTGTGTCCAACTTAGGCTCAGGCCATGATATCACGGTTCATGAGTTCGAGCCCTGCATCAGGCTCTGTGATGACAGCTCAGAGCCTGGAGCCTGCTTCGGATTCTGTGTCTCCCTCTCTCCCTGCCCCTCCCCTGCTCGCGCTCTGTCTCTCTCTCTCTCAAAAATAAATAAACATTAAAAAAAAAAGATTTCTTCATATATTCTGAATAGATTCTTATCAGGTAAATGATTTACAGTTTGTTTTGTTTTGTTTTGTTTTGTTTTGCATTTTCTGGGTTGTCTTTACTCTCTTGATAGTGTCCATTGATTCACAAAAGTTTTTTAAATTGATGAAATCCAATGTATCTGTTTTTTCCTTTTGTTGCTTATGCATTTGGTGTTGTATGTAAGAAACCATTGCCAAATTTAAGGTTGTGAATATTTGCCATTATGTTCTCTTCTAAGAATCTTACAGTGTTAGTTCTTATATTTACATCTTTGATCCATTTTGAGTTATTTTTTTTTTATATGATATGAGTTGCATTTGGGCATTCACTTATCCCAGCATGATTTGTTGAACAAAATATTCTTTCCCCATTGAACAGTCTTGACACCTTTGTTGTAAATGAGTTGACTATACATGTGTGGGTTCATTTCTAGATTAATTCTGTTCCATTGATATATACATCTGTCCTTTTGCCAGTACCATACTGTTTTGATTTCAGTACCTTTGTAGTAGATTTTGAAACAAGAACATGTGAGTCCTTCAGTTTTCTTTTTTTGGTTAAGGTTGTTTTAGCTATAGAGGGTTCCTTGCAATTGCATATGAATCTGTTTTCAGGGTACAGAACTGATTAAATTTATTCCTAAGTATTTTATTATTTTTTTGATGGTATTTAGGTGAAATTTGTTCCTGGATTTCTTTTTTGACTTGTTCATTGGTAGTCTTTGTGATCTAACATACAGTATATCCTGAGGAATGTTTAATGTGCACTTGAGAAGAATATATATTCTGCTATTACTGAGTTGAATGTTGTATAGGTGTCTTTTATATTTAGTTGGTTTATAGTCTTTTTGAAGTTCTCTGTTTTTTTGCTGATCATCTATCTAGGTGTTCTATCCATTACTGAAAACAGTGTATTGAAGTTTCTAACTATGATTGTTCAACTGTGTATTTCTTCCTTCAGGTGTAACCATTTTTGCTTTGTATACTTTGCTGTGTTGTTAGGTTTTATAACTTTTAAGTGTTATACCTTCATTATGGATTGATTTTTTTTTTATCAATATATAGTATTTGTGTTTGTCTCTTAAAATAACTTTTTTTAAAGTTTATTTATTTTAAGAGAGAGAGTGAGCGAGCAGGGGGGAGGGGCAGAGAGAAGGGGAGAATCCCAAGCAGGCCCCACATTGTCAGTGCAGAGCCAGACTTGGGGCTCGAACCCATGAACCATAGGACCATGATCTGAGCTGAAATCAAGAGTCAGTGGCTTAACCAACTGTGCCACCCAGGTACCCCACCTTAAAATAACTTTTAACTTGACGTCTGTTTATCTGATACTAGTATAATTAGTATTTATCTGATTCCATCCTTTCACTTTCAGCCTCTTTGTGCCTTTAAATCTAAAGTGAGTATCTTGTAAAGTTTCTTATAGATGGTTTATAGATTGTTGCTTGTTTATTTTTGGGTTTTTTAAAAATGTATTCTGCCAGTCTCTGCCTTCTAATTGAAGGCTTTAATCCATTTGTAATCAGCATAAATACTGACAAGGAAGGACTTCTGCCATTTTATTGTGTTCTGTATGTTTTATATCTTTTTTGCTTCTCAATTCCTTATTGCCTTCTTTTGTGTTTGATTTTTTGTGGTAAGATATGGTATTGATTCCTTTCTCATCTCCTTTTCTGTATATTTTCTAGTTATTTTCTTAATGATTAATCCAGGGAGTACAGTTAACATCTTAAACTTACAATAACCTTGTTTAAATTAATACCAATTTAATCTCAATCTTATGAAAAAACTTTGCTCCTGTATATTACTGTCCTACCTCCTTTAAGTTGCTATTGTCAAAAATAACATTGTACATTGTATGCCAGTTAACATCAACTTATAATTATTACTTTATTTATTTTTTAAATCCTATAGAAAAAAAAGAAAAATTACAAACCAAAACTACTACCTTTTATATTAACCTATATAGTTATTTTTAGCAGTGTTTTTTTTTCTTCTGGTTTTGAGTTACTGTTTACTGTGCTTTTAGTTTTAGTTACTTTTGTAAAGCAAATCTACTAGTGACGAATTTTCTCAGCTTTTGTTGTACAGGGAATCTTTTACTCTTTGATTATTTTGAAGGATAGTTTTACATGATATAGAATTCTTGCAGGATATAGAATTCTTAGTTGACAGCTTTTTTTTTTTTTCCAGCAGATTAAATATAAATCTCATTGCCTTCTGTCCTCCATGGATTTTGATGAGAATTTAGCTGCTGGTCTTAATGAGGAGTTCCTAGTTAGACAAAACAAAGTCAAGCCCCCTGCATCAGTCCTGCAGGCAGCACTCACACAGATCAAAACGGACAGACACAATTTCTCGGAAACATGTCTCTTTAGCTCTATTTTTAGAACCAGGAACTCACAGTGGGAGCTCTAGCTTTCTTCTTCAAGACTGTTGCCAGGGAGTGCCTGGGTGGCTCAGTTGGCTCAGCTGAAACCTCTGACTTCAGCTCAGGTCATGATCTGTCGTTTTGTGGGTTTGAGCCCCACCTCAGGCTCTGTGCTGACAGCTTGCTCAGAGCCTGGAGGCTGCTCCGGATTCTGTCTCCCTTTCTCTCTGCCCCTCCCCTGCTCAACTCTGTCTCTGTCTCTCTCAAAAATAAATAAACATTTAAAAAAAAATGTAAAAAAGACTGCTGCCAGAGTGGGGAGGGAGTTGGGCAAGGGTAAATTATGCTGTTTAAAGCCCAGCACATTTTAGCCCTTTCCTATTTAAAAGTTTTCTTTGTAAACTTTTGACTGTTTTCAAGAGTTCTTTTTTTTTAAATATGAAATTTATTGTCAAATTGGTTTCCATACAACACCCAGTGCTCATCCCAACAGGTGCCCTCCTCAATGCCCATCACCCACTTTCCCCTCCCTCCCACCCCCCATCAACCCTCAGTTTATTCTCAGTTTTTAAGCGTCTCTTATGGTTTGCCTCCCTCCCTCTCTAACTTTTTTTTCCCCTTCCCCTCCCCCATGGTCTTCTGTTAAGTTTCTCAGAATCCACATAAGAGTGAAAACATACGGTATCTGTCTTTCTCTGTATGACTTATTTCACTTAGCATAACACTCTCCAGTTGCATCCACATTGCTACAAAAGGCCAGATTTCATTCTTTCTCATTGCCAAGTAGTATTCCATTATATATGTAAACCATAATTTCTTTATCCATTCATCAGTTGATGGACATTTAGGCTCTTTCCATAATTTGGCTATTGTTGAGAGTGCTGCTATAAACATTGGGGTACAAGTGCCCCTATGCATCAGCACTCCTGTAAATTCCTAGCAGTATCCCTTGGGTAAATTCCTAGCAGTCTTAAGATAGATCTATTTTTAATTTTTGAGGAACATCCACATTGTTTCCAGAGTGGCTGCACCAGTTTTCATTCCCACCAACAGTGCAAGAGGGTTCCCATTTCTCCACATCCTCTCCAGCATCTATAGTCTCCTGATTTGTTCATTTTAGCCACTCTGACTGGCGTGAGGTGATATCTGAGTGTGGTTTTGATTTGTATTTCCCTGATGAGGAGTGACGTTGAGCATCTTTTCATGTGCCTATGGGCCATCTGGATGTCTTCTTTAGAGAAGTGTCTATTCATGTCTTCTGCCCATTTCCTCACTGGATTATTTGTTTTTCAGGTATGGAGTTTGGTGAGCTCTTTATAGATTTTTGGATACTAGCCCTTTGTCCGATATGTCATTTGCAAATATCTTTTCCCATTCTGTCAGTTGCCTTTTAGTTTTGTTGATTGTTTCCTTTGCAGTGCAGAAGCTTTTTATCTTCACGAGGTCCCAATAGTTCATTTTTGCTTTTAATTCCCTTGCCTTTGGAGATGTGTCAAGTAAGAAATTGCTGCGGCTGAGGTCAAAGAGGTTTTTTCCTGCTTTCTTCTCTAGGGTTTTGATGGTTTCCTGTCTCACATTCAGGTCCTTTATCCATTTTGAGTTTATTTTTGTGAATGGTGTAAGAAAGTGGTCTAGTTTCATTCGTCTGCATGTTGCTGTCCAGTTCTCCCAGCACCATTTGTTAAAGAGACTGTCTTTTTTCCATTGGATACTCTTTCCTGCTTTGTTAAACATTAGTTTGCCATACATTTGTGGGTCCAATTCTGGAGCCTCTACTCTATTCAATTGGTCTATGTGTCTGTTTTTGTGCCAGTACCATGCTGTCTTGATGATTACAGCTTTGTAGTAGAGGCTAAAGTCTGGGATTGTGATGCTTCCTGCTTTGGTCTTCTTCAAAATTACTTTGGCTATTTGGGGCCTTTTGTGGTTCCATACAAATTTTAGGATTGCTTGTTCTAGCTTCGAGAAGAATGCTGGTGCAATTTTGATTGGGATTGCATTGAATGTGTGGATAGCTTTGGGTAGTATTGACATTTTGACAACATTTATTCTTCCAATCCATGAGCACGGAATGTTTTTCCCATGTCTTTATATCTTCTTTAATTTCCTTCATAAGCTTTCTATAGTTTTCAGCATACAAATCTTATACATCTTTGGTTAGGTTTATTCCTAGGTATTTTATGCTTCTTGGTGCAATTGTGAATGGGATCAGTTTCTTTGTCTTTCTGTTGCTTCATTATTACTGTATAAGAATGCAACTGATTTCTGTACATTAATTTTGTATCCTGCGACTTTGCTGAATTCATGTATCTGTTCTAGCAGACTTTTGGTGGAATCTGTCGGGTTTTCCACATACAGTATCATGTCACCTGCAAAAAGCGAAAGCTTGACTTCATCTTTGCCAATTTTGATGCCTTTGATTTCCTTTTGTTGTCTGATTGCTGATGCTATAATTTCCAACACTATGTTTAACAACAGCAGTGAGAGTGGGCATCCCTGTCGTGTTCCTGATCTCAGGAGGAAAGCTCTCAGTTTTTCCCCATTGAGGATGATAGTAGCTGTGGGCTTTTCATAAATGGCTTTTATGATGTTTAAGTTTGTTCCTTCTATCCTGACTTTCTCGAGGGTTTTTATTAAGAAAGGATGCTGAATTTTGTCAAAAGCTTTTCTGCCTCAATTGACAGGATCATATGGTTCTTATCTTATTAATGTGATGTATCGCGTTGATTGATTTATGAATGTTGAACCAGCCCTGCAGCCCAGGAATGAATCCCACTTGATCATGGTGAATAATTTTATGTGCTGTTGAATTCAATTTGCTAGTATCTTGTTGAGAATTTTTGCATCCATATTCATCAGGGATATTGGCTTATAGTTCTTTTTTTTTTTTCTGGGTCTCTGTCTGGTTTGGGAATCAAAGTAATGCTGGCTTCATAGAATGAGTCTGGAAGTTTTCCTTCCCTTTCTATTTTTTGGAACAGTTTGAGAAGGATAGGTGTTATCTCTGCTTTAAATGTCTGGTAGAATTCCCCAGGGAAGCCATCTGGTCCTGGACTCTTATTTGTTGGGAGATTTTTAATAACTGATTCAATTTCCTCACTGGTTATGGGTCTATTCAAATTTTCTATTTCTTCCCATTTGAGTTTTGGAAGTTTGTGGGTGCTTAGGAATTTGTCAATTTCTTCCAGGTTGTCCAGTTTGTTGGCATATAATTTTTCATAGTATTCCCTGATAATTGCTTGTATCTCTGAGGGATTGGTTGTAATAATTCCATTTTCATTCATGATTTTATCTATTTGGGTCATCTCCCGTTTCTTTTTGAGAAGCCTGGCTAGAGGTTTGTCAATTTTGTTTATTTTTTCAAAAAACCAACTCTTGGTTTCGTTGATCTGCTCTACAGTTTTTTTAGATTCTATATTGTTTATTTCTGCTCTGATCTTTATTATTTCTCTTCTTGTGCTGGGTTTGGAGTGTCTTTGCTGTTTTGCTTCTATTTCCTTTAGGTGTGCTGTTAGATTTTGTATTTGGGATTTCTTTTTTTTTTTTTTTAATGTTTATTTTGAGAGAGAGTGCTTGCAAATGGGGGAGGGGCAGAGAGGGAGAGAGAATCCCAAGCAGGCTCAGCACTGCAATGCCCACCAGGGGTTAGGCTCCATCTCACTGATTGTGAGATCATGACCTGAGCAGAAACCCCAAGAGTTGGATGCTTAAGTGACTTAGCCACCCAGGTGCCCCTGTCTTCAAGAGTTCTGATAAAGTTGATTCTGACAAAGTTTGCAGATTTTTTTGTTGTTGTTTATATATTTTTTTCTAGTGGGGGACAAGCTGCAAAAGTTACCTTCTCTACCATTTTTGCTCATGTCACTAGAGAATAGAGGTTTTTTTTTTTTTAAACCTAGTTTCTGAATAGCTGTGGCAGGTTGCAGATCAAATATACTGAGAGACAATCTATTCAGAACCAAACATCTCTTCTCAGTAGCTGATCTGCATTTGATTTGACCCTGTGTACATACCTTGCTTCCTAAAAGTACAATGTATTATTTTCATGGAAAAAAAAAAAGTAATCTAATACTCTTTTTAAAGTATATAGAAATGAGTCAGTTTTCCATGACACCCTTTATTTTGACATGTTTTATGTCTTGTAAAAATCTATTCAGATCATAGATTCCAATTTTTAAAAGTAAAGTGGTGATATATATTTTTATTTCTGGGGATATAATTATTTTTAAAATTCCCCTTTCCTAGTTTACCACTTGGGTTTGACTACCTTATGAAAATATATTGCAAATTTTTATACTTTATAATACAAAATAGCTAAAGAGAAAAAATGAATGTAAAGTGACAATTTTCTTTTCTTTCTTTCTTTTTTTTTTTTTTTTTTTGGCAGGTTATTAACAAATTCAAACAGACTAACAACAACCAGAAATGCTGTATGGGCCCTCTCAAATTTATGTAGAGGGAAAAACCCTCCTCCAAACTTTAGTAAGGTATGAATAAAATATACAAATTAAGGAATCTATCTATATAAATGTTTAAATCTCCTTATAATAGATTTTTAGAGATTGAAGGAAACATTATGCCTTTTTTTGGTAATTATTTTCTTTATTGACCAGACAATAATTGAGATATACAGTGGAAAAGAAGTTTCCCTTCTGCTCTTACTTTACCTCATGATTGCCCCTCAGCAACCATTGTCACTTTGTCACTTGATGTTTATGTACGTTAATGTTGACTTTAGAAATCCACTAGTCTTTTCATTTATAGGAAATTGAAGCCCCTAAAAAGGTAAAGGTAATTCATCCAGGTCTACTCTTAGTTGTAAAATCTGAAAAGTAATTAGTCCATGGTGGCTTCTGCTTTCCCAGGTACTTTTTATCTGTTTAGAATATCTTTTTCCCCATCTCCTCATATTCTGCTAAAAGAGTAGATTATTAATAAATTCCCAATCTAGTTCTATTGTCTTACCAATAAGATGCTGTTAAAAAAATAGAATGTAGGTAAATTTCTGGGCTATCATTATACTTCTTCTGAATTCAGTATTAATTAAAGAGGAACAAGAGCTCAAAATCTGGTGTGGATTTAGTGATAACGTTTCTGGGGGCAAAAAATAATAAATTCCTTATTCAAAAATATGCATGAATTAGTATGCCTTCTCATTTATGCTTTAACCATTCCAGTTTTAAAAATGGATGATTTGGCCACATTTCATGTGAACTGCCAACACGACTTTAAAATCTCATTGGTACCATGATTCTGTTGATCTTTCTCCACACCACATAGCATGTTATGGGTTCAATCATAGTTCATAAAATTCTTATACTACCATCTATGCTTATTCTATTCCATGTTTGTTGACAAGTGCATAATGTGACTAAAGAGCTAGTTTAAAGCATTGTAAAGTATGCTAAAAGGAGGAACAAAATTATTATTTTAATCAGAAATTTGGTTTAATAGATACATATATTAGAAAAGTTTTGCATAAGTTGTACCACAGCTCCTCGAGGAAGCATATAAAACATTATAAAACAATGTTGCAACAATGGCCTTATTCAGTATAAAAGCATTTTTTATAATTTTCACTTTAATAGTGAAAGAAGAAATGAGTATTTGGACTGTGTATAATACAAGGAAAAGAATATTATGTGGTACACAAGTACCCCTCAAACAGCCTTAAAAAAAAAAAACCTATATAAAAAAGGTGATTATTTGGCATGATCATTATAGAATTGGAAGGAAAGAAAATGTTCATATTTTATCCAAGGAGATGATAAGGATCCATTCAACTGATGGTGGTGAATCTTTCACCAGCTATTTATATGTTTAGACTTGCATGTAGAATTTGCTTGCTAATTATATTTATGGTTTTAGCAATCATAGTAATCTATTTTACCTCTTAAAAATGCTATTTTAATTGAGATTTTACTCCATGAACTTTGGTTTATGCGTTGCTTTTCATTTTAAATTTCTTTCTTTAAAATACATTACTTTTAAGCGTTTGGGGTTTTGTTGCCTTCCTCTGCTTTTAAAATAGTGTGCATCTGTATGTGTATATTTTTAAATAATAATTATGAGATAGTTGTAAATATATAATTAGTTTAAAATGCCATGTTTGATTTTTCCTTTTTCCTTATTAGTAACAGTATTGGATTATTTTTTTAAATATATATTTATTTATTTTTGAGAGAGAGAAGGAAAGAGTGCACAAATGAGATAGGGGCAGAGAGGGAGAGACAGAATCCCAAGCAGCTCAAACTCATGAACCATGAGATCATGACCTGAGCTTAAATCAAGAGTCAGCTGCTTAACCTACTGAGCCATCCAGGTGCCCCTTAAAATATATTTTATATGTATATATATGTGTATGTGCATATTTCCCATTTTATCTTATAATGTATTCAAAAAAACATGTATTCAAGAGTTGAGATTTAATAAAATTAGTAATTTTTACTGTTTCTACAAGTTAATTCTTAAATGAAACTGGGTTTCTCTCCCCTTCTAAGTATGTGGAGGTAAAAAATTCAAAGATCAGTGGTACATTTTGGTACTACTGCCTTGATTTATACTGAAGTACTGATAGTTTTACCCACCATTGCTTTTGTAGCTTTAGTACAAATGTCAACAAAGTGAAAAAGACCCATTATGTGTTAGAATAATTATGAAAATGGTTTTGGCATTAAAGAGCCCCCTGAAAGTTTCAGGAATCCTCCAGGGGTCCATGGACCATACTTTGAGAACCATTGGCCTACAACTTAATGCTTAGTATCTGCTTAATATGTACCTAATTCCCTTTTCTTCCTTAAATGCTTGCTTATAAATCACCTTTTCCATGAGCTCTACTCTGATTACTGTATATAATAATGTAATCTGTCACTGCCTCCAGCCACTGACTTCCACATTTTAATCTAATTTTTTTCCTCAGCATCCTTTAACATAGTATGTGTTTTTAAAATTTTTTACATATATTAATTAAAAAAAATCTTCCATTAAAATATAAACTCCTTAGAGTTAGGAATCTTTGTCTCTTCTTGTTTACTTATATATCCCAAGCTTACAGTGTAATTCACGTTAAAAGGGCTTAAGACTTTTGTTGCGTACATTTTCTGTGATTTTTCTAGGAGAGATTTTTCCTGTATCGTTGACTTTTTTTGAAATTTTTACTTTTACAATCATATTTTATATTTTCAAAAAATTTTTTTTTAATGCTCATTTTTATATTGACTTCTTCTATAAGCTTCTTTTATGGACCTAGCAAATTATGCATCTGTGAGGATTTACAGTTTTTTTGAGCTTTTCTTTTTTCTGGTGTCTCTGTTTTTTTGTATGTTTTTGTTTTGTTTATGGTTTGTTTGTCTTAGTCTCATTTTTACTGGGGGATCTCCTCATTTAACTGGTGGTCTTAGGTACTCTGGACATACTTAGGAAGCAGGCAGTAAAAGCTAAATGGAAAATGGGTAGATAGGTGGGTGTTTAGACTCATCATTTCATGGACTTCATTACAGAGTAATTGGACAGCAAAACCATGTTTTCTCTGAGGAACTCCAAATTTCAGTATGCTTTCTGAGATCATACTGTCTCCAGAGACGATTTTCCAGTCTCCTGCTGGAAAGTAAATAGATTGGGTTGAGGTGTGGTATATAGATAATACTACTGGAGATGTGAGAATTGGGTATTGGAAGAGGGCTAGAGGATTTCTTCAGTCAGTATGTAAACTTTTACTCTGGAATTTCTGATCCTGTGCTTTATTTCAACCTTGTCTATGCCTGATACCCCAAAGTTCAGTTTCTGTAGTTCACTTTTTGTTGTTCAGCTTCTCCTTAAAATAAGCGTCTAGTCTTTGGTAGCATTGAGAATATTAGACACCTACCTATATGGTAGGGACCCAGAGTCTAACCTGTTTCCCATTTAGATTTTTAAGCTCTTTCTGTTTTAACACTGTCCCTCTTCTGTGTTTTCTGTGATACCTGGTACCTCTGATTCTTGAGATCTTTGGGATGATAGTTGGATGATAAATTAGCTTTCTTTTTCTTCTTTTTTTTTTTCAAGCTTCCTTCTTATTGGTAGCTACCTCTCCAGGCATTGAGGTGCCACCTTTCCCTCCTCATTTATAATCGTGTCCCCAATATATTACGGGCAGGATTACAGATGTCCACTGTACTCCTCAGAGATAGAATTTGTATTTCTCTTTCTTCTTTTCCTTGTTCTGAGAAGACAGTGAATCAGACATATTTTATTTTGCTTCCTTTAAAAATATGTAGTACTTCACTGTTTTTTAAGCCAGTACAAAGATATGGATTAGCTATGCTGAATTTTTTAACTCAAAAATTTATATTTGCTTTAAAAATAATTTACACATTTCTCTGTTCAAGGAAGAGAAGGTGGTTGGCAAGGGTGAAGGCATGATTGTTCAGGAAGGATCCAGTTGTGCAGATTTGTTTTACTAACTTACAAACACATCTATTTTGTAAAGAAACTATTTCTTGTTCCGGGGCCCTAGGGTCATCCTTACAGGAGACGGCCCAGCAGAGAACATTGATAAGTATTTTTAGAAGGTTATAGTTTATGTCCTGGCAGTCTTTAAAATTGAGGTAAAGAGAAAATTCATCTAAAATACTAGAGCATGAGGGGCATCTGGGTGGCTCAGTTGGTTAAGCGTTTGACTTCGGCTTAGGTCATGATCTCACGGTCCATGAGTTCGAGCTCCGTGTCTCGGGCTCTGTGCTGACAACTGGAGCCTGGAGCCTGCTTCGGATTTTGTGTCTCCCTCTCTCTCTGTCTTTCCCCTGCTCGCTCTCTCTCTCTCTCTCTCTCTCTCTCTCTCAAAAAATAAGTAAACATTTAAAAAAATTTTTTTAAATAAAAATAAAATACTAAGCATGAAAAAGCTATCATTACTCTTTTTTTTGTAGCATATCTATATTTAGCATACAGCCCTTTTCTGAGATAGAAGGGATACTTTAGGATGCTGATAAAAAAAACAACAACAACAACTTCAAGGACGCCTGGGTGGCTCAGTTGGTTAAGTGTCTGACTCTTGATTTCAGCTCAGGTCATGATCTCACGGTTCATGAGTTTGAGCCCTGCGTCGGGGCTCCGCCGTGACAGCCTGGAGCCTGCTTAGGATTCTGTCTCCCTCTCTCTGCCCCGCCCCTGTGTGTGTGTTTATGTGTGTGTGTACATGCATGCTCTCTCTCTCTTTCTCCCTCAAAAATAAACATTAAAAAAAAAAAAACTTTAAGGAATATAGAATCAATACTGATCATGGCAATAAAAAGAGCCAACCAACATCTCAGTCTCAGTGCTTACTATATGCCAGCACTATTCTAAGATGCTATGTGCATTCTTATAATTTAACAGGACTGTGTTATTCCTGTTTTATAAATGAAGAAAATGGGTTTCAGAGATGTTAGGTAATTTGCCCATGGTCACACAGCTAATGAATCTAGGTCTGTCTGACCTAAGAAAAGAAAGATCATAAATTTATCTAATTCAGCCTTTGTTTCACAGAATTGGAAACTGAGTTTCAGAGATGAAGTGATGTGCTCATTGCACAGCTAATTAGTTGGAATATTAATGCTAGAGGGCTTAAGTCTCTGGTGTGTGTGTGTGTTGAAGATTCAGGGTTTCATTACATTAAGAAGTAGAGTTTAGTAGTGACTTCCATTTAAAAACCTTTCAGATTTCTTTTTGTATTTTCTACACCTTTAATCCTCAACTGTTATTAGGTTTATTTCCAATAATGTATATATGATGAGTAGGCTGAGATTCATTTATGTTGTATCATATTCCATGATTATTATATTAGACACTTTTAACATTTTTACTTCCCTCTGTTTTGATATGCCTTTTTTGGGTGTGTATGTGTATGATTTAAACATAGAGCATCTCAAATATGTATTTCATTACCCTAAAAAGCTTTAAATTACCACATACCTTATTTAAGATTAATTGTAAATAATTATATCTTCATATATCTGATCATAATTTTTTTTTATTTTTTTTTTTAATTTTTTGTTTTTCAACGTTTATTTATTTTGGGGACAGAGAGAGACAGAGCATGAACGGGGGAGGGGCAGAGAGAGAGAGGGAGACACAGAATCGGAAACAGGCTCCAGGCTCTGAGCCATCAGCCCAGAGCCCGACGCGGGGCTCGAACTCACGGACCGCGAGATCGTGACCTGGCTGAAGTTGGACGCTTAACCGACTGCGCCACCCAGGCGCCCCTGATCATAATTTTAAAATAATAGAATGTGTTAATTTCGCTGGCACTTTTTTGTATTATTAAATTTTTGTTTTAAAATGAGTTTCTGCATTTGCCTAAGGAAACTTGGTCTTAGAGAAAATTGTTAAATATTGGCTCTTTTCTTTTCTTCCAGGTTTCACCTTGCTTAAATGTCTTGTCACGATTATTGTTTAGCAGTGACCCAGATGTATTAGCAGATGTGTGCTGGGCCCTTTCTTATCTCTCTGATGGACCCAATGATAAAATTCAAGCAGTCATTGATTCTGGAGTCTGTCGAAGATTGGTGGAACTTTTGATGTAACTATAATTTATGATAAATAATTGTATGATTATGTATTAAGTCTAGCAGTTAGAATAATGGCCTTGTAAATATCTCAAGAGTCACCATCTTCAGGAAGGATTAAAAAGCCATCAACCCCACTTTTCAGAACAGCTATAATGCTGAAAAGCTATAATGCTTAAATTTGCATCTCATATCCTCTAGTTGGAACTAATCATTTCATTAATATATTTCATTAATTTTAATCTCTTAATGAGTGGGAGGGATTTAATTCAGCAGGTATATATGGAATTCCTATTGCCTCTAGTGTTGTACAAGATATTGTTAATGAAGTATAGAACACAGTACTTGTTCTTACAGAACCTGTAATCTAGTTAATTGTTCATTACAATAGCTAACTTATGTAAAAGTCCATGTAATGAAAACATTTAGTATTTCACTTGTGTTAGTATTTCTCTTGCTGGGCTGTTATTGCTACCTTCTTTAAAAAGAATATATTTTCTATAAAAGAAGTTAAAAACTTGTAAGACAACTTGTTTTAAAAAGATAGTTTCTTGGAGTGGCTGGGTGGCTCAGTTGGTTGAGCATCTGACTCTTGATTTCAGCTCTGATCATTATCCCAGGGTCGTGGGATCAAGCCCTTGTTGGGCACTGTGCTGAGTTTGGAGCCTGCTTAGGATTCTTTCTCTCTCTTCCTCTGCCCCTCCCCTGCTTCCTCTCTTGCTCTAAAAAAAAAAAAATATATATATATATATATACACATTATATATATTATATATATTATATTATTATATATGTACATATATAATTTTCAAGATGGTTTCTGTATCCTTTTTTTAAAAAAAGATTTACTATATTCCTTCCTTTTGTCAAAAAAACAAACAAGGCAGACAGTACAAAGAAGAGAGGTCTGATAAGAGGTTGTGGCTCCAGTCTGAGGACAACATCTAATGGGGGTGTCAGGGCTCAAGCTTGAGGGTGGCACCCATTACACCAGAAGAGCAGGCAGGCTGGAGCAAGGTTTGGAGCCAACAAATGATGGATAACAGCCTAGCCAGATCAGAAGATTGGTCATGTGTGGGGAGATTATGATAAAAGAAGCCAGTTTCTTATTCCAAGAGAATGGAAATACAAATATGGAAGGGAGGAAAGCCAGAATAATCTTGTGGTATTAGATTAGAACTGGAGATTTGAATGTGAACTCATGGCTTTTAACATAAAGAGATAGATGTAGAAATAAATGTGTGTGTGTGTGTGTGTGTGTGTGTGTGTGTGTGTGTGTGTGTTTATCCTCTTAAAGAGCCTGAGAGTAGAGATACATCTATATTAAAAAGCTGAACACATGAAATCTTGTTTTTTACTACTCTTCATTAACAAGAACCAAACTAACGTATTGAATAAAATAGGAGTCCATGAGTCCATACTAAAAGAAGTAGGTAGATCAGTAGATAAGGTAGAAAAGACATACAGTTGAAATAATGGTATTAGAAAATCATCATTGGCAACAATATGATTAATAATTAAAACAATACACATCAAGAAATGGTGAAAGTAGTGGTAAAAGTGGGATAAGGAATGGGATTTTACATAGTATAAAAGTATATCCTCTCCAAAATATTAATTATAAAGGGAAAAACAGTAATGTTAAAGAGGAGAAATCTGACAAACATCATCCTAATTGACTGGAGTTCTGCACCACTATTGTAGAAAAAAACAGGTGTCAGATGCTATACTATGTAATGAAAAGACTATAGCATTTGTGATGTCCCAGCTAAAAGTAGGTGATTTGTGTCTTAATCATGAGGATACATTGGAGGAAAAACAGATAACTGGCTTATGATCATCAAAAATGTCAAGATCATAAAGAAAAAAATAGGAACTTTTTTGTATTGAAAGAGACTAGAGACATGACAGCTGGGTGTAATACATAATCCTGGATTAGATTCTTTATTACAAAGGTGTTACTGGGGTAACTAGTGAAACTTGAATGGGATTTCTGGCTAAAGAGTATACAGGTATTTTTGTACTATTTTTGCATTTTTTGGGTAAATTTTAACTCTCATATATCATGTAAGTTGGTATTTTTATTATTTTTAGGCACAATGATTATAAAGTTGTATCACCTGCATTAAGAGCAGTTGGTAATATTGTGACTGGTGATGATATTCAAACACAGGTGAGTTCAGACTTTAACATAAATTGTTAACATAATGGATTTTAAGAAATTTACCTAGTTTCATACTACTTGGTTACATATTAATCAAGACTTTAGCATTGCCACAACTATATAGACATCTACAATGTAATGGTAATAAGCATATTCTTGGTAATAAGTGATTAACCTCAAATACCTCTGTGTGAAAGCACTATCCTAGATATATATTGATGTAAAGAAGTATAAGATAGAAGGTAGGCTCTTGAGGGATTTATGATAAAATTGAGGAGAAAATACATATTAAAGTAAATTGCCCAAGTTTAGTATATGTTTGACGAGAGCTGATTGATCAGTAAAATGCGATAAAAATTTTATTATTATTTTTTCAACGTTTATTTATTTTTGGGACAGAGAGAGACAGAGCATGAACGGGGGAGGGGCAGAGAGAGAGAGGGAGACACAGAATCGGAAACAGGCTCCAGGCTCTGAGCCATCAGCCCAGAGCCCGACGCGGGGCTCGAACTCACGGACCGCGAGATCGTGACCTGGCTGAAGTCGGACGCTTAACCGACTGCGCCACCCAGGCGCCCCGTGATAAAAATTTTAAGAAGAGATCACTGTGCTGAGAAATCTTTGCAGATTCCATAACGGAGTTGTAATTAAACTGTATTTTAAAGATGGAGAAGAATTTAAGTAAACCAGAAGAGATTTATATGACCATAGGTACAGAAGTAGATGTGTGAGTTGTGTTTAAGAGACAATAAGGTTGACTGGAAGAGGAACTATCAGGGAGAGAGTGATTGATTATAAACAGGTTAGAAGGGGATTGGTTAGAAATGGGAGGGCCTTTTTTAGTAGATTGAAGATCTAGATTATGAGAATGGAAGGAAACATTTCCTGGATTAGTAACTACATGTGTCTGTGTCTGTCTGTCTTTTGGAGAATGGTGACATACCAAAAAAAAAGGTGTGATGTCAAGATTACATCTGGGGCAGTCTTTTTTGAAGATAGGAACTTAAACTCTGTAACACATTCAGTTCTCCTTTGCCACCATTAAATAAATTTTATTCTAATTTACATATTGTCTTTCAGTTTTAATTTATTCAAGTCCTATTTAGGTACTTACACATTAGTTATTAAATAGGCAATGCTTAGTAATTGATAGTTTCTAATTTGAAATAGCTCTTTAAATGAGAATGCCCTTTTAAACATATACTCTTCAGCAGAATTTTCATATACTGCTTCATGCATTTTTCACCAAGTAAATTTAATGCAAATCATTGTGGGTATTTTGAAAATAGGAACACAATTATGCCATGGAATTAATGTAAAGAGACAAAGCAGAATGGAATAAACATTTTAATGAAAAAAAATTACCTTATTGTATACATTGAGGTTTTTTACATTTATAGAATCAGTATATTAGTTTGATTTTTTTTTCCATCATTTCATTCAGTAAAACTAGGGGTCGGATACTGGCCAGTCACCAAATCTCTCTTCAAATTGTTGTATCAGTTGAACTCTTGAGTGTATTCCTAAACTTGAAGGGCACACCTCTGAATGGACTGCTAATACGCATTTTGGTGGTTTGACAAGGGCACTTTCTGCACCTGCATTAGACCAGATTTGGCAAAGAGGGAGAGTAGAAGATAGCAAAAACCTAAGTTTTACTTTGAAAGGGATCCCTTTTTTCCCAATTTAGTTTTTCAGAGTGGTTTTTATATTTCTAAATTAAATCATTAGTATATTTTTGTGTGGATTTTTTTCATTTGTTTTGTTTTTTTGTTACTGTTTTTGTCATAAAACTTTGTTTCCATTTCTGATTTTTGTTTTAGGTAATTTTGAATTGCTCTGCATTACCGTGTCTCTTACACTTGTTGAGTAGCCCAAAGGAATCAATCAGAAAAGAAGCCTGCTGGACTGTTTCTAATATCACTGCTGGAAATAGAG
This sequence comes from Herpailurus yagouaroundi, assembly GCF_014898765.1. Lineage (NCBI taxonomy): Eukaryota > Metazoa > Chordata > Mammalia > Carnivora > Felidae > Herpailurus > Herpailurus yagouaroundi. The sequence continues at coordinate 74,300,713 of NW_024412394.1, forward strand.
CTCAGATTCAGGTAAATACCTTTCAGATCTAAGAAAACAGCAAGATTTCATAAGTCAGTGTGGACAAAAGTCAGCATTTTACCAGTGATTTTTTTTTTTTTAGTGAGTTACTTAAAAAGATCTTGAAAAGTATTTTAAAGAACATAGCCTTTTCTCCTCTAAAATAATAACATTAATTTGTAGGAGTCTAGTGAGGAATTGTATGTGTGTGTGTGTGTGTGTGTGCGCGCGCGCGTGTATAAAATTGCCCACAGTGCTGGACACATATAGCTACTCTTTAAAAAGGATGGATTTATATTAGTTTTAAATAGGTAGTGATCTTCCTTTCTAAGCTTTTAAGTAGTGATTTATTAGGATCTTACCAAGCTTCTTGAGTCAAAAATTATCCATTTTGATAAATTATCCACCTTGTACTTCATCATATTTAAAATTAATATTCTGTTAATATATTCTCCAATCATGAAAGTTTGTTGAAAGATTAGAAAGATTATCAGAGGTATTTCCAAAAAGCCTGACATTTTAAAACCAATGAGTCTCTCCACTTACTAATATGTTTAAAACAGTATTTGCATTGATTATGCTGTATCATTTTTCCTCCTCAGGCTGTTATAGATGCAAATATTTTTCCTGTTTTGATTGAGATTCTTCAGAAAGCAGAGTTTCGCACCAGAAAAGAAGCAGCTTGGGCTATAACTAATGCAACATCAGGAGGCACTCCAGAACAAGTAAGGTATGATAAAAATTTTTTTGATATTTTTTAAAATGTCAATAGAACTAAATGAAGTACTAAATACATTTTATTTGTTGATGAAACTAAAACATTATTTCTAAATCAGTTAGTAAGCATTTTAATGTGAAATGAAAACATTTGTTATATTAGGTATATTCATTCACAGGTTTTTCTTTTTTCATTAAAGGATAATAACACCATTCTCTTTGACAGACTGTATTTAAAAAATCAGAGATTAAAAATCTGAAAAAGGACAGTCTATATTAATTTGCAAATTTTTTTAGACCATTGAAGTCACATACATGTAATTTTATTATATAGAAATGGCTAATGAATTTGAGCATCCCTTATCTAAAACACATTGAAATAGACATTTATTTGTATAGTAATGTTCTCCTAACTGGTTATTAGCCTTATCTATGGATGGTATCTTTTATTTTTCATTACTAGTATTCTTTCTTTCTTTTTTATGATAACTTTTTGAATCTAAGCCTTTTATTGTTTATTTACTTGTTTATTTTACTAACAACATAAATAGGTACTGTGGGCTTTGAAGTCAGGATGCTTTCAAATCCTGTTCCCTCAGTAAAAGTTGCATGACCTTGACAAAGTCATTTTACCTGTTTAATCCACAGTTTCTTAATATTTTTTTAATTTAATTATTCATTTTGAGAGAGACAGCAAGCAGGGGACAGGCAGAGAGAGAGAGAGAGAGAGAGAGAGAGAGAGAGAGAGAGGATCCCAAGTAGGCTCTGCACTGTCAGCTTGGAGCCCAACATGGATGGGGCTGAATCCCACGAACTGTGAGATCATGACCTAAGCCAAAACCAAGAGTCAGACACTTAACTGACTGAGCCACCTAAGCACCCCAGTTTCTTCATTTTTTAAATGAATTTGATTAGCAGATAGTACTTATGGTAATATCTTGATAATTAAATGTAATTCATACATTTAAATGCTTAACATGGTGCTTAAACATTAAGTTCTCTACTAAGATTAGCTGCTGTTATCATTATTATGTGTAATCATCACAGCTTTTACAATCAGAATTCTTGAGTTTCTTTTTGTCTTGTGCATTTCCCCCATAGCAAGGTTCTACTTTGCACTTGTCTAAAAGCCTAACTTTCTACAGAATCTTCTTGTTCTATGGATTTGTCTGGAAACTCAGGACTTTTTAGGTTTCTTGAAGTGCCTATTTAGGAAGTATTTTCTAATTAGTATTTGATTTATTTCTTAATTTATAAAAGAAGAAGTCAGTCTACTAGCTACTTTACAAATCACTGAGAAGATTTTGTCTATTATTGCCTACACTTGTACTATATCTTGCTGTCTTAGATTTATATTTCTACATGTTGATAACATCTCTCCTTATTTTCCATTCTACTTGTTTCATTACATTTCCATTTCATTATGTTATGAATATAAGCAGTAATAAAACAAGATCTTTCCTTTGTTCTAGCTTGCATTTTTTATGTACTAATATTATTTTTATGTGCTTTGGGTACCAAAGTTTCTTTGTTCACCTATAAATAGTTGTGTTTTTTCAGTTTATATTCATTATTATGTCGTCCATATGTAATTACTTAGATTTATTAGTGTGAATCAAGTGTCCAAACCAAGGTGATTATTTTTCTAACCATTTTCACCATTTCATTAATTCTACATATATGGGAAGAGATCTTAGATTAATTTCAGCATGCATACCACAATATTTATTGAATATCTGATATTGCCAGTTGTGCTACATCATTTCAGTTATTGAGTGTCAGGAGTATATCAGGTACTTTCATGTATTTTATGTCCTTTAACTTCATACCTCTATGAGATATTCATTCAACAAATATATTGATCAATTTTAGTATGGTATATGGCAAGTGAGTGCTCTAGTGAAGGTATATACTTTTTTTAAAAAAAGAGAGTGGGGGGGGGTGCCTGGGTGGCTCACTCGGTTAAGCGGCCGACTTCGGCTTAGGTCATGATCTCGCGGTCCGTGAGTTCAAGCCCCGCGTTGGGCTGTGTACTGACAGCTCAGAGCCTGGAGCCTGTTTCAGATTCTGTGTCTCCCTCTCTCTGACCCTCCCCCGTTCATGCTCTGTCTCTCTCTGTCTCAAAAATAAATAAAACGTTTAAAAAAAAAAAGAGAGAGTGGAAACTAACTTTATTGAATTCTTAACTGTATTTTTACAGCAACACTCTGAGCTTGGTACTGTTATTATCCCCATTTAAAGATGGGGAAACTGAGGCACAGAGCAGTCACTCAAAGTCACATAACTAATAAGGAGTGGATTTGGCCCTTGAAGTCATGCATTCTGGCTTCTGCACATGCTTTTTTCCTTTATGCTTAGTGGATGTTTTGCCAAGTGAATAAATCAGTTACTTTATTTTATAGAGAATGGAAAAGAGCTAATAAAAACTAGAAAAGGACAAAGTATTAAAAAATGAGTGGAATAACTTTTGTGAATATTATATGTTAAAATTATTCACAACAGAGCCTGTTTTGCTCCTAGAAGCCTTCTGTGCTTCTGAAACACAGGAGATACCTTAGAACATCAGCTACAATTGTTTTTGTGGGAAATTTGATTTAAATGTCCCTCTTTCCTCTCCATTTCTGCATACTCCCATGCGACCCTGATATGTGTACATAGGCTCACCTTTAAAAAAAGAAAAAAAAGCACCTTGAAGCCACTATTCTTAGTATTCATATTGCCATGCAAAAACAGACCCAAGTACCAACTTGCTTATGTGTATCTTTTTGTAATATTTGTAATATCATTTATGGCTAATTATGTTAAATGAGAATAGAGTAAAAAGAAGTTTCAGGTTCCTATGTAGATGAATATTTAAATGTTTTCATGTTTGAGTTTATATATGAGTACTTTTCTTAATTGTTTATGTAACATTTCACTAAAGAATATTTTCCTATCATTGTTGTAAATATTTAAGTCTTTTTAAATTTTTTTTCCTCTACTTTTTTTTTTAATTACTCTGAAGGTATTTGGTAGCCTTAGGTTGCATTAAACCCCTTTGTGACCTATTGACTGTTATGGATTCTAAAATAGTCCAAGTGGCTTTAAATGGACTTGAAAATATTCTACGTCTTGGAGAACAAGAATCTAAGCAAAATGGAATAGGCATTAATCCATACTGTGCTCTCATTGAAGAAGCATATGGTAAGCAGTCAGTTCAAAATTTATCATTATAGTCAATTCTTTTTGTTTTTAATTGCTGTTTAACATTATGTTGGTTTTAGGTATACAAGATAATGATTCAATATTTGTATATGCTACAAAATGATTACCATAGTAAGTCTAGTTACCAACCATTATTGTACATAGGTATAAAGATTTTTTCTTGTGATGAGCACTTTTAAGATTTACTCTCTTAGCAACTTAATAAATATGTAATAAAATATTCTTAACTGTATAGTCCCCATACTGTACACTATATCCCCATGACTTATTTATAACTGGAAGTTTGTACCTTTTAACCTCCTTCATACCTATTTTGCCAACTTCTTCATGGGCAACCACCAGTTTGTTCTCTGCCTCTAGGAGCTTGGCATTTGTTTTTGTATTTTTGGATTTGACATATAAGTGAGATCACATGGTATTCGTCTTTCTTTGTGTGACTTATTTTATTTAGCATAATGCCCTTAAGGTCCATTTGTGTCGCACATGGCAAGATTTCATTCTTTTTATGGCTGAATAATATTTTATTATATACATGTATACCACAATTTTTTAATTCCTCTTCCATCAGTAAATACTTAGGTTGTTTATATATCTAGGCCACTGTAAATAGTGCTGCAGTGAACATGGGGGTGTGGGTGTCTTTTCTAGTTAGTGTTTTTGTTTTCTTTGGATAAATACCCAGAAAAGGAATTGCTAAATTATATGGTGGTTTTTTTTTTTTTTTTTTTTTTTTTGAGTAGTTTAATTTTTTGAAAGCCCTCTACACGGTTTACCATAGTGGCTGCATCAGCTTACATTCCTACCAGCAATGCACCAGGGTCCTGTTTTCTTCACATCAGTGCTTGTTATTTCTAGTCTTTGAGAACTGATTCTAACAGATGTGAGGTGATATTTCATTGCAGTTTTTATTTATGTTTCCTTGATGGTTAGTGAGGTTGAGCACCTTTTCAACCTGTTGGATATCTGTGTTCTTTGGAAAAATATCTATTCAGATCCTCTGCCTGTTTTTTAACCAGATGGTTTGTTTTTGGTGTTGAGTTTTATGAGTTATTTATATATTTTGGGTATTAACTCCTTAAAGTATATGATTTGCAAATATTTTCTCCTATTCTGTAGGTTGTCTTTTCATTTTGTTGATGGCTTCCTTTGCTGTACGCAAGGAAGAGTAACCTTGCGTTTTAGTTTGATGTAACCTCACATGTTTATTTTGACTTTTGTTGCCATTGCTTTTGGTGTTAAATCCAAAAATTGCCAAGACCGATATCAAAGAGTTTATCAGCTGTGTTTTCTTTTGGGAGTTTTAGAATTTCAGATCTTACATTCAAGTAATCCATTCAGGGTTTGTTTTAGTGTGTGGTATAAGATAGTGGCCCAATTTCATTCTTTCGTATGTAGCTGTCCAGTTTTCCCAGCACCATTTTATTTATGTTTATTTATTTTTGAGAGAGAGAGAGAGAGAGAGAGAGAGAAAGAGTGAGAGAGAGAAAGAGTACAGGGGAGGGCAGAGGAAGGAGACACAGAATCTGAAACAGGCTCCAAGCTGTCAGCACAAAGCCTGATATGGGGCTTGAACCCACAAACTGTGAGATCATGACCTAGCCGAAGTTGGTCACTTAACCCACTGAGCCACCCAGGCGACCCCCCAGCACCGTTTTTTTTGAAGAGATTATTATTTCCCATTGTATGTTACATTCTTTGCTCCTTTGTTGTAATCTGATTGATGTTATATGTGGGTTTCTTACTGGGCTCTCTATTATGTTCCATTGATCTGTTTTTATGCAACTAAGTTTTGATTATTATAGCTTTGTCATATAGTTTGAAATCCAGGAGTATAATGCCTCCAGCTTTGTTATTTTTAAGATTGCATCTGGCTATTTGGGGTTTTATGTGGTTCAGTACAAATTTTAGGATTGTTTGTTTTATTTCTGTGAAAAGTACCATTGGAATTTTGATATGGATGATATTGAATCTGTAGATTGCTTTGGATAGTGTGGACATTTTAACAGTACTAATTCTTCCAACCCATGAGCACAGAATATCTTTCCATTGATTTGTGTCGTCTTCGGTTTCTTTCATTATAGTTTTCAGTGCACAGGTCTTTTACCTCCTTGGTTAAATGTATTCCTAGGAATTTTATTCATTTTGATGCACTTGTAAATGGGATTATTTTTTAAATTTCACTTTTTAATGGTTTGTTATTAGTTTATAGACATGTAGTAGATTTTTGCACTGTTTTTGTATCCTCCTACTTTACTGAATTCATTGATTAGTTTTAACTATTTTTTTGGTGGAGTCTTTAGGATTTTCTATTATAAAACCATGTCATCTGCAAATGATGATAGTTTTACTTCTTCCTTTTTGAATTAGATGCCTTTAATTTCTTTTCATTGCATAATTGCTCTGGCTAGTACTTCCAATACTATCCTGTAATAATACAATTGAAGAGGTTCATCTGTAATCAAATGAAAAGATTTTCAGTATCACTGAGACTTGTGTGTAGATTGTTTTTCTTGGAAGCAATGAAATGAAGTGCTATAGATTCTGCTTATCTTGTAAAAATAGACATTTTCAGTTTCACTTATAGGTTGTACTTTTGGTAAATTATATAATAGATGCGCTGGATTTGCAAATAGTATTCATTCCATATTGGTGTCTTCTGGTTCATTCTCTGAGATAATGTGTGTGTGTTAGTTTGCTCAGCTTTTGGTGTGTTTTTGTTTTGATGCTTTCCATTTTTGTGCCTTTTATTTAGCATAATTACTTTGGAAAGGACCTGTGGACTTACATAATCTAAAACTGTCATTTTAAAATTGAGACACTAAATTACAAAGGAACCAAACTATTTGGGCAAAATCACACAGCTAGCAGAGTGAAGACTGTGATGTTTTTACCCCCAGGCCTGTGCTGCTTCCTCATACCGCACTGCCTCATGCTCTCATTCTTAAAGTTTAAGGCATAAATGGTGTTAGCTATCAGTATATGCAAAAATTAGATAAAAATAACAGCCCATTGCTAGTGAACTGACAGATGCTGTGGATTCATTATTTCAGTTCAAATTTATGTTGAAACCTGTGTAACAATTTTCTATATATATGTATATAATAGGTCTGGATAAAATTGAATTTCTGCAAAGCCATGAAAATCAGGAAATTTACCAAAAGGCTTTTGATCTGATTGAACATTACTTTGGTGTAGAAGAAGATGATCCCAGCATTGTACCTCAGGTGGATGAAAATGAACAACAGTTCGTGTTTCAGCAGCAGGAAGCACCAATGGAAGGGTTTCAACTTTAACTTGGTGGGGGAAAAATTAATGGCTAAAAAGGGTAGTTTCAGATATCTCTTCTTTGTTACAGTGTCAGTAGGAATGTTTGGTGTGTTTTTACTTAGAACAGAAAAGAAAAAGTTGATGCACTTTTAAAAAGCAAAACAAAAGTTTCCATTCGGATGCAATCTTTTGTTATAGTTTTGTTTTTATTTTGGTGTACCTGTATTTGTGTTTCTGTTGTTTTATCTATTTTTTGTATCTACTTGTGAACAATTAAGTACATATAAAATTATTTAATAACTTAAGCTTGAAAAGGAGAACTTTGGTAAAGTATTACATAATGGTTCTGAATTTTTTCTAGCATCTTGGAAACTGCGCATTAGCAGTTTTGCGTTAGCAGAATTGCATTCTGGCAGTAAGTCTGACATGCCCAATCTATTAAATCTACCTCTATCTTGAAGCAAAAACAAAAAAGCTTCAGAAGCATGAAATAGTGTAAAAGCTAAATTAGAATGTGAAAATATCTGTTACCTTAAATTATAAATCACTGTGCTGTAGGTTATACTTTGCAAAAAAAAAAAAAAGTTACAACAAAAAACCTGTAAAATTTGTTTATAAAACATAGAAGTATTGTACTGATAATCAATTAAAATGTGGCAATTGTGAAGAGAAAAGCTGTTCTTCATGTTGAACACATTAAAATGATTACACAACATTTAAATATTTGTTTTTAACATACAAATGCTATTAATATTATTATATTTTGTATTTTGACCAAATATGCTACCATTTTTGAAATAGTGTTTTATTATTTTTTCACTCTTCATTTTAAAAAGCATCATGATAGAGATGCCATCATGAATCTAAAGTAGTGCTGCATAGCAAAATAATACTGTAATTCTTTCTCTGATTTTTCAGAGCAGTAATTGAAAAGTTTCACTTTCTGTGTAATAATAAACTTGGGTACTTGAATGGCAAAATTATCCTGAAGAAATCACCTTGTTATGTGTTAAATTTTATTACATGCACTTAATGTTTGGACACTAAAGGATGACACTAGTGAAAATTGCTAAGGATTCTTTAATATAGTTGAAATCTGTATTAGGGATTTTTTTTTTTTCATAATACAGAGAGGGTCATACCGCTGCTTGTTGTAAATCAGTGTATTAGATTACATTTGTAGCAGATCGGTCAGTATAATGTATCTGTTTTACCTATTAACAGCAAAAACCTCTTCAAACTGTGAAGCTTTTAAAAAAAAAGTTTCAATGGGAAAATTCTATTTATTTATAGATACAGATGTATATGGTGTCTGTGTGTTGTTCTCACAGTGCTGTACTTGTTAGAGCTTTCTAAGCAGATATGGTACTGTTGAACTGCAGTCTTTTCATTTATGGTTATATGCAGGCCATTTACATTTCCAATTATATACCTAAAATACTTATTTAAAAATTAGTATACAACTGTCTTAAGATGGGAACTAAAGCATTTTTGATATGATCCATAGTCTATTCTGTAAAGAAAGATTTCATTTATGATAGCGTTTATAATGTTTCTGCTGGAAATCAGAGGCATGTTACAAGAAGAAAATGTATATAGGAGTACTTTTAAAACTTAGTATGACACTTTGTAAATTATGTATCATGAAACCGTGCTTTTGGCAAGACACTTAAAACCTACAGATATAAAATACAGGTTTAAATGGTGTCCATAATGCTGACTGTATCTGCCAAACCTCTTTTATATATTAAGTAGAGGATTGTATCTGTGCCCTTTTTATTGTGGTGGAAGTTATAAAGTTGAGTAAAAAAAGGTTTTTGTTGTTGTTGTTGTGTTATGTGTATTCAAAAGAACAGGGTAGTTATATCAAAGATTACCAAATTGATGGTGAATTTATGAGGTAAACTCTTTGTGGTACAGATGGTTCTAAGTATCAGGTGACAGGGTATTCCACTCTTTGTAATCAACCGAAGTTAATAATGCAGTATAATTCATAAACTAACCAGCTGTGCCTGCTTTTATTTTGAGGACCCTGTAGTCATATTAATGAATATCAGAGTCAAGTCTTTCAAACAAAGTAGTTCTTATGAAAGGAAACATAATATATGTGTGTGTACACACCCTCACACATAAGATGATTTTTGAGGGGGCAATTTTTAAATTTTGCCAGTGAAACCTTATATCTCTGAATACAGAATATGACCATATTATAAGCATCTAAATATAAAATTATATTTAGATCTGTTACTTGGATAATTAATTTGATTAGATTTGAATGCAAGGAGTAGTATCTAATAGTTGGGACCAGCTATTGACATGGTGATCTTTATTGAACCAAGACTAGCAAATACTTTGTTATTAGAATTTTTAAATACATGTCAACTCCTTTCAAATATAATTTTTAAAATGCTTCAAAATATATTTTCATTAGTATTCACTGACCTTTATGGAAAAAAAAAATTGACTTTCTTTCCTAATAAGACTTCTTATATTTAAATCCAAGAGAAACTGTGCCAAAAAAAAAAAAAAAATTAAAACATGTTATAAAGGGGAATGCATACAACATTAATGCAAAAAAACAAGAAAATACTTGAAAGAGCCTTTTACATTGATTTAATTAAATTCATTGTTTCATTTTGTCTGAATTTGAATTTTTACTAGTTAATCTATGCAATTATGCTTACTTGTTTTATATTTGTAAGTATTTGACTCACTAGCCTGGTGTTTTTAAACAAGTTTCATTTTGAAAGGTGTTCCTAGAACTTAATTTTTAATGTCATTTTGTTCACTTACTGGTAGCACCAGAACAAAAAGCTGGAAAAACAAAAAAAAATCTGCTGGCACAGAAATAATATCATTTGGTAACTGTAAAACTTACTTGCAAGATAAAGGTTGATTTGTTGAATAAAAGACTAAAAGAAACATTACCTTTGCCTTCATATTTTTTCTTAAGAAGGAGCATTATGGAAAAGGTAACTACTACAAAGTCTAGTGAGTTTTTGTTGCTGTTCTGAATTCGGCAATCTCCTGGCTGCTTGTGAAACTGAAATCAAAGTAATTGTTAACCTTTACTCTTTTAGTTCATAGCATTACTGTTTTATGAAATGTGACATATTAGGAGACAATGTGCTAGGGCTCTAAAAGGATAATGTGTCTTTAAATTCTGACTGGGGTGTGGGATGAAGGGAGGATATTCTTGTCTAACTAAATAAACCAACATTTGAGCAGTATGCAATATTATGAAATGTTACAGCACTATATTAAAAATAATAAAATACTATTTTACAATTGCAGTTATATAAATGTGTCTATTTTATTTGTTCTTACTGATGCTATTGTATTCTTATTGGAGCAAAAACAGATGCCCTCATGATTATAATTCCATCTACTTTATAAAAACCATTAAGAATGTTGTTTGTAACCTATCTGATAAAGCAGTATGTTGCCTTTATTTTAGAACTTACATATTCTGCTATACATTAGATGTGTTTTTGTATTTCAAGCTTTGGTAGTTTCACGTGTTTTGAGATTATTTTTTTCCTTTTCTGTTATTTTAATGCAATACTGTGCATTTATTTAAGGGGAAGAGTTTTAAACCAGATAAATAGAAATTGGAGGGAATGTCCAGTTTAACTTTCTTAATGTACTCTGGGACACATGGTCCACACCGTAGCCAAGCCTAAGCCTCCCTAGCTTAGAGCTTTTGTTTCCTCCTGCTGCTTGTCTCTTTGCCTGGCTTCATTTCTTTCAGTATTTGAAACAATCACAGAGTAGCGAAAGGAATTGGATCGGTTATATTTAGAGCACCTTACTTTCAGTAAGGCAGTCTGCAATTTTAGTGGCAAATGAATTTCTTAAAGTGCAATGTAGAGGTCAAACAATAGACTGTGCCATTCCCTTCCCAGAAATTCCTAAGTATATCCTTTAATGATGTGTTTGGTCAATTTAATGTACGTTCTTTGATTTTCTTTTCATTCATATTTGAAGAGTTGACTAAGTTCAGTGAGTACATGATTCCCTGCTTTTAGCACATCAAATAAATTTTATATTTCAGTAGTTTAAGTTTTAGGAGACCTTTACATCATATCATTATTATTAGCACTTTAACATTCCAATTTTCCATTTTGTTATGAAATAAAACTTTGAAATAATCATACTAGCTGGAAAGCACCACCAGAACTAAAATGTTGATTGGGGGCAACCCCACCAAATAAACAACTTGGAATGCTCAGTAGTTAATGCACAACCATTTTAATTTGGAGACAGTAGGCAGTTTGATGTGTAATGCCCAAAAGTGCCTACTATTTAAACATTGAGTGTTTTACTACTGTTACTCAACACAGTGTTGGAAGTCCTAGCCTCAGCAATCAGAGAACAAAAAGAAAAGGCCTCCAAATGAGCAAGGCGGAAGTCAAACTCACTCTTCACAGATGACATGATATGCTATGTGGAAAACCCAAAAGACTCCATCAAAAAACTGCTGGAACTGATAGATGAATTCAGCAACATTGCAGGATATAAAATCAATGTACAGAAATCAGTTGCATTTCTATACACTAATAATGGAGCAGCAGAAAGAGAAATCAAGGAATCAATGCCATTTACAATTGCACCAAAAAACAAAATACCTAAGAGGTGAAAACCCATTAAATACCAAAGAGGTGAAAAATCTATACACTGAAAACTGTAGAAAGCTTGTGAAAGAAATTGAAGACACACAAAAAGGAAAACATTCCATTCTAATGGATTGGAAGAACAAATGTTAAAATGTTGATACTACCCAAAGCAATCTACATATTCAATGCAATCCCTATCAAAATATCACCAGCATTCTTCACAGAGCCAGAACAAACAATTCTAAAATTTGTATGGAACCAGAAAAGACCCCGAATAGCCAAAGTAATGTTGAAAACAACAAAAACAAAGCTAGAGACATGACAATTCCAGACTTCAAGCTGTATTACAAACAAAGCTATAATCATAATGACAAGTATGGTACTGGCACAAGAACAGATACATAGATCAGTGGAACAGAATAGAGAGCCTAGAAATGGGTCTACAAACATATGGCCAACTAACGTTTGACAAAGCAGGAAAGAATAGTCAGTGGAAAAAAAGACAGTCTCTTCAGCAAATGGTGGTGAGAAAACTGGACAGCGACATGCGGAAGAATGAACCTGGACCACTTTCTTACACTATACACAAAAATAAACTCAAAACGGACGAAAGACCTAAACCTTAGGAAGCCATCAAAATCCCAGAGTTGAAAATAGGCAACAACCTCTTTGACCTCGACCACAGCAAATTCTTACTCAGCATGTCTCCGGAGGCAAGGGAAACAGAAACAAAAATGAACTTTTGGGGCCTCATCAAGATAAAAAGCTTCTGAACAGCAAAGGAAACAATCATAAAAACTAAAAGGCAACCAATGGAATGGGAGAAGGTATTTGCAAATGACATATCAGATAAAGGGGTAGTATCCAGAATCTATAAAGAACTTGTCAAACTCCACACCCAAAGACCAAATAATCCAGTGAAGAAATGGACAAAAGACATGAATAGACACTTTTCCAAAGAAGACATCTAGATGGCTAACAGGCGCATGATAAGATGCTCAACATCGCTCATCATCAGGGAAATACAAATCAAAACCACAATGAGATGCCACCTCACACCTGTCACAATGACTAAAATTAACTCAGGTAACAACAGATGTTGGTGAGGATGCGGAGAAAGAGGCACCCTTTTGCGCACTCCTGGTAGGAATGCAAACTGGTGCAGCCACTCTGGAAAACAGTATGGAGCTTCCTCAAAAAGATTAAAAATAGAACTGCCCTACGACCCAGCAATTGCACTATGAGGTATTTAACCAAAGGATACAAAAAGGCTTATTTGAAGGGGCACATGCACCCCAGTGTTTATAGAAGTGCTATCAACAATATCCAAATTATGGAAAGAGCCCAAATGTCCATTGACTGATGAATTGATAAAGAACACGAGGTATATGTATACAATGGAATATTACTCGACAATCAAAATGAATAAAATCTTACCATTTGCAACAGCATGGATGGACTAGAGTACGTTATGCTAAGCGAAATTAGCCAGATAAAGATAAATATCATATGATTTCACTAGTATGTGGAATTTGAGAAACAAAACAGACGAACATAGGGGAAGAGAAGCAAAAATAAGAAAAAAACAGAGGGAGACAACCCATAAATGTTCTCTTAAATATAGAGAACAAACTGAGGGCTGCTGGTGGAATATTGAGTGGGGGGATGATGGGCTAAATGGGTGATAGGCATTAAGGAGGACACTTGTTGGGATGAGCACTGGGTGTTATGTGTGCCTTCGTTTTTTTATGTCATGTTTATGTATACCTAAAATATATAGTTTCACTTCCCTGTTTTTGAAATGTATAAAATGGAATATTTTATATATTCTATGATTTTTTAGCTCAATGTTAACAATTTTTGAGATACATCCATATATACATATACCTATGGTTCTTTTTCTTTGCTGTATACTATTGCATTTTGTGACTACATCATGATTATCTGGTAAGGCAAGTCTTCTGTTTTTCAGGATTGTCATAGCTCTTTGCATTTCCACATAAAGAATTCACTTCTTAAATTCTGTGAAAAGCCCCATAGGGATTTTGGCTGAAATTGCATTTAATCTAGAGGACAATTTTGGAGGAGTTAACATCTTAATTATACTTTTACTACTCATTAGCAAGTTATAGCTTACCATTTACTTAGAGCTTCCTTGCTGTATTTCAAAAATCTTTTTTTCAGTTTTCTTCACAAAAATCATTCACATCTTTTAAGTTTACTCCTGGGTAGGACCCTCATGTTTTTCATTGTTGTAAAGCATTTCTTGTTAACTAAAAATTTCCAAATTGTTCCTGGGGTATAGAACTCCAATTGAATTTTGCATATTAATCATATCTAACAACCTTGCTAAATTAGTTCCAATTTGTAGATGATTTTCGGGTTTTGTAGATAATATTAACTGTAATGACATTCATTTCAAATCCTTGTTTCTGTTTCTTGTTGCATTAAGTTATGACCTCTAGTATGATATTGATTAGAAGTAATAGTAGCAGGCATTTTAAACTTGTTATTATTTTCTTAAATGCATTTAATGTTTCACCACTGATGATGTAGTAGGTGAAGTTTGTATTTGGAGATTCTGTGTTATCAAATTTGCCCACTCCTTAAAATCAATACCCCTGACATTTTCATGGTCATTTGTGGACATTGTGCATAGTGGTGAAAAAATCGAGTCACCCAGGACACATGTTACCAGCTGAGGTTGAACAAAGCAATGCTCTGCTCTCTTTTTTCAGCCTTCATACTACAAACAGCTATCCTTTCATGACCTATTTAGTGCCATGTGTCTTGTGTTTTTTTGTTGTTGTTGATTTTGCTGTTTAAAATGGCCTCCAAGTATATTGCTGAAGTGCTGTCTAGTGCTCCTAAGTGCAAGAAAACAGTGTGACTGCTTTCTATTTATTTATTTATTTATTTATTTATTTATTTATTTATGTATGTTTGTATTTTTTTTACTGATTTGTCTTTTTTTTTTTTTTTTTTTTTTGAGAGAGAGAGGGCACAAGTGAGGGAGGGGCAGAGAGAGGGAGAGAAAGAATCCCATGAGGGGCAGAGAGAGAGAGGAAGAGACAAAGAAGTGGGACTCACCCCAAAGCAGGGCTGGAGCTCACGAGCTCACCTGATGCAGGTCTCGAGCTCCCCCAAGTGGGACTCACAAACTGTGAGATCATGACCTGAGCAGAAGTCAGATGCTTAACCAACTGAGCCACCCAGTAGCCCCTTGTGAGTGATGTGTCTTAACAGAAAACACATTTGTTACGCTTTGTTGAGGCATGAGTTACAATTCTGTAGGCTGTGAGTTCAATGTTAATGAATCATATATATATATATATATATATGTATATATATATATATATATATATATAGTTTTTAAAGAAAAATACCTATAGAATAGGGTGTGTATTGTTTGGTTGACAAACATATTACCAGAGGTTCACAGGAACCTAACCCTGTATTTCCCCTAGGAGTAATGATTCAATACTTGCTAATTCAGTGTTTGCAGCAACTTTATACAATAACTACCATGAATAATGATAACTGACTGTATGTTTTTTGTAGATAACTTCCATCAGATCTAAAATGTACTCTTTTTTCCCTAATGTTAGGTTTTTATTTTATTCTGTTTTTAACCTGAATGGAGTTGAAATTCATCCAATTTTTCTCTGCATTGTGAATAAACCTATGGCTTTCCACTGTTAATATGTTGAAAAATAGACTTTCCAGTATTGAATCTATTTTAAGATGTACCCAATGTGTCAGTTATCATTTTATTGCTTTTAAGCTCCAAATGCACCCTTCCCCAACCTACTTTTTGATATTGGTCCAGGACCTCGTAAACATTTCTCCTTTGTCAGTAGAAGGCCCTGGAAGGACACTGAAGGAGGAAAAAGTTTCATGACCTATTCCTAGTTTGCTTTTCCTAGCTTTTGTTCCTATGATGCTCAGCCACTGTGCAGAAGACTACAGCAGCTCACCTCCAGCCTAGTGTCAGTGCTACTTCTGCTGGCAGCTTCCTGGTGAGTTTCATTGGCACCTCTAGTCCGCTTCCCAACCAGTTCAGTGGCACTCTCACAGGCAGCCCACTGGAGACTTACCCCAGTGACCCACCTCGTTTTCTAGCAAGTTGCACAGGCTCCCAGTAGGGGGTGTCCCAGCTAGTTTCACTGGTGCCCCAGCAGGCTTGCAGGGAGCCTTGCAGGCATCCCAGTGGGCAACTTCTCAGTGAAATTAGCCCTTGGAAGCAACTTTCTAGGGAGCTCCTCCAGCAACAAAACTGGTTAGTTTTGTTGGCACCTCAGTGGACAGTTTTCTGCTTGCCAGCCTCAGCCTGAGACACCCAAAGAACTTTTCTGCCATCCAGTAATGCTACATACCAATGAGGTCCAAATCTTAACCTTGCTGGAGGGAGACCTATTCCAAATTGATTACTTCCTTGGATACTGACTTTGCCTCAGACATAGGGGCTGTTCCCTACATATCCTGTTATTTACCAGACTTCTCTTTACCAGGAGTAGCCAATCCCTCATTACTAATCTCTTTACATTAAATTGTCCCTGTTCAGTTTTAGGTGCTGACAGCACTCTGGCAACTATGTGAACATTCCTAAAACACACAAGTGACACAGTACAAGAAAGGCAAAGATTCTCTTTGTGCCCAGGGAAAGCAGCGTTATGACGGGAAGCAGAGTGGCTATGGTAGGTAGACTAAGCCAATTTTCCGGAAAAATTATGAAACTACAAAGAAGATTGTGCTGAGGCTTGAATGTGTCTAGCCCAACTGCAGGTCTAAGAGAATGCCGGCTATTAAGAGATGCAAACATTTTGAACTGAGAGGAGAAGAGAAAGGACCGAGCGATCTAGTTCTAAGCTTCATATTTTGCTATATTATGAAGACAATAAAATCTTGATGTAATGTTCACCTCAAAAATTTTTCCTGTTCAGGTATCAAGGACATGCTGTTTTCTTTAAAAAAAAAAGTTTTATTTGAGATATTCACCTACATACCATACAATGTATCCACTTAGAGTATACAATTCAGTGGTTTCTATATTCATACAGATGTGTAACTATCACCATAATCAATTGTAGAACATTTTATTTTGTGACTCACTTCTTTCACTTAACATAAATGTTTTCAGTGTTTAGTCCATGTTGTAGCATATATTGATATTTCATTCCTTTTTTATTACTGAATAATATTCCATTGTATGGATATAACATTTTATTTATCCATTCATTGATTGATGGACATTTGGGTTATTTCCACATTTTGGTTATCATGAATTGTCCCCTTTATCCAATAACCCTCTATGTTTGGTAATATTCTTCGCTCTGAAATCTACTTTGATATTAATATAGCCACTCTTACTTACTTTTGTTTTAGCATAGTATATCTTTTCCATCTTTTTACTTTTAATCAATTTCCTCCTTTATAAAGTGGGTTTCTTGTACTTATCTACTAATCCAAGATATGGATTTTGCTTTTTTATTCTGAGAATCTCTGCATTTTCATTGGAATGTTTATAAATCATTAACAATTATCATGATTATTGATTTAATTTAGACCTAACTATTTGCTTTTTGTCCCTTTTTCTTTTCTGGTCTGCTTTTGCTTTTTCTACACAGTTTTGGATTAGCTAGGTATTTTTTAGTTTTCCATTTCATCTCCTTTGTTGACTTATTAGCTGTAACTCTTTAATATTTATTTTTCATTTTTTATTGGTTGCTTTATAAAGGATTTAAAATAGCCATTTTTCACTCTGGCTACTTTCAAGTAATACAGAAGCATATAACATATAACACTGTACTTTTGAGCACTTGAGATGTGGTAGTACCACTGAGAAATCGAATTTTTAATGTTATTTTATTTTAATAAAGTTAAAAATAAAAACTGATAACTTTACTTGGTTATTAGAAAACCTAAGTATATTTGGAACAACTTAGGTA
The DNA here is from genome assembly GCF_014898765.1 of Herpailurus yagouaroundi. NCBI lineage: Eukaryota > Metazoa > Chordata > Mammalia > Carnivora > Felidae > Herpailurus > Herpailurus yagouaroundi. The sequence continues at coordinate 74,318,465 of NW_024412394.1, forward strand.
TGGGAATTTTTGTTTTGACTATACATTTTATGAAGTGTAAATATAGACTATTTCCAATCAAAATTTAGTCTTTGAACCGAGATGTAAAATCCATGTTGGGTCTCAAAGATTTAAAAAGGAAAAAGTAATATAAAATATCTTATTAATTATTTTTATATTATGGTTACTTGCTAAAATACTATTTTGAACATACTGAGTTAAATTCCATTAAAATTCATTTTACTGATTATTTTTACTTTTTAGCATGGCTATTAGAAAATTATAAATTTCCTATGTGGTGTTATTTTTCTGTTTGACAACACTGGTATAAGCAGCTTGAGTACAGTATACTTCCGTTGTCTCCTTCTCTGCCTTTGTCCTGTTGTCATACATTTTTCTTCTCTATATGTCATAAACTCCCTAATACATTTATTGTTTAGCCATAAATTTTTGCTTTAGTCAACTATTCTTAAATTTTTTTTAATGTTTATTTCTTTTTGAGAGAGACAGAGACAGAATGTGAGTGGGTTAGGGGCAGAGAGAGAGGGAGACACAGAATCCAAAGCAGGCTCCAGGCTCCGAGCCATCAGCACAGAGCCCGATGCAGGGCTCGAACTCACAGAGCTGTGAGATCATGATCTAGCCGAAGTCAGACGCTGAACTGACAGAGCCACCCAGGCACCCCTTTAGTCAACTATACTTAAAGGAGGTTTAAAAATGTATGAAGTTTTTTATATTTGCCTGCATAGTTACCATTCCTAGTGCTCTTCAATTCTTTGTGTAGATGTAGATTTCTATCTGGTATCATTTTCCTTATACATGAAGGACTTTAACATTTTTGTATTATAAGTTTGCTAGTGGTGAATACATCAGCTTTTGTATGCCTGAGTAAGTCCTTACTTCATCTTCATTTTTGAAGATTTTTGTTGGATGTAGAATTTTAAAAACATTTTTTTCCCTTTAAGATGTTGCTCCAGTGTCTTCTGACTTGCCTTTACCTGATAAGAATTTTGCTGTCATTCTTATCTTTGTTCCTTTGTAAGTAATGTTAACTTTTTCTTTGACTGCTTTAACATTTTTTTCTTCATCACTGATCTTAAGCAATTTGATTATGATGTGTTTTTGTTTGCCTTTTTTCATGTTTCTTGTTCTTGCAGTTAGCTGAGCTTCTTGGGTTTTTGAGTTTATAGTTTTCATCAAGTTTGGAAACATTTCAACTCATTTCTTGTAATATTTTTTCAATTCCAATTCCATTTGTATTAGGCTGCTCAAAATAGTCATACCTCTAATACTGATGCTTTGTTCATGTCTCTCTCTCTCTGTTTGTTTCATTTTGGATAGTTTTCATTGCTTTGTCTTTTTTTCTCTGCCATTTATTTATTTATTTATTTATTTATTTATTTTTTAACATTTTTATTTATTTTTGAGACAGAGAGAGACAGAGCATGAATGGGGGAAGGGCAGAGAGAAGGAGACACAGAATCGGAAGCAGGATCCAGGCTCTGAGCCATCAGCCCAGAGCCCGACGCGGGGCTTGAACTCACAGACCGTGAGATCGTGACCTGAGCCGAAGTCGGATGCTTAACCGACTCAGCCACCCAGGCGTTCCTTCATTGCTTTGTCTTTGAAGCCACTAATCTTGTCTTCTGTTGTATCTAATTTGCTCTTAATTCCATTAGTGTATTTTTCATGTCAGACTTTGTATATTTCCTCTTTAACAGTTCTACTTGGGTCTGTTTCATATCTCCCATATTTCTTCTTATGCTCAAGCTTTTCTGTACTGTGTTGAACACAGCAGGTATGATTATAGCTGAAACGTTGTACTTATCTGCTAATTCTAATGTGCTCTGTTTTTGTTTTTCTTCTTTTTCTTCATTATGGTTTATATTTTCCATTTGCATGCATTCTTTTCATGTCTGGTAATTTTGTGCTGGAAACCAGGCATTGTGAATTTTACTTTTTTGGCTATTAGATAAGGATTTCCTGCATATATTCTTAAGCTTTGTCATTGGACACAATGAAGTTACTTGAAGACACTTTGATCCCTTACAGTCTTGCTTTTAAACTTTGTAAGGCAAGCACAGAACAGCCTTTATTTTATTCCTGAGGCAATATCATTCTGAGTACTCTGCTAGTCTGCCAAATATGAGAGTTTTTAGTTGGGCCAGTGGAACTCAAACCATTCTTGGCCATGTGTAAGCTCCAAACAAAAAATTGTTTCTCCTTATTCTTTCAACTGGTTCTTTTCATGACCATGGGTAGTGGTCACTCAGCTCAGGTGTCTAGAGTTCTCTACACAGCTTTATCATTTTGGTTCCCTACCCTGTGAAATCTAATTGTCTTATCTTCCCTGGCTTCCTGACCCTTCTCTTCAACTCTGAGAAAATTCTAGGCTCCACCTAGGTTTCCTGTCCACACCCTGCAGTCTTGAAACTCTCTAGGCAGTAAAGTGGAACAATTACAGAGCCCAACTAACTTATTTTCTCTTTTTCACGGATCACTGCCCTTCATTGCCTGATGTCCAATGTCTGGAAACTGTTGTTTCATGTTTTTGTGCAATTTTTCAGTTGTTTCAGGCAGGAGAGTATATCTTATTCCTGTTGCTCCATTTTGGCCAGAGCACAAGATGGCATACTAATTCATAATGTTCTTTTTAAAATCTCTGGCTTTAATCCCTGTTATCATTTCTAAACTGTTTTCTTGTACCTTTTATCTCTTATCTTGACGACTCTGCCAAATTCAGTTACATCAACCCTCTATATTCTATGTTTTAATTTACTTCATTAGTTTCTGCTGTTTTATAATTTCCAATCTTTTATTCCCTTTGGGTGTATTCTATATTTCTGTTTCTAATTTCTTAGGGATGTTTAACACATTTGTTATAAACCTTTCATTCCTAAGAAATGCATATTGAGGCTGTTAATTTACTTTGAATTACCACTTCAGCTGCATTTCACAGTTTTGATACATAGCTTTTTCTTATCATTCAATTCTAAGCATTTTTAAACTTCTACTATGATTTATTCTTTGATCTGTGAATCATTTAGAAATGTTTTAAAATCCTCAAACTTTAAAAAAATTGTGACAATAAATGAACAAATAAGTAAACAAAAACATTATGCCATTAATTTCTAAGTTGGGATAGGATTACTCTTATAGTTTAACAGTTGGTGAAATGTGCTTTATGTTTTAGTATATGCTGTTTTAGTGAATGTTTCATGCATGCTAGAAAAGAATGTATATTATTAATTGATTCACATTTTTAATATATTTACGAGTCAGTGAAATTTGTCAATTTCTAAGAAAGATATGTAAATTTCCCAAGATAATGGTGGGTTTGTCCACTTTTTCCTTGTAGTTCTGGCAATTTTTTATGTATTTAGATGCTGCATTACTTTGTGCATACAAATTTATAATTGGTATAATATTTTTCAAGTTCAAATGAGAATTGGTAAATTTATGTGCCAAAAGAACAGAATAGTTATTACAAAATGTTAGTTTCAGATTATGTGATAACTGAATTTGAATAAAACAAACTAGTTGAAACTTAGCTGAAAATATTTTATTTTTCAGTTGTTGTGGGAACAATGGACCTTACTGCTGAAGGCTGAAGATACAGAAGCCCCATTATGCCAAGATGAAAATGTGATCACAGTGAAGGTTCAATCACAGCTTTTCGTGGTGAAGTCTACACCAGCGCACTAGAGAATGGCCACTATCCAAAAAGGCAGCCAGTAGATAGAATGAAAGAGTACAAAACCTTTGGTCTAGGATTTACTAGTGTTAAAAAGAAAAATAGATGACAGTGAACAGGTTGGTTAATAAAATGATGTAACTAAAACCAAGCAGAAAACAACAGAAGAAACCCTGTTCTCAATCCCTGTTCTAGGTAACTTCACTGTAAACATCTTTGGTGAAAGCAGTTTCCCTTCAGACATTTTCACAGCACAACTAATGGGCTGTCAGCAATTTTGCCGTAAATGGTAGAATAACTGGTTGATAGTTTGGTTTCATTCTCTATTGACCAATCAACCACGTTTGGCAAAGTTAAAGTATTGAAACTAGATGTCCATTTGTTTTCATTTCTCCATTGACAAAATCCCCATCTTTGTATTCTATATATCTTAGTCCTCATAATGGTCTATACGTATTCTGTTGTTTTAGTTGTGTACTTTGTATACAGTATATTACTGCTTTCAATACATTCTGCATATCTTTGTCTTCTCTTACCAGAGTTTCTTTTCTTTATTCTGACTACTGATATATCTGGATTCATTTTGACCATGTTATTTTGTTCTGTTTCCCCTTTTTTTTCTTTCCCTTTTTCTCTTTTCTCCCCCCTTACTACCTTTTGATTAATTTCATTCATCTATTTTTTTAAGAATCTTCCTGTTTGAGAGTTCGTATTTTCCTGTTACCCTAGGAATCTTAACATATATATTTAACTCAACAAAAATCTAAATAGTTTTGCATTCCTGTCAATCAATGCAAGAACCCTACTCCTCTACAATTTATAAGGTAGTTTTTTTTCTTTCTGAGCCAGAAGTTAGATATTTTTAGGATATACCATCAATTTTTACTTTAAGTATTTTTACTTTTTTTTCTTTTTCATCCATTCCTTCTCGAAGCTTAGACCCTCCACTGGAGATTGCTTTCCACATTCTTGTCCTTCACACATAGCCTCTTAGCTCACTTATTCATTTTCTGATATGGCCAGATATCCCAGGATCATCTTATATATTTCCTGTACCACATCTGGGATCAGCCATTTCCCTAAGGAGGACTCGTTTCTGTTAGTATGAAATGATATTTGGAAATCAAGATCTGTGTGCTAGGAGCATACAACTACTTGGTTGCCCATTGCTAACTAGGCCTTTTCAATGTACAGACCTAGGAAAAAATGTATTTTGTAATTACTTACGCTTAATCAATGTATATGAAGTTTTCTTACCAATATCAATATTATTGTTAATAATATGCTTACTGAAAACAGGGGTTTGGTTTTTGGGTGGAGGAGGAGACTTCTTTTTAAAGGTCAAATATATCCCACTAGAGATTTTTAAAAAACACTTGAAATATTTACTCTCCATGTGCCAACTTGATACACAAGTTTATTCATTTGATTTTGCTTTTAAAAGTTGATTGCCTTTTTTAAAGAACGTAATGTTTTTATCATTATGTGAGACATCCATACTGTCTAAAGTAAAATATATAAAACAAGATATATTCAGAAAAGTTTAGCTTCTATCACTGTCCTCTCCAACATATTTCCTTCCTTGTCCTATAAGTCACATTAAAAATATTTTTTTCAGTTTACCTTTCCATTTTTTTAATGTTTATTTATTTTGAGAGAGAGAAAGGGAGAAAGTGCATGCAGTGGGAGAGGGGCAGAGAGAGAAGGAGAGAAAGACTCCCAAACAGGCTTCACGCTATCAGCACAGACCCTGACATGGGGCTTGATCCCACAACCATGAGATCATGACTTGAGCTGAAATCAAGAGTTGGATGCTTAACTGACTGAGCTACCCAGGCACCCCAATCCTTCCATTTTTTAATGTAAAAATACATTTACATATTTCCTCCCTTTATTAAACAATAGCATAGCACACATGCTTTTCTCTAATGCACTTTTTTCACTCAAGTATATTCTGTAGCTCATGACATAGCAGAATACAGAGCTCTTCATGCTTTACTGTACCAGCATAGTACTCCATTGTGTGGACATACCATTATTTGTTCAATTAACCCCTTAGACATTTAAATTGTTTTCAGTCTTTGCCACTGTAAAGAGTGTGGCAATGAATAACACTGTGAATTTCTAGCTCAATAAATATATATGCAATGTTGCTAGATATTGTCATATTTCCCTTGTGAGGACTTCCTTTCTCACTACCTTGGAAACATAGGATGTTGTTCAAGTCACTTTTCTTAAAAGCAGCTTTATTGTGGTATAATTTCTATACCGTAAAATTCACCCATTTAAGTGTAAGGTTGCGTTTTCATAAATTTACACAGTTGTGCATTACTACAATCAGTTTTAGAACACTTTTATCACTTCAAAAGCTTCTGTTGTGTGCTATTTTAGCCAAATATTTGGTATGGGTTTATTGGTGGGTGGGCATAACACAGATGGCCTAAATTCTGACCCCAAATACATATGATAAACTTTTGGTTAGTTTTTTTTTTTTTTTAAGTTTTATTTATTTTGAGAGGGGCAAAGACGGCACATGTGGGGGAGGTGCAGAGAGAGAGACAGAGAGATTGAGAGAGAGAGAGAGAGAGAGAGAGAGAGAGAGAGAGAGAGAGATTCCCAAGCAGGCTCCATGCTGCCAGCACAGAGCCCAATGCAGGGTCTGAACTCACGAAATGGAGAGATCATGACTTGAGCCAAAATCAAGAGTTGGACACTTAACTGCCTGAGCCACCCAGGTGCCCCTTGGTCAGGTATTCTTTAAGGACTTTTTTTCCTACTTTTCATTTAGATCTAAAGATAATACATACGTTTCTCTCCTGTCTCTCATTTTCTCTTCTCCTCTCTTGGAGGCACTGTGATAGTTGATTTTATGTGTCAATTTGAGTAGGTTAAAGTATCTAATTATCTAATTAAACGCTCATCTAAATGTTGCCACGAAGGTATTCTGGAGAGGGGGTTAACATCTATAGCCAGTTGACTTTAAGTAAAGAAGATATCTTCAGTAGTCTGACTGGGCCTCATCCAATCAGTTGAAAGAACCGCAGAGCATAACTGAAGTCTCCTGAGGAAGAAAAAACTACTTTTGGACTGTAGCCTCAGTTCCTGCCAGAGAGCTCCGAGCCTGTTGGTCTGCTCTACAAATTTCTGATTTACTAGTGCCACAAACCTGTAAGCCAATCCTTTAAATAAATCTCTCTCTCTCCCTCTCTCTGTGTGTGTATGTGTGTATGTATGTATGTATACACACACACACACACACACACATAGACATAATATGCAGTAAATGAAATTATACTGTTTCAACTACCTAAAATTATAGATTCCAAATGAAAATTATGTGAGGAGGAGATATATAATTTTAAAGTTGTTTTAGAGCTTACTCAAACAACTTTGAAGGCCATTGATTGACATGCAATTGTTCTTCTTTAATGTCTTTGTCTCTTTAAATTACTTATACAATTACTGTTTTGGTATTTTTGTCATTTTAGAATAGATTTTGAAATTAATAGTTCTTAGTTTATAAAACTTTTCAAACTTATTTTATCTAATTGCGGGGAATAATGTGAAAAGATTAACCAGAGGTATTATCCAATTACCAAATAGAGTGGAACTTTGGTTGAAAATTCGCTTAGATTTCCAAAGAACCCTTAGTGAGCAACATACACAGAGTGCTCAGTTTAGGCTTATCTGTGATGGCCAAAGACTGGACCAAATATCCAGATAAACTATGGCATATTCATACAATGGAAAACTATAACAAAATGAAAATGAATAAACTCATGGTACACAAAATTTTTGGATTGATCTCACAACATAATGTTGAATATCAGGATCCACCTTCACAAGTGCATATTGTGTAATTCTACTTATATAAAGTTCAAAACCAAGCAAAACTAATCTGTGGTGATAAAACTTACAACAATGGTTACCTTGGGAGGGTGATGACTCACAGGGGGGCAGAAAGGAGGTTTCTGGGGTACTACTTGTGTTCTGCATCCTGACCTGAGCAGTGATTATGCAGGTGTGTCCATTATGTAAATATATATCAGACTGTATACACTTTTGTGCACTTTTCTGAATATAGTTATACTTCAATACAAATTTTCCTAAAGAGTAAAAATAAAAAAGACTTTGTGCTTCTTTGCACCAAATAAAACCATGGCAATTATCTTCTTAAATATTCTGTTTTATCTATCTTTATTGTTTTTGATAATAGCAATGATATTCTGATTAACACTTTGTTACTTTGAGTTTCATTTAGCCTTAGCCTGTTCAGCCAATGCAGCTTCTTTACGCCACTTAGCTTTCTTTGCCAGATTCCAACTTGTTAAGGACTCGTGTCGTTCTGCAGCCTAAAAAATACACAACAAGAAAAATTAAATAAGTAAATAAATAACAAAGCAATGTGACTCTCTGGAAAAATTTGTGTTTTAGATAGACATACACAGGAGATACTACTCTGTGAAAAGGAGAAGAGTGACTTAAAACGTCTGTCACAAATAGTATCCAAGAAAAATGATCCTCTGGTATAGAAAAAAAATTATTTAAGTTGCTGGACTTCTACTCAACAGGACAGCTGATGTCAGAAATCTGCCCTGACCCTCTCTTGGCACACAAAGACATATTTTGGGGCAAAAAATAACAAAAATATTTTCAAGTGCTTACACTCAAAAATCAATAAAGGTAAATCCTCAGGTACCAGGAATGGAAAAAACTAAAAAGGCATGAACTGGTGGGAAATAAGAAGGATTGAAGCAGGATGGGAAGGAATGGTTTCAGGAAGAGGACATTAGGGAAAAATATTGGTTTTAACAGCTGTGAGCTGGAAGTTTAATCTCTACACCAACAGGTGAGTCTAGAGTTTGGATCTGGAGTTGGAAGTATCAGGTACACCAATGAAGTGACTAAAATTCCTCTCACTAGCCCAAGGAACTAGCAAGGAAACTAAGCATTTATCTGGGGCAGCGGTGGAGGTGGGGGTGGAGGGGTGGGCGGGGATCACCTGTGAAAAGAAAAGCTGATCAGCATCATAATTAGGAGGCAAGAACTCTAGCTAGAAAATGGATCTGAGAAAATAATCTAAGTGCAGTACAGAGACACAGATAACAAAAAAGTAGAAAAGACGGTTAAGAGACTTGGAGAATAGAATTAGAAGTTCCAACACACATTCATGATAGGTAGAGAGAATAGACAGAATGGGTGAAGGGTCTGTATTTGAAGTTATGACAGCTTATACTTTTTCAGAATTGAGGCCAGCTATAGATCCTCAGCCTGAAAAGCACACGAAGTCCTTAGCAGAATAATTAAAAAAAATAATAGATATTGATGAATGCCTAATTTGCACCTCACATTTAATATATCCAAAGTACAGGACTTGGTGTATTTTGCCTCTTGTGCCTACCAGTTCTTTCCCCAGCCATCACCCATCTCCAGCGGCACCATCCACCTAGTTGCTCAAGTCAAAAACCCAGGCTTTTCTTTCTTCCCTTTTCTTGTCTTTTCCCATATCAAATTTACCACAAAGTTCTATCCTTCCTACTCCCACAAATATTATTTCAAATTGCTAACCTTTTCTTCACCTCCAACTATCACAATCTCATTTAAGATATATGCATTAGTTATTTAATCAGATCAGGGTGATATCAGGATAGATGGTGAGGAGTGGTCCAATGGCAGGTATATTTTATTTTTAATTTTTTTAATGTTTATTTTTGAGAGAGAAAGAGACAGGGCATGAGCTGAAGAGGGGCAGAGAGAGAGGGTGACACAGACTCCAAAGCAGGCTCCAGTCTCTGAACTATCAGCACAGAGCCCGATGCAGAGCTGGAACTCATGAACCATGAGATCATGACCTGAGCTGAAGTCGGACGCTTAACCAACTGAGCGCCCCCGGTAGCTATATTTTAAAGTGGAGTCAACAAGATTGCTGATGTATAATGGCTTATTCATGAACAGCTAGAAAGATGACAAAATAGTGAGCACCTGGGCAAGGCCATTTTGGAGGGGGTGGTCACAAAAGGTCTCTGATGAAAATGAGAATAAGCTAGCTATGGCAAGGCCAGGGGAAGGAAGGAAAGCCTAGTGAAGAGAAAGGGCTTGGTATATTAAAAAAATAGAAACGAACTACTGTAGATGGGGCATAACAAAGAGAAGACGTTATGAAACAAGGAGGGTCCAGACAGTATCCGCCTCCAGTCTGTCATCAAGGAGCTAGAGAATCATCAACTTGGTGGACAGTTATTTTATCTAGAATAGGTTATAAAGAAGAGATGACCAAATTTCTTCATTTCCGTGTTTGAATACTTAAGAAATATTTAAGAAATTTGCCATTTGATGAGAATAATTTCAAAGCACAAGTTCTCTGCCAAGCTAATAGAAATGAAAGGATATGTATATAACATCAGTAAGCTAACAGTCCTCAGGCCCTATGTGAATTACTGGGCTCCGATACTCTCAAAAACCTGAAAAGTAATGATAGGCAGAATCACAGCAATAGGCACAATGGTAATTGGCTACACACTCCCAGAGAGCGAAGAAGTATAGATCCAAGCAAACTCTTCCGTGTGACGAAGTTGTCAAAATCTAGTTCCAACTCTGGCGGCACTATTAGAACATGGTTCATGATCAAAGAAGTTGCAGTCATGCTCTAGTGCATTCAGTTGCAAATGCCCAGTGAAGAGCGACTCTGATAAACTGGAGTGTGTTCAGAGAGCTCAAAATAGAGAAATTAAGACTGGAGAAGAGAAGACTCATGGGGATGTGTTAGTTGTCTCCCAGTATTGGGGGGCTGCTCTTCATGGTAAAAAGTGCTCAGCAGATGGATTTGGGAAAGCAAGAAACAAAATTAGAGAGCAGTCAGCTCTTAATTTCTCTCTAGAAACCACATACAGAAGACGGCAGAGGGCTCACCTACAGGATACCGACAAGCCGGCCTTGAACACTTCCAATGTTTGCATTTCCATTTCAAGATTTTATTCGATAGCTATGATTGAGTTCATGACTTAAGGAATGATCTAGTCTGGATAACTTTCATGCAGCAAACTTCTTGTGCAGATTTTAACCAGGCTATTAACTGTGCTGTTTTTGTTTTTATCTTTTAATTGGAAATGAGCTTTTGTTCCTTCTACCCATGTATTTTGCATTTGTGGACTCAAAAATTTTGTTTCCTGTAGAATAGATATATATGGGCAGCTCAAGGTGTCTAAGATGCAATCGTGCTTACATTAAAAGCACAGCAATAATCCCCAAACTGAGAACAAAGCTCATAATATTGCTTAAAATTCACTAGTCCAGCTTTATTTTAAAGAGATACTCACCCTTTTGGCTGATGCTATCACTGCAAAACAGGCGATAATTGTGAGTCCAATCATTATGTAACAAGCTTTCACCCGAGCTTTGTTTCTTGCAGCATCTATCATTTCTGGCCTAAACCAAGATGTGCATTCTGTTAATCATATTGAAATAATATTATTTTCTGACTGACATGATAGACGATCATTTGTTACGTAAATGTTCCAAAGATGTCTCTGAATGCAAACTGCAGATGTGGAAGACATCCAAATGCTAGCCCATTATGTTACCAATTTCAAATTTACAGGTATATTTCCATTTTAATTAATGTTAGTCACCATGAAACCACAGTGTAGTATATTTAGTTTCTCTTCTTTTATAATGTTTTTTTAACGTTTATTTTTATTTATTTTGAGGGAAAGATAGAGAGTGAGCAGGGAAGGGCAGAGAGAGAGAGGGAGACAGAATCCCAAGTAGGCTCCACACTGTCAGTGCAGAGCCCGATGTAAGGGCTCTAACCCATGAACCGTGAGATCATGCCCTGAGCCAAAATCAAGAGTGAGATGCTGAACTGACTGATCCACCCAGTCTCCCCAGTGTATTTAGTTTCTAATTGCTCAAAATATAACTACTAGAGATTATGGCCTGACTCCCTATCTTTTTTTTTTTTTTTTTCCACAGATCAGGGTAAAGGTAAGAATTTAACCTTATACATGTCTCGAATGACTTGTGTTCATTTGGCCCCTCTGTTATTAAGCGGGCTTCATTTTTAGTTTTAAACAGGTGTTTTTTAAAACTCATTTTCATCATTTTGCTTCCTCTCTAGCCTTCGGATCTCATCTTGCCCCCTCCCATCCTATCCTGATTAAAGAGACTATTACACATTTTGTGAAGATGATTATTAAAGGAAAGGTGTTTCCTTCGTGGCTTTTGCATGAAGTTTTCAAAAGAAGTGATCAAAATTACAAAGATTTGTTGAAGAAAAAGATAAACCATCTTCATTTTCTTATTATTATTCTGAAATTTTAAATACTTACTTGAATACTAGGTAGTCTTATTAATAAAGTTATAGGCAAGTTGTTTAAGATTTTAGCAGTGTTATTTAACAAAGCAGTGTTATGAAAGTAATCATGCCTGTGGGCTTTTTATACTGAAATAAATTTTAACATTTTGGAATAATATGAAGTGGAAGTTTACAGATATACATAATTAAAGAATGATTCTTGAGAATGTGTTCAGCAGTATTCTTTATTATCTAATGTCAAGTTTAAATAGAATGTAGTTGCACTGAAAACAAAATTTAGAAAGACGGGTTGCAATTTTGCTTACAAATGAAAAAAAATTTTTTTAACTTTTCAACCATTTTAAAGAGCACAGAAAACCAATATCTAACTCTTTTCCTTAGATTTTCGACAGATTAATGTACGTTTTAAGATGTTAGTTGTAAACAGGTGAACATATGAAAACATTATTAGATTATATTTGTTGCTGACTTATGTTCCAGATGGAACCTAAAAGATATGATCTTTTTTACCCATCCATCTGGCTTTGATCTGCTATACCAAATTAGTTTAGCTCTGAAAAAAGAAGAAAAACACAGTTATTAAATATCATTAGGGTATGGTATGATGATTATAGTTCATTATTATTATATGCCCATTAATTAATTATATGCCCATTAAGAGCATGCACAGTGAAAGCTGTTTACATTGTAAGTGTAACAGTTTAGGAGGCACAGCCCTCCTAAAACAGCAGTGCCTTGAAATATATATATATATATATATATATATATATATATATATATATAACAGCAAAATGAAAAATATTCAAGTACTTTCATGTTTCTGACCCAAAACTACAATTCCTTTCTTAGGCATCTTATTCAAAGTTAAATTCTCCTGTTTATAACATGTCTTTTGACTATGATCCTGGGGCAATTAAATTATTTCTGTAAAATGGGTCTCTTCACACGTAGAGCTATATTAACGCAATACTGGGTCTACTGTGTTTTGACGAGCATTAGTTTGCACTACTGCAAGTTCTTTACATTTTTTTTTCTTTTTTTAGTTACCAGTTTATTTGTTTCTATTTACTATCAAAGTATTGATTACTCTGTTGTAGCACTAAAACCCAAAATTCCAAAAAATCAAGCATGGTGTTTTAGCTTCTCTGAGGATAATTTCGGCTGTGGGCTAAGTCTGTAGTTTGGAGTCTATAGATTTCAAGGAAAACAATATTTTTTTATAATATTAAGAAATGTCTCTGTGGTTGAATAAATGCTAAATACAGTTTTCAAATTCTGCGTTATTTTCAAATTCCATGTCTATTCCTCATTGAATAATTTGATCCAAGAAAGGGACAAAAATGTTTGAGAATTCATTACTGACTGAACACTTCGCATCACATGTTTTTTTTTCCCATTTATTTGAGATGCTTTTGATAACTAGTAAATAAAAAGTAATAAAAGCGTAGACAAGTACAGCTGAAACTTACGTAACATGTGTTAACTATACTTCAATTAACAAAATGTAAATTTAAATTTAAAAAAGTGTAGTCGATATGAGCAGAACAAGATATAGGCCCAGTTTCCCATTTTCCATTCTAATAGGCATTGCTTACATTATGTAAATATAATATGCAGGACATCTGAAATCCTTATTTGATATTACAGTTCTAGTCTCCCCATTAAAAAAAAAAAAGATCAGCTTAAAAGGTAATAGATTGATTTTATCCTTCCTTCCTCCCCTTTTTTATCCGCTCCCTTGTGAAAACCCTGGAAAGTAACTTGGGCTTGCATGCACTGAAACTGTAGAAAGACGGTTTTTACAGGTTAACTTTACCCTTGGGGTGAAACTGTCAGCTTGAGTTTTATCATTTAAGCGAACCACTGTCTTGGGTTTGGGACGGTGAAGAGGCCAGCGATGCTGGTGTCCCAGAGTCCTAGCCCGAGTAAACCCGGCGCTCCGTGGGCTGCAGAGCCCTGTATAGCAGGTGTCTCCCGCCCCAAGATAGGAGGTCCTATAGATGGGGCTTCCTCCCAGAGACTCTCCAGTCCTCCCGGGAGCCATGATCCTTCCTTGGGTGGAGCAGGGATCTGCTCCGCCGGCAGAATTCCTCTCCCTCTATGGGGACCCCTCAGGAACCCGGGGACGCACTGGCGGACCATGTCTTCCGTGTGGCCTAAGTGCTTCGCTGCCTTGCGACTAGGAGCTCGCTGGGAGCGGGTATCTGGGCGACGCTGCCAGTGCCCACTGAACTTCTGGGTTTTCACTCAACTTCAGCAATCTCCCTGTAAGCTTATGTGCCCACTGTCCAGTCAAGGAACTTGACATTAAACCTCACTACGGGGAGGCTGGGGAGGCACATTCCTTAAGGGGGTAGATGTTGTGGACCAGCGCGGCCTCCTCCGCTCCCAGGAGAGCCCAGGTCCGGACCCGCACCCCTTACAGGCGCAAGACACCAGGCGGCGCGGCACAGGCCACACTTACGGGATCCGAGGCGGGATGTCCTCCATCGTTTTGAAACGTCCGGTCCACAGCAGGATTTTCTTGTCGAATTGCGAAGGCTTGTACTCGGCGGGGACCCGGTGCACCTTCCCTGCTGCGAAAGCGACAGGGGTGGACGGAGGGACCGACAGACCGACGGCACAGTGGCTCAGTGTGCACCCACGCCTCCACCTCCCTCCCTCACCCCAGCCCCGGCTCCACGCCGGCCGCTCCGCATCCCCTCCCTCCCAGGTCGTTCCCAGTCAGGACTCTCCCCGGACCTTGGGGCCCAGAGCCGCTGGGGGCACGGCTGCTACAGTAGCGGGGTAGACCCCGAGGCCGCGGAGGCGCGAGGGCCCGCCACGCGGCTTCTCCGTGCGCTCCCGGGGCGCAACGGAAGATGCGCGCCAGACCGAGGCGCAGGGGGCCCCCGACAGCCGCGAGCATGCTGCGCCCCTTCCCGCGCTCCCAGCAGCCGGCGGAGGACTGCTCAGCTCCCCGGCCCGGCCCGCTCCGCCCCGCCCCGCGTCGCTCCCAGGGGAGACCCCGGGGCGCAGCTGCAGCCTCTGGCACGCGCACACCCGCTCCCGGTCTCCGCCCCCCGGCCGGCGACCTCGAACCGGGGTGCCACGGCCCTGGGGGGACCGATTCCCTCCCGGGCGGGGCCCCGGGGGAGGCCTGCCTCTGCTGAGACTGCTGCCTGCAGCTCGTTTTAAAGGCTTTCTTCGTACCGAGTAGAAACGCGTTGCCATCAGGCTTTCACCCTTTGGTTCCACTGGCTGGCGCCAAGAGAATCAATCTAAACCCTCTCCTCCGGGAAGAACCAACAGTCCTTCAAGGGCAGGACACGCCAGATGGTTTCCAAGTTAAGTGTGAGGACGTTCAACACACTTCTGAATTCCGTGAAGAGTGATTTTGAAGATGGCTCTTCACCCCACACTCCACTCCCAGACTTTTCCTCTTTTCTACGCGAAACAGCCTCAGTTGCTACAATTTATTTTTCTCTATCCATTTCTTCCTAAGACCACAGACTCTCCAAATGTTCTTCAAAATGAGCCTTTCTTCTACCCTCCACCATCTTCCCTCTGCAAAAAGGGGGGAGAATCTGCTGTTCTCTGGCATCTGACGGGAAACAGGGACTCAGAAAAAGGGCTTTTAGGAAAGCTGTCTACGCTGAAGGAACTTACTTATTCCGTTTACTCATCTTCCAGGGGCAACAGACCCCAGCCAGGGGAAAGTGATCTTCAGGACCCAGCACCAGGCCCAGCTCACCCTCATCCTGGTTCCACAGACAGACACTTTTAGTTGCATCTCCAGATCCTTCTTTTCTTCCTAACCAGACTGTCAGGCTCTTGAAGACAAGATCTCTGCAACTCCATGTGTCTTTCACTTAACAAACAATGTTTAACAAAAGATTCCTACCTCTGTACAGAAGTATTCATTTAAAGGGGTGGGCTTTGCCTTCATTCAAAGGTTGAAACCCCTGCTTTAAGATTAAAGAGTTGCACAATCATGAGCAAATCATTTATGTCATCAGTCTTGGTCTCCTTTGTAAAAGAATTCCTACTCCTCAAGTTCATTCATGCAATGACTAAAAAAAAAACCTACCAAATCCCAGCTACTTCTCAGAGCTGGGGATAGAGCACTGAACAATGTCAAGTGAGGATTAGTAGATAAAGAAACACATAGCAGGGTGGGGGAAAAAAAAAGTAAGCAGGGGTGGAGTGAGAGCTATTTGGAAAGGGTGGCTAGGGATGATACCCTTCTAATTGTACCTGGCATATAACAACATTTCAAAAGATGTTGTCATTTCTTCCCCATTCACAGCTCTTGTCTCACCAGTCCCACAACACAAGGACATTTTAATTTGTGAAATCTCATGTAGGGAATTGTAGGAGACTATGATGTTCCAAAAGGTAAGGATTTTATTTTATTCATCACCGTATCCCTAGGATGTAGCTGAAAAATTAACACTTAGTAGATGCTTAATAAATATTTGTTAAATGAATAAATGAATGCAAGTCTTCAATAATAAAATAGACTGGGCTAGTTAAGAAAAGACTAAAGCACTTGAGAATGTGCTACACAATGAACTGAATGAATTCCTGCTTGACAAAGTATGTTGTCATAGATAATATTTGATTGTTTCAGGAATATACTACTTGAAAATTCTCCCATTATTAAAATGTATTATTTTTCCTTTTAAGATTTTATTTTTGTGTTTCAGAGAAGAAATATCCATAGAGCTAGAGAAAAACATCTCTGGGAAACAACAGTTCATTAACAGTTCATTGAAGAGTATTAAACTAGCCAAGTAAGTTTATTTCCCTGGAAAGAACCAAATGTCAGGCATATACACATGATTTTCTATGTCAAGCTTCTCTAGAATTGCAGAGTGACAGAGCAAGAGAATAAGAGGTTCTTTCATGAGAAAAAGAACAATTTACATTCTATTCCCTATTCCTTATGGGATTAAAATATCACTATTTGGCAGTGGTTATAAAATATAGCTGCATGAGATGTTTTCTTTAGTTCTCGAGTTGGATCAAATTATAAAACAAAAACCAAAAAAACAAAAAACAAAACCTCAAATCAACTTTTGGTAGAAGAAAAAGCTAACCATAGCTAACTATGTTCTATTCTTTTTTCCTTTTCTCTTCTTTTCTTTCTTTTTTTTTTCAACCAGGACAGTTTACATTCAACAAATATTTACTGAGTGCCTCCTATGGGCTGGGCACTGTTCTAGGATCTGAGGTGGCAGCAGGTAAGCAAATAATAATCTTTGCCCCTTACAGAATTTACTATTAATCCATGGTGGTTTTGATTTACCCATTCTCTACTATATTATTTTTCAATCTCATGATTTATCTGATTTGTATATACTATTTTTAGTTTTGTTCCTTCAAAACTGATTAGTTTTTTGATTTTGTATGGTTTTGATTTTTGACTAATATGGTTTATGTTTCCATTTCTTATGGTTAGTTACCTCTTAGGATATACTGTTAAAACTAGGAATGCATTTTTTTTTATTCTTTTCTGAGAGAGACAGAGCCTAAGTGGGGGAGGGGCAGAGAGCAAGAAGGAAAGGAAGAATCCGAAACAGGCTCCAAGCTCCAAGCTGTCAGCACAGAACCCAACGCGGGGCTCAGACTCACAAACTGTGAGATGATGACCTGAGCTGAAGTTGGATGCTTAACCAAGTGAGCCACCCAGGCACCCCGAAAGGCATTTTAAATAAAGTTATTATATAGACTAAGTGGAAAGTGTGGGTAATTTTTTTTTGTTTTGTTTTGTTTTAGAGAGAGTGCACTCAAGCAGGGGAGGGAATCAGGGAGAGGGAGAGAGAATCTTAAGCAGACTCCATACCCAGCATGGAGCCCAATGCGGGGCTTGATCTCATGACTGACTGTAGGATTATGACTGGAGCTTAAATCAAGAGTTGGACATTTAACCAGCTGAGCCACCCAGGTGTCCCAAGTGTGGGTAAATTTTAAATTATTTAATTATTATTATTTATTATTTATTTTATTTTTTTTTAATTTTTTTTCAACGTTTTTATTTATTTTTGGGACAGAGAGAGACAGAGCATGAACGGGGGAGGGGCAGAGAGAGTGGGAGACACAGAATCGGAAACAGGCTCCAGGCTCTGAGCCATCAGCCCAGAGCCCGACGCGGGGCTCGAACTCACAGACCGCGAGATCGTGACCTGGCTGAAGTCGGACGCTCAACCGACTGCGCCACCCAGGCGCCCCTATTATTATTTATTATTGAGGACTGTGTGTTCGCTATGGGGCTAAGGCACGAGATGTCACCATTGCTGCAGAGCTGTTCCTGAGATGCTCCCATTCTGGCTAGGGTGATAGTCCCTCATCAGTAAATGCCTTGCTCCCAAATAAAGGGTGGGATAGGACCTCAACTAATTTGTTTTCCAATCCCCTACTAATCTTTCTGTAGGGAAAGTTCTAAAGAAACAGTTTACCTGCAGACCCAACTCACATTAGTGCCCAGTGCTTCAGGCAACCTTATCTAAGTAGGGGGTCCAAGCGAGAGCCCAATGACCCAATAGGTAGTAAGCATAGGTTTAGTACACAAGCAGAAAGTCAAAATGAGATCTGAAAACCAATAATGAGATGATCCAACATATGGATCTCCTTGTTGTTCCTTTTAATTCCCTTTTCCATTGCTGGAATTCAGTCTTTCATTCTCTCTCAACCATGCTGTCGGAATGACCTCCTAAGCATTTTCCCCACCTCTGGTCAGTTCTTTCTGTAATCTTTTCTCTGTCTAGTTTCCAGAGATAATTTTTCAAATCATGGGTGCAATGATGTAAAACTTTCATGGGACCAGTCTCGCCCCTATTCCCTCTCAGACCCTGCACTCCACATCCCTATCCACAGACTACAAAGAGGACCCTGAAAAAAATCATAACGAGGCAGGGAGGACTCTTTCAAAGTCTCCTGCTTTGATATTCTGCATGGTCTGACTTACATTCTCTGTCTTCTCATATCCCTAGACATTTAAAATGTCACTAATCACGGGTCGGTAGGACACATAGAATTATTGTGCTAATACTGATGCACAACAGCTATTGATTAACATTACAGTTTAGTTCTAGCTTGGAGAGCTGGGTCTGCACTGTGTGTGTAACCAGTGCTCATCAGGGCGTGGCTGGGTTCTGACTGGTTGAGTCACATGTTGTCCCACTGTCCTAAATATTACTCTGAGAAATACATTCAGAAGAAAGCAGGTTGGATTAACTGCTCCTGCACTGTTCAAAACCTTTTCTGTGTCCAATAATACATACCTTCTATTTGTTCTGGAAATAGCAGATCTGAAATGCATGCATACTTATTAAGTACTGTTTATGCAGACTGCCCCAGAATAGTCACTGAAGGGGCAGGTGCCATGGCCATGTCTCTCACATTCTTTGGCTTAAAGGTTATTTTAAAAAAAATTTTTTTAACGTTTATTTATTTTTGAGACAGAGAGAGACAGAGCATGAACGGGGGAGGGTCAGAGAGAGGGAGACACAGAATCTGAAACAGGCTCCAGGCTCTGAGCTGTCAGCACAGAGCCCGACGCGGGGCTCGAACCCACGAGCCATGAGATCATGACCTGAGCTGAAGTCGGACGCTTAACCGACTGAGCCACCCAGGCGCCCCAGGTGATTTTTGTAGTCTACTTCAATGTCTCTTAAGACTGTTTCGTGTGTCAGGGTGTATGCAGTTGCCTAATCACTTTATAGTGGGGGCAGCCTCTGGTCCCCAGTGATCAATTTCAAACTCCAAAATTCCTGGTAACAATCTTGTGTGACGAAGTTAGCATTTTACAATCCCAAGAACTGAATCTGATATACAGTTTTCACACTTTAAGCACAATGATTGTGTGATTCAAATCTGCATGCTTTGGTAGAGTTTTGCGACGATTTACTTGTGCTTTTCCAGCTCCCTGTCCCACACCATCTTTCTCATAAACATATAGAAAGAAGTGGTCTTACAAAATGAATCAGACCCCTTATAAATGTGTACTATAATACCTTTTAGATAGTTACAATTAAAGAAGATTGTTCTTTCATAATGTGAATGATGCTGCCCCCAATTCCCTTAAGATAATTATCTCTTATCCTACATGCATTGTGCAGTTCTTCATCAGCTTCTCTCAGCTGCTTATTTCTCTCTTGACTTATACATTCATGTTATCTTGGAAATTGGGAACTGGTGGGCACCTGGATGGGTTCAGTTGGTTGAGCATCTGACTCTTGATTTTGGCTCAGGTCATGATCCCAGGGTCATGGAATTGAGCCCCAAATTGGGCTCCACACTCAGCATGGAACCTATTTAAGATTCTCTCTCTTTCTCTCTCTCTCTCTCTCTCTCTCTGTCTCCCCCTGCCCCTCTTCCCCACTTGTGTGTTCTCTTTCTGAAAGAAAGAAAGAAAGAAAGAAAGAAAGAAAGAAAGAAAGAAAGAAATTGGGAACTGGCCTGTTTGAATGTTTTGTCTTTTCAGGGATAAAAAAGTCAACATATCAAAAGAATTGTTTTTTCTCTTTCAAACCTTTTTACTTGGGGTACTTATACTGACTTCTGATTTCCAGTGTGAAGTATAATAATATCTAAGCATAGCTAATTAAAAGGGCAGTAACAAACTTCTGTTGTTATTCATACTTTTCATTACACCATTATCTACAAATGGAAACAATTATTATTTATGATCATGATAATGAAGATTCACGACAGAATTTGTTACAGATGATTAGCGCAAATGATTTAAATTATCAGAGCTCTCTAACAAGAGGTCTGGGTTGGGTTAAAGGACCAAACTCTAGGGAAGGTTTTTATGGTTGAAACTGAATAACTAACAGAATGTTAAAGGTTAAAAACCAGCTATTTTATTTGTTCATTAATTTCTTCATTCTTTCTTTCAACCAGAAAGTATAGATTAAACATCTATTCTCCTGGTTTTGGAATTTTCATTATAACCTCTGCTGTAGTGAGGATTCTTGACGTATCTCCTTGGGGGTGTGTGTGCAATAGTTTGTCTTGGGGTGTTTACCTAGAAGCAAACTTCCTGAATCTAGGAATAGTCTCATTTTGGAAACTAAATGTCTAATTTAGTGTCATGATAAATATTCTGGGCTTTATTTAAAATGAAACTGGCCTCCCTGTCTGAGCTCAGGTCTGTTTCAAGCTGGAAGGCTGCCATGAGGATGGGTGTGTGTGTGTGTGTGTGATCAGCTTCTTATCTATCACCTCTCCACTTTACGCTTCTCTTCAACCTCTGCTTGGCCCTACCTCTCATCTCCTTTACTAGGTCCCCCAGGGCTCCCTCAGGTCTGGAAAAGAGAAGGGGCAGGAGAAGAGGAGAGGGACAAGAAAGGTCTTACTTGACAGATTTGTGTGTGGGATCTGATGTAGGCACTCTCAGTCTCTGATGCTGTCAGCAGCTGACTCTTGCTCTTGGTCAGGGTGGTGGCACTTTTTATAGGTTCCTGAGAGATACTGTCCACAACCCTCCACCATACCAGTGGAGTTTGAGCTTGCTCATGGTGCACGTACATCTCTTTGCTGCTGCCAGACAAACAGCTTCAGTCACAACCTTCTGCCTTTAAATTTCTTAGTCAAGGGTCAAACTGCAGAGTATGTGTGTCAAGTTCTCCAAGAGGTTCTTCCCAAACTTCTCTCACTTGGTTTGAAGTGAGAGAAAAGAATTTTTCCTCCACCACCCTCCTACCAATCCTGGAGTGGGAATGGGGAAATTCCAAAGCAAAATCTAGACTGGTGTTTGACTATCTGGGTATCCTGGACTTGCCAAGTTGACACATAAAATTAACTATCACGAATGTCTATTAGAACTCCAGTAGGAGGTGATATGAAATCTGATGTGAAATCGGCATATGAATATACAACTGTAGAGTTTAGGACATGAATGGAAGACCTTTCAGCATATGAATGGTATTAAAAATCAGGGGTTGATGGGATCACCAAGAGAGTGAGTATAGATAGCAAAGAGGACCAAGGACTGTGTCCTGGAACATTACAACATTAAGAGATCAAGGACTAGAGGAGGAACCAGCAAAGGAGAGTGAAACAAGCATCTACTTTGACTGGAAGAAGAAGGAAGAAAGAGTGCAATGGTTTCGAACCAAAGTAAAGAAACTATTAAGGAGGAAATGTGGTCAACCGTATCCAATACTACTGAAGGTCAGGTAAAATTGAGACTAAGAAATGGTGATGTTAGTATTTAGCAACATGATACCTTACCAAGAGTGCTTTTGGTGCAATGGTGGGAGATAAAGCCTGACTGAAGTGGGTTTAAGAGAGCATGGGAATCCCTGAAAGTGTTGGGATGGCTGTTGTCCTGGCATAATTATTATTAGTGCTTTCTTTCATTCCCAGAATGTTCTTGTTTGCATGATAAAATAGATGTTTACCCCAGAGGAGAGAAATTGGAGACAGAGAATTTAAATATTCTCTTAAAAGGAAATTTGGAATACCAGTGACAGAGCAGAAAACTCCTCAGACATTAAATAAGCAATTGTTGGGGCGCCTGGGTGGTGCAGTCGGTTAGGCGTCCGACTTCAGCCAGGTCACGATCTCGCGGTCTGTGAGTTCGAGCCCCGCGTCAGGCTCTGGGCTGATGGCTCAGAGCCTGGAGCCTGTTTCCGATTCTGTGTCTCCCTCTCTCTCTCTGCCCCTCCCCCGTTCATGCTCTGTCTCTCTCTGTCCCAAAAATAAATAAACGTTGAAAAAAAAAATTATAAATAAGCAATTGTTACTTGGTTTTAATATTAAATTTTAGCACATAATGATTAATAGATGCCCAATTTAGTAGTTTTCTCCTCATCTCCGTTAGTCTGAAGTAAACACGAAGGCATATTTAGTAGCTCATGAAGAAGCCAGCTGCAAATCACTTGAGAATATATTCTGCAGACATGTTTGTTCTTCAATTTGGTTATTCCCTTTGCTCCTGTCCAGCTCATCTTCTTATACTCCAGGAGGAGCAAAGTTTGCATCTGAGGAAGTGCAAATTCTCCTGTGGTCTCAGTATCATCAGCCCAGCGGTAATGGCTAAGGGTAGATACATCCCCAGTAACATATGCCATGGCACTTGTAGCATGTTTTTGGCCTGATGTTAAAGAAGCTTGTGTTTCTCACCAGGTCTTATTTGTTTCTGATGCCCCAGCTCCTCACATAATTCCTAGAAGGAAATCATAGCTATGATCAGAACTGGGCAACGGAGGCTTTGCACCAGGAAATCCAACTTACATGATGCAAAAAATTTCTAATAAAGACTGTTAAAATTTTTTCAGTTTTAAATTTTGTTTCATTTATATGTTGACAACATAAGCACTTCTATAGCATCAAAGAAATACTTGAATTTAGTACTGAGTGAGCACAGAGTTAAGCTAGGAATACCAGATGGTGTTTAATGCTTATTATAATAATCAGTGAGCCATGACATGAATTATGGAACATACTTGAAATGTCAAAATGATTTTTCCTGCATCAAGGGTGCATATTGTAAACATTGGAAAATCTTCAATGAATGAATAAATGGTGAAAAAGTTTCCAGTTTTCACTGAAGATTTTGTTCGTATGCATTATAATTAGAATATTTGGGGGGGGGGGAAAGGCAATTTCTATAACCATGTTTCACCAAAGGAGAAAAATGTGTGAAAGTTGAAACTGAGGATTATTGCTCTGCTAATATTAAAAATTGTATTTTTTCAAACAATCAATTTAAAAACAAAACAATCAATTTAAAAGTCTTTGCTAAGACTGTATCTTACCATTTATTTACTTGTTTATTTGTTTATTTATTTATTTATTTATTTATTGATGTTGGTAGACTAATAAGATATATAGTTTAATGCCTGTATTAGGCAGTATTGGGATAAATGGAAGCACCAGTATTAGTGTTTATCAGGAAGTCGTTCTAAAAGTGTTCTATGAGGATCTCAATTCCTGTTATTCTGTGGTCTATAAATAAAAAGTAAAAACATAATTGCCCACCAGGTGGCAGTAGTATGTCAAATTGTTCTACAAACGCACCAGCAGTGTAGGGGCACTTTACTAAATTCTTGGGATATGAAGGAATTGAGTTCTGTCCCTGCCTTCAACTAACTCAGTCTCTTCTGCAGCTGAAATATATGTGCTTTGTGTCTTTTTTTTCTTTTTCTTTTGGTAGTAAAAATTGTAAGTATAGACTATTCTCTTGAGTTAGAAGAAAGTCAGGCTACCATAGTTATTTTGCCAGTGTGGAATCTGAGCTACCAAGTGGTTTTCTGATGTTCCTGGAATCAAATTATGAGCATAGTGTCATTCCCCCTCTGAGCCAAAAGTAAACCTAATAGACATTCTGTGATGGTATTTCTGCTAAAAAAATATGTGGTTTTAGGCATTGTGGTTTTTTCATATTTCTCAGCCTCCAGACAATTAAAACTGGTATTTATTGATTAGAAAGGAATTCTACTTTTAAGGTAACTAGTCACATCCTAACCAGTGTCAACAGTGTTGCAAGTTGGTGGGAACAATCTTACTCTCATCATCTGTACATTTCAATATACTCCATTAGGGTATTTGAATATATTGTATATTGTTATAATCATATTAAAGGTAACACAAAATTATCCCATTCCCATATCCTCAACACAAATATTTTCTATCTCTCCATGCTTCTTTAGAATCTTTATCTACATTTATACATAGTTCTAATTAAAGTACTCATAACATTTAAATTTTTTCACTTAGTTGATAAACCATATTTTATCTTTTAACTTCATCTTTACATTTATCTTTTTATGTGGCATCTTAATATTTAGTTACAAAGAAATGTTCTAATTTATTTTATTTTTGTGGTGGATACAGGTTGTATGTAATTTTATATGTTGTAGTTTATAGAATGTGTGATGTTCTGGGTGGCCTGAGTTCAGATATTTAATTCTGTCTGTAAATATTCTCATATTTGTCAAAACATGTTCTGAATTTGATTCCCAACACCTGTCACGAACCATGTAAATGTGTGTGTGCATGTGTGTGTGTGTGTGTGTGTGTGTGTGTGTGTGTGTGTGCTTGCCAAGAGTTTTATTCTGGGAAACTGACTTAAGGAAATAGTTCAAACAAACTAGAAAGTCTGAGTAATACAATGTTAAGATGTTTCTTCATTCTTTATTTAAATTCTAGGAATGTTAGCATAACTTTATTTTTTGTAACTAATGTTTTTCTTTTCTCTTTTTTCTTTCTGCATTTCTATAACCAAATAACTGCCATGAAGTTCACTTGGGTGTAAGGTTGAGATCTAAATCAGTTTTCTCGATATTTGACTACAATTATCTTTATTTATTAAGTAATGTTCACCTTCCTGGAATTATGTGATTCCTATTTCACTGAACATTCAAACACAATATATAAATTGGTTTATTTGAGTTTTAAAATTTTTATTTATGTTTGTTTTTGTTTTAGTATTGCATCATTTAATTATTGTTACTTTATCTGGAAGGGCTTATGATGCTTGGCCACTTCTCTCACCTTTATCATTATTCTTCTCTAGAATATTCTTTACCATTTATTTTTCTATTTTTATTACATAAAACATATTTTTATGATTTTCATTGGGATAACACCAAATCAACAAATGGACTGGTTAAGAAATTATTTTTATTAAATTTTTATTCTGAAACAAAACATGATCATTGTAATGAAAATTCAGACCATAGTAAAACATAGAAAGTGAAAGTCTCAATCACACACTATTTAGGGAAAACTCACATTATCAGTTAGATACCTGTCTTTCCAATCTTTATATATATTATCTATGCAAAAACTACACTATTCTGAAACTGGTTTTCATTACTCACAATGGATGGCAGTCTTAATATCTGTTCATATAAACTTGTCTCACTTTTTCAAATGGCTGAACAGTCTTTTATTGAACAAATATATTATAATTTACTTAGCAACTTCTTTATGGACCTTTAATTTTTCAACTTTCTAAAATTTTTTTTTTATTATTACAAGGATTGTTACAAGTAACATCCTCTAAATAAATACATCTCCCTGTAGTTGAGAATGTATTCCTGAGGTCTAAAACTGTAGCAGAAGGATTGCTAAGTCAGAGACTTCCTTTAATTGTGATAGATAATTCAGAAATTGGCCCCTAAAAAGTTGCTCTGAGGGGCGCCTGAGTGGCTCAGTCAGTTAAGCGTCTGACTTCTGCTCAGGTCATGATCTCCAGGCTCATGAGTTTGAGCCTTACATCCGGCTCTGTGCTAATAGCTTGGAGACTGGAACCTGCTTTGGATTCTGTGTCTCCCTCTCTATCTGCCCCTCCTCCACTCACACTGTCTCTCTCTCTCTCTCTCTCTCTCTCTCTCTCTCTTTCAAAAATAAATAAACATTTAAAAAATAAAAAATAAATAAAAAGTTGCTGTGAATTATCCTTCCATCTTCAACATCTAATATTTCCTATTTCCAAACCAAACATGTCAGTTTAACATATTTTGAAGGTCTGAGAATACCTGTCTTTTTATTTTGGGTAAACATTCTGTGGAACACCTCCTTTCCTCTTGTTCCATATGTGGTTTTGATTGATTCACTGGAGAAACAGGTTTTTATGATTTTAACCTGGTATTTTGACTTAGATAGGTCAAAGGCATGAAAATACTTATACAACTCTAGAAATCTTTTCCCTTCTTGATGTTTAGTGCACACAAATTTGTATGGTCAAGTAGCAAGTTACAGAGTGTGGATTCGTATCATCTTGAATTCGTTTCCCAGATAGCTGTGGGACTTTAGGCAAGACACTTATTCGTACTGTTCCTTAATTTCCTTCTTGGTTATAGTCACCAACCTCACAGGTTGTTGTGAAAACAAATAATAACAGTGATGAGGATAGTAATAATATTTTGAATAGTGATTTATAGCTTTCAAAGCACTTTGGTGCACATTATCTCTTTTGATCTTTATAATAACCTTATATGGTAGATAAGACAAGCATTTTATCATCAGTTTTTCACATAAGAAAACTAAGGCACAGTTAAGATTTGGTAAAATTACCAACAAATGTTTCTTTGAGAAGTCAAAGTTATTACACAAAGGTAATACCAAGGGCAGGGAAATACGTACGTGTTCCTAGCAAGGAGCATTAGGGAATACTGTCTGTGTATGGCATTTCTTTTTCCAACATTCCAAGGATGTTTGTTGTGAGAAAAAGACTGTTCGGTGACCAGCTTTTTTTTCCCCTTCACATTTTACACCAAAACTCTTTGTATATAGTTATACAAGAAAGTTTAATTACTAGAAAATAGAAATGTATGTGTGATTTATAAATGCTTACGTTGTATAGAAACTGAGAATTATCAGACAGGCATTGCTTTTACATGGCACTTCATCTCCCCCATGCCCAATGAAGATAAGATAGCCAAGTGTTCTTCCCTCCATCACCACTGGAAGCCTTGGCTATGCATCTAACTGTAGCTTCTGTTTTCTCTTTCACTAGAAATTTATTACCAGCACTGATGTGTACACATACATATATTTTTGGTATCTGGAGAGGAAGAGCATACACCTGAAAGAGAAGAAAGCCTTGGGGTTGGTTCCTTGGTGGCTCAGTCTTTTAAGTGTCTGACTTTGGCTCAGGTCATGATTTCGTGGTTCATGAGTTCAAGTCCCGCTTCAGGCTCTGTGCTGACAGCCTGGAGTCCGCTTCAGATTCTGTGTCTCCCTCTCTCTCTGTCCCTCTCCTCTCACACTCTGTCTCTCTCTCTCTCAAAAATAAATAAACATTAAAAAATTAAAATAAAAAAGGAAAGAAAGAAAAGAAGCCTTGACATTAACAGAAGCATAGCTAAAGTTCCAAAACTTGGATTATACTTTTTAAATCTATTGTTCCGGTAAATACTTTCAAATGTTCCCTGCTTTCCACAAACAGAATGCAAAAAATATCAAATCATAAAGTTCTTTATCAGTGGCATGATTAATAATTTTTCTCTGTAGCTTGGTCTATGTCAATAATAAATAACTCTTTGAGGCACCTGGGTGGCTCAGTTGGTTAAGTGTCCAACTTTGCCTCAGGTCATGAGTTCGAGCCCTGCATCAGGCTCTCTGCTGTCAGCGCAGAGCTTGCTTCAGATCCTCTGTTCCCCTCTCTCTCTGCTCCTCCTCTGCTCTCTTTCTCCAAAATAAACAAACAGTTAAAAAATAACTCCTTTGGAATATATTTCCCATAGAATCAGATTTGCAGTACAATGTGTATTTCTCACTTGGCGATTAAATATTTCAGTAATTTAATTACATTATTTAGCTCCCTTCCCAGGAAACTGAAATCTGGAAACATGTATCTGACACTGCTTTATTGGGGATACAGATGGGAAATAAGTAAGGAAAAATTTTTTTTTCATAAAATGATAGGTTTAAAGAGTGGGCAGCCTGTTCTTTTCAATTACAACAAGAAATAGTTATTGAGAGCTTACAAAGTACTGGAAATTTTGGATACCAAAGTAGGTGAAATAATATCCTTGTCCTGAAGGAGTTCACATATTAATCTAGTTAGAACTATAGAATTATAGACTCAAAGGAGGTTTGAAATAAATTCATCCCTTTGCCTTTCATTTTACAGATAGAAAAATGTAACCATTGATATGAAGTGCAAGTGTTTTAGTCATTGTTCTTTAGTTTAAAATAATAGAAATCCAAGAAAAATAAACTGAAGAAAAAAGGAACATTTTCTGTCTTTTATAGCCAATAGTTTAAGTATAGTTCAGCTTTTGGCACAGCTAGATGAAGGTGCTCAAGTGATTCTCTCCCCCATCCCCCACCTCCACCCCCTCCCCTCCCCCTCCTCTTGCCTTTGGCCTCCTCTTGCCTTTGGCCCTCCCTCCTCTTGCCTTTGGCCCTCCGTTCCTCCCCTCTTATCACTTGACTCTGCTTCACTTTAATTTTGACCTCATTATCTCCTGTGTCAAACTGGTCTCGTTCACGGGATAGGAAAGATGATGATTGGAAGCCCTATCACAAACCAATATCAGGGAGTCTTTCTGTCTCGCTCTAAGGGCAGAAAGGACACAGAAGGACTCTTATGGCTCAGTTATGAGCCACCCTTTGCCACTGTGGTGCTCCAAGATTGACAGTCCTTCCAGAGGCACATAGAGTGGACAATTCTTCAAATAATTCTGAAAAGGAATGGGGTCTGGTAAGGTAACATAGCAAATACAGAAGGAGCTGAGACCAGAAAACAAACCTCATAGGCTATGAAATTTCCAACATTACTGCAGATTATGCCTGTCAAGGGCTCTGGTGTCTACTTCTCTTGTCTGCCATGAAGCCCAGGATGAATGGTACAAGAGCAACCACTATTCCTAGCCTTGATTTTAGTTATTATCTGTCTTGTTCCATTCTATGTTTGATTTTTAAAAAAATACTTATTCTAAGAATTTTATTAAATATGTTTTCCTTTTATAAAATTCACTTCAGATCTTGGAAATAGGTGGTTGCAAACATAATAAATAAACTGTACCCATCAATACTTTTCCTGTGCTTTTGACTGACATGGTGGTCTCTTACTTACTAGATGTTCTCACTTCTATTCAGTCTCATAAAAGGACAAAGCAGTTTTTCTGATATTCTGGATTCCATTAGTTTTATGTGGTAACTCCCAGAACCTGGCTTCAGGTTTTCTGTTTTATCTGAGTATTTACAATGGATAGCCCTTTAGATGAGAAATACTTTTAACACAGGCTCACTAGTTAATTTCACACTGGATTTTTTTGCTTTTGGCTTGTACATTTTTTTTTTGTCATGCCTTCTGTGTCTAACAAGCAGGAAACATCACATTCACATATTTATAGATATTATAGGATGGCTATTTGTAAAAATGAGAAAATATTTGATTCATTTGTTTTTAGGTAGGTCTGGAATTTTCAAAATTTCATTTCCTCATAATCTGATTTTGGCTGGAGATGTAATGCCAGGCACCAGAAAAATTATGTAAGAGTACGAGTTGTAAAATGGAAGAAATTTCAGTCACCTGAGATTTTCCTACAAGGGGCTCTTGGATGTGAATATATCTACTTGCTGTGTTCAGTCTCCCAAGCTTCACAGTCTTTGTGGCTTGGCCAATCATTAAAGCAGACAACAGGCAGCCCACACATGAGTTCATCAGGCTCTTTGTTTCTATTACATATTCTCTAAGCTTAAGAAATCCAGGGCTGAAAAGTAGCTTCATAGTGTTGGCCACCAACACTTCTTCTGTCTTGTTGCTCCGCCCTCCTCAGCATGCAGGTCCCATCTCATGGTCCAAGATGGCTGCTCCACTTCTGCATAGGAGTCAGCAAGAAGAGGAAAGGAGCAGCAGGAGGGCTTACTCCTGTCTTTTTAGTAAGTTCCACTTACCACTTCCATGTTCAGTTGTTCATATGTCTATACTTCACCTTCTTTTAACCCAAGTTTTGAGGATTCTGCAATTAACTTTTCTACTTTAACTTTTTGGAAGTCTTACGTTGCTGATAATGGCGGTAAGGGCCTATGTAAAGGTTTGGCTGAAAGGCAGCTCGCGATTCTAGTATCAGAGGGGAAGATTGGAAAAAAATATCATTGAGTTTCTATGCTGATCAAGATATTAAAGACATTTATGAGAACATTAAAGTTACTTATGCAATACATATCGAATACTAATTTGGGGGTGGCCTTGTATAAAACGCAGAAAGCACAGATCATAATTACACTTGTACCTTGCTCTTGAGATCTTCAGAGCCTGGACTAACCAGCTTCAGATTTCATCCTGCCAGTAAAGGCTATGGTGTAATGTGTACTCTTCCCTCATCCCTGAATTTTAGCAATAAGATATTTTACTATGTGTGTCTCTGTGAGCAGAGTAAGAGGATAACTATATAGGCGAGTTTGTCGCTTGAACTCTAAATGTTCCCCCACCCCCAGATCAGTTTGTCTTGATCAATGGGAAAGTTTCTGTCTGAATAATGATTTGGACTTGATTAAAACAACCTGTACATAAAAATAGAAAATATATTAGGGGCGCTTAGATGGTTCAGTCGGTTAAGCGTCGATTTTGGCTCAGGTCATGATCTTGCAATCTGTGAGTTTGAGCCCCATGTCAGGCCCTGTGCTGACAGCTCAGAGACTGGAGCCTGCTTCGGATTCTGTGTCTCCCTCTCTATGCCCCTTGTCTGCTCACACTCTTTCTCTCTCTCTCTCTCTCTCTCAAAATAATAAATAAACATTAAAAAAAATTTTAAAAATAGAAAATACATTTAATTGGAATATATGTGTACACACATGCATGAATATATATAAAATCACAAGTGTATGTATATATTTAATCACTCTCTTTTTTAACATACACATATATTCCATGTATGTATGCATGATTTATTTAGAATTAAACTATACTTCTAAAATAAAAAATACAGAGTATTTATCTACAAATCACACACAAAAATTAAAAATAAAACAACCTGTAAAATGTTGACTACTTACATCATGGTGAGTTGTTGGTTGGTCATAGAGTTATAAGTTCTTTTTTGTGTGTGTTCTTTTTGCTTAATTTTATTTTCTTATTTTTAAATAATATTTAGATATCACCTTTATAATAAAAAAAGAAACACTTGATTCCAAAAGAAGTAAGCAAACTTAACTTATACCAGTTGAATCTATGAGCCTCAAAAGTTAACAGAGAAATGAAAAGTACAATAGTCATTTTCTTAGTTGTTTGTTTTCCATGATGACAAAGATATAGTTTGGGCATCAAGAAGTTCAGAACTTAATTTCTTATGTTAAATAGCATTTTTTAAAAATTCTGGGATAATTGTTTGAAAGTTATGTAACTGTAATAAAAGTCACAACTCTTATGAAACAATATTCCTTTCATTGTTGTATTGGCACAACAGTGCTGAGATTTCTGTTTTGTGTGATCACACTCAAGAATCTGGAAGCTCTCCTATAGCTTTGCTGTCATGTCAAAACTGTTTTCATATCAACAGAGCAATGAGTCAGTGAAATCACAAACAAAATACTCTTTTCTTAACACTTTCATGTACATCAGGATATTTTTTACCCTTAACAATTTTATGAGTCATTTTCACAATGTTATATATGAATACATTTAGGATAAGCAGTAAACTAGGATTAATGTCGTGTGTGTGTGTGTGTGTGTGTGTGTGTTTAACATTCAATCCATGTTGGGGTAAGACTGTGGAAGATCCTTCTTAGGAAGGTAGGGGAATTTAACTTAACTCTGAAAATGATAGGAGATTATTAAATTTTTCTGAATAGGAGAATAACTTTGGAACTAACTTGAAAAAGATTGATCTGTGATGATGTATTCTATATATTAGAAGAGGAATCTTGGGGTAGAAACTAGTTTGGACTGTTTCAGCAACAGAGATGTGGAGTCATGAGGGCCTAAACTGTGATGATGATAGCCATGGTAGTAGAGAGGAAAGGACAGCTGAGAGCATTGCTCCAAAAGAACTGATTGCTCACTGTAAAATGGTGAAAACACCAGAATATAAACTCCTCGAGAGGAGACAACATGTCTGGATTTTATCATTGTATATTCCCCATGCATAGAATCATGCCTGTTACATGGTAGGCCCTTGGTAAATGTTAGTTGTGTAAATTAAAATAAAAACAAGTAAATGCAATAGAATGTAACAGGTGCAGTGACGGAGGCAGAAAATAAGGTCTGGTAGGAGGAGAGATGCTAGAATTGTGTCTGGTGGATTAGCTAGAGTGTTCCAGGAGGACAGGGCAGAAAGGACACCAAGGCCAAGAGGAGAGGCAGATTCTGAGGCATGGAGCAGCATGGTGTGTGTACAATCACCAGAAGGTGGCCATTTCTCAAGGGTAACATACAAGGTAGGAAGGGACAGCAGTTGATACTGGACTTGGAGAGCCTGGGTGTCAGGATAAGGAGTTTTGACTTACTGCAGGTTTTAAGACAACCAAGCAACATAAAGAGGTTTTTATTCTAAAAATACATCAAGTGGAAGTGAGCGTAGGGCTTAGGGAGACCTTCTCTACGTTTGAAATAAAATGAGAGACCAGGGTCAAATTAGGAAGCTATTGTAACCATCTATGAAAGAGATGGTAAGGGGCCTAGATTAAGAAAATAATAACAGGAATAGAGATCTTGGCAAAGTTCTGAAAAAATTCAGGAGTTAGAAGATAACAGGTAATGAATTAAAGGTGTAGAAGGGTGAAGCAGATGGTAGAGTCGAAGATGAATAGGATGAACCTCAGGGTTCCAGTGAGTCCACATGTGGTACGACATGCTGAGAAATGGAAAAAAGGAGGAGGAGCCAGGAGAAGGAAATGATGGATTGTCCTTGATAAGTCAAAATACAAGGGACAGTAGGTGGGCTGGTTAGAGTGACCTGGACCAGAGATGTGGTTTGGGGAGTTATCTAGGGCAAAGTTAATATACGAAGATGGATGATATTGTAGTGAGGGAGTATGATTTAGACTGAGGGTGGAACTCTGGTGAATACCCACATTCAAGAGCCACATGGAGGAAGACACATGGTCAGGATGCCAGATTAGAACCCAAAGAGCCTTTGCATCAGATTGAAGAGTCTTGAATAATTGAAAGCTTTAGAAAATCATGTAGGGTATGAAGAAGGAGAATTTCAAGGAGGAGGAATTATACCACAAATGCCTATCAGATTCAAGGGAGGTGAAAGCTTAAAAATGACCATTGAATCTGACAGATAAAAATTCACAGGCAACTTTCTCTGAACTACTTTGGCAGAGTGGTGAAACTAGAAGCCAGATATCAGTAGGTTCAGTGGGTCAAAAGTCAATAAGGACACTATTCCTTAACATTCAGTTGTGAAGAGGAAGGAGAAATAGGGTTGTAGTTAAAGAGAATGTCAAGATTGGAGACAATGCTATTTTGTATGTTTATCTGTTTTACAAGGATGAGCAGCATTGTGAACATGGCATTCAAATCCTCATCACCCGCCCTGACCTATCCCCTGAGCTCAGAGTCTTAGATCCATATGAATGCTTGATATATCTTGAAATTACTCTAAACCAGTCTTTTTCCTGCACTGCACATTTCCTTCAATAAACCAAACTAGAAGCTTATACTTCATCTCTCACCAACTATTTCAGGTAAATTACCACTTCTTATATAGCAGAATACATATTCATATTCTTTATTCCCTGGTGTAGATCATAATCCTATCCCAATTAGACTCCATCCTCTACCCTATATTAAAGTGATCTTCCTAAAATGGGACTTTGAACCTGTCATCTTTCTGCCAGATGCTTTTATGACTTTCTTACCACAAAATAAAGACCTAAGTTCCTTATAAAAGAACTCCACAGGTGCCTGGGTGGCTCAGTTGGTTAAGCATCTGACTCTTGATTTCAGTTCAGGTCGTGAACTCGTGGTTCATGACATCAAGCCCCTCATTGGGCTCCACACTGCCCGTGTGGAGCCTGCTTCAGATTCTGTCTCTCTTCTCTTTCTCTGTCCCTCTTCTTCTCTCTCTCTCTCTTTAAAAATAAATAAATAAACTTAAAAAAATAACTCCAGTCTATGGTATTCATTCATGATGTAATCTCTACATCCAAAAGAAGACTCCTCTCTAGTAATACCAAATGACTGTACTCCCCCTGGCACACCTTCTTGACACACTTCCTGCTGCTGCTCCTTGCTTTCCCCCTTTTTCTAGAACAGCTTTCTGACTTTCTTTGATTAGCTCTTACTCATCTTTCAAGACTCCCCCAAAACATCATATCCCACATTTAGCTTTCTTTGAAGCTCTCTCATCATCCCCCAGGGTGGCTAAGTACCCCCTTCACTATCCTGTCACAGTGCCATCTGCACAAGACAATCATAGAAATCCCCACACTCAAATGATGATATCTGTATGTGACTGTCTTCCTGGATTTTGAACTCCTTGAGGTCAGAAATGATGCTTTGATCCTCCTTGTGCTTTTGTATTTAGCATGTCACCTGGCTCATGGTAACTGCTCAAATGCTTGTTCAACTGAACTGAGCCCTGGAGGTGGGAAGCTAAAGATGCTTAGGGCAGAAGGAAGACCCATATGAAAAGGTCTGAGAAGAGGAGATAGAGGACACAATGAGCATGATATATGATGGGCTAATTTCAAATAGGAAAAAGACCTTTAACTATGTGTCTAAGAAGAAGGAGATAAAGATGGAGACAGATGGAGGTGATAAGGAATGAAGGCATTTCCAGGCTGAGGGTACTATTTTCTTTGTTAAAGAAGTGGTTGGACAGAGGGAGTGTTCAACCAAAAATTGGTGAACACGGTGGCAGTGAAGAAACACATAGAATATATTTGTTGGGAAACAAATGCACATTTTAAACACAGAGACCCTGGAGACATTTTATTCCAGAACATGCCATTTCTTAAGGACTCCTTCAAATACTTGAAATTCTTTTCCGAGGCCAAGTTTTAGACATACTTGCAGCGTTTTCTCTGCGTGTGTGTGCAAATGCCTGTGCCCGGATATCCCTGCTTTCCTGCCAGGCTGCAGGCCTGCCACCGGAGCTGGGATTGGTCGCTGTGATGTTGCTGCTAGAGGAGTCCAGGGAAACGTGACTCATGGCAAGGCTGCTTGCGCTGTGGGAAGAGTAACTGTAAATCATCTTGAGAAAGGCAGATTTTGTGTTAGTCTCCTGCTTATAAAGAATAACATAGCATTTGGGGAAGAATGTGCAACACAGGATCCCATAGTTCGATATTAAAATAACGATAA
This sequence comes from Herpailurus yagouaroundi, assembly GCF_014898765.1. Classification (NCBI taxonomy): domain Eukaryota; kingdom Metazoa; phylum Chordata; class Mammalia; order Carnivora; family Felidae; genus Herpailurus; species Herpailurus yagouaroundi. Next base: position 74,354,159 of record NW_024412394.1, read on the forward strand.
TCTCCACAGCTGGTAAATATTTACCAAATGTGGTAGCATAGACGGGGACGAATGTGATCCAAGCTATGAAATAAATGAGCATGCCAAATGTTATGAATTTGGCTTCATTGTAATTCTCGGGCAGTTTCCTGCCTTTGAAGGCAAATATGAAGCAAATGAAGGCCAGGATGGCAATATAGCCCAGCATGATGCCAAATGCAAGGATGGATCCCTCCTCACATTCCAGGATAATGACTCTGGGCAAGGAGACATTCTCTTCCACAGCAGGTGCTGCAAAGATTAGCCAGATTGTGCAAATGGCAACCTGGATACCTGTGCAAGTGAAGATGATGGGAATGGGTTTATAGAGGCACTTCAGGAAGTTCTGCAACTTGGGGTCGAAGCTGAAGGCTAGCAGAATTTTCAGGGACTTCACCAAAATGCAGGAGATGCAGAGAGTGAAGCTCACACCAAAAAACGTCTGCCTGGTTTTACACGTGAAGTCTTGTGGTTCTCCAATGAAAAAGCCCGTGCTGGCAAAGTTGAGGAAATGACAGAGAAGGATCACATAGCAGACCAGCAATCCCCCGGACGATTTCACAACAGGCGTGTTCAGGTTTCTTGTAAATATTATGCCAATGGCCAGAACAAACATGATTCCTAGTAGGGAGAGGGCCAGGAGCAGTATGGCCAAGGAGTCATTCCAACTGAGATACTCCACTTCCTTTTCAAAGCATGCTGTGCTCCTTACAGGGGCCCACTGAGTTTCATTGTTACATAAAAGGCAGTGATCCATATCTAAAAGACAGAGATTCAGTTACATTGCAAACATTTAAGCCAGGTGATTGATTGTCCACAATGATGCTACAAATGAGACTCCTTCTTAGTAATAGTGCGGACTATTACTAAGGGATATAGATAATTGTCACATTGGTTGACAGAACCCAAAAGAACCCAAAAGAAGTTGAGAGAAAGTGTGAGGGTGAGGGAAGAAAAAGAGGAGAAGAGAAAGCAAAAAACCCAGGTGGGCTGTGAGTCTTAAGGGAATCCATATACTCAAGATAGATGCCAGCCTCTTATGAACTTGCTATTACAGGTGGCAGTTCAGGGACTCTGTTAAGAAAGGCTTTGAAATATGGGTGCCTGGGTGGCTCAGTTGGTTAAGCATCCAACTTTGGTTTCAGCTCAGATAATGATCTCAGGGTTCATGAGATCAAGCCCCGCGTCAGTCTCTGAGCTGACAGCACACAGCCTGCTTGGGATTCTCTCTCCCTCTGCCCCTCGCCCTCTCAAAAATAAATAAATAAACTTAAAAAAAAAAAAAAGAAGGGCTTTGGAATCAAATGTATCTCAAGTCCCTTTCTCTATCACTTTTAATTCCCTTAATCTTGACTAAGTGAATTGAACTTTCTGAGTCTATTTTCAAATCTTTAAAAAAGCAAAAAAAAAAAAAAAAAAAAAGGCTCTGCCTCACTGGGGTGCTGCATTTGAAGCCCAGAATAAATGTAAACTTCTTTATGTGGAGTGTTACACATAGTAGACACTAAATGTAGTGAGAACTGCTATTATAAATAAGGCTGCAGTTCTTTTAAAAGCAGAGAAAATATGGCTGGGTCACCCTAAAAGCTCTCTAAAAGTGAGATAACACAGGATTGTAACCACTTCAATTGATGAAAAATTAAAGTTTATTTTTTTTCTCTAGGACGTCAGTAAACTTGTCAGTAAACATGTCAGTAAACTCACATGTGCAGTGATAAGCTTAAGACTGATTTTGGCTTATTCTGATGGCAGAGAAGGAAGAGTTGATATCAGAGTGGAGTCCCTGGGAGTGTGATTGCATTTGCTCTCCATTTTCACCCCTTAAAGGTGGGGTCCCCCGTATTGCCAAAGGGCACTTCCTGGGCATCCATCTGAGAACACTCCACAGTGCCCATTCATTTTTATATAGGGCCTGCATTCCCTTCTTCGTTAACCTCAAAGTCAGGTTGTGTTTCTGTTTATGAACTTCATTACCTCTCCAGCCTCTTCCTCTTTCCAAACCCTGTTTCCCTACAAAAGCGGTTCTTCTCTGTCCTCCCCTGACTGCCACTGCTACTGTGTGCCATTTTCTTCGCTTGTTTAATGGCCTTGTCTACGTACGAGAGCTGTGTGCTGGAGATAGAGAGAAAGACAGGAGATGATGTCTTTTCATATCACCCTAAATCTTTGCTTTTCCTCCAAAGGAAAAGCAGTCTTCTACACTTATTCTTGCCTTGGTTATCAAAACACAGCCCAAATTGTATTTTGAAAACTCTTGTGTGTCTTTATGGGAAATAAATGCGACACACTCTTCCAGCATTTTTATTTATCCCACTCTGCAGACAGTTGGTAGACATTGCCTGGAAAATCTCTCTCCCCCACAATTATCTAATTGTTTGCACAGCAGAGCCCATCTCAGGTTAGGAGAAGCAGCATTTTTGTGAGATAGCCACAGAACAAGACTATTGGAACGTTTATATTGCGATACTTCTCCCCTTGGAGTCAGTGAGAAAAAAGAGTAAGCATCTGAGAGCTGCTCCAGTTCTCAGGTTCACAACTTTTATAGATGAGTAGGGATGCGACAATAAACAAGGGAATACGATGCTTTTAAAGTATGGATTTTGAAGTCAAAATTTGACTCCAGGGAAACTGCTGATTGCTCCTTTTAAGACCCTGAGGCTGCTGACCTTGTTCTTTACTTTGTATATTTTGCACTGATCTTGTGAAATTGTTAAAGACAGGTTAGGCAAATAATCAGTTAGTAGCAGCTCATCTTTGTTAATAGTTTATCCCCTTTTCTCACAGAAGGCTGTTTTTTTTTTTTAGGCTTTACTGTTTGCTGCCTTTTGGTAGGAATAATGAGATCTCCAGGGTATGCACACCCCTGGGTTTTTATCATGCTCAGTTTAGCTAATTCAACACTTATTTAATTATCGTTATTGTGCCCCAGTTACAAGACCGGCATGTCCATGTGGGGGATAAACAGACAAAAATTGGTGGAGAAATCACGTTGTTTTGAAAGATGCAAGAGAGGAAGTCTAGTTGAGCAGATGACATCTTCCCTTGGAAGTGAAGTTACTTTTATGTCTCTATTGGGTATTGGTTGTGCATCTGCTGATATAATAGAGCAAATTCCAAGATAAAATGAAATTTTACTGGAATTTAATCTAGCAAGAGCATGAGATGCTTTTTTTTTTTAAATGAAAATGTAAGCCAAAATAGGATTCATGTAAAAAAAATAGTCAGCCTAGGAGAAATGTTTCTGGTGATTCACTGTACATGGTGTAGTGACTATAATTACCTGTCTGGTTACTGTAGTGATTTTCAGGACAGTTCACACATTCATAGCAGCAGATATGTTGACTTCTTGTAGTTTTCTTCATTTGCCCAGGACTGCACTCCTTGGAGCATTTAGACTGAATTTGCTGCAAAGTGAAAGAAATTTCAAGTATATTTTTAAAAGATTTATTTTCCTAACTAACCTTGATTGATTTAAAGATACAGTTACTAACTAGTATTTTGGTCTCTCCCTCTCTTGTTTTTAAAAAGCACAATAGAATTGTTTTGTCATCTGGAGGCATGTGAACAAGTTTAAAAAGCAGAAGATACTTCAGGTAGTGAAGCTGTCTTAGGAAGAAGTACTTTTGTCACCTTAATAACTTCTGAAAGCAAATAAGGGAAATTAGCTCTTTCAGAAAGTCCCTAGCAGAGGAACAAATGTGTAGTGATGGAACTAAAGAAGGAAATCATGGCCTGGAAATTTTCAGTCATGTGTTGTATACAGAGTTCAACTATATATGAAAAATAGTAACTTAATGGACACTTTTATATTCTTTAGAGGAAGGTTATTAATCATGCTGTCCAAGGACTTTGTCCAGTCTAAGCTTAAAAACAAAAGAGTGGAAATTTTGAACTTAAAGCTATTAAAGTATTAGTGAAAAAGGTAACCCTAGATATATAAATAATATTTTAGGCATGCCTATAATTAGGCATGTCACAATGTAAATCATATGTATCATCCTAATTTTACGGAGCGTTCAGTTTCCAATTTCACTAATAATTCTTTGTACTTCAGCTATGCTTTTTTTTCCCATTCACAGTCCCTTTCTCATGCATAACTTGTGAAGTAAATCTGTTACTGTCTTACCTTTCGAGATACCAAAGCAGAATGGGTAAATGAAGCTTTCTCTAGATTCTCTTAATAGCTATTCCTGAGCCAGGAACACAATCCAATGACTAAGCTAACTGGTCTTTTCTCTGGGAGATGAAAATGATCTGGCTGGGAAAGAAAAAGTAGCCAAGATTCAGTACCCCTGAGTCCACAATGGTGGTTTTCTTCTTCTCAACACAGTTATTCCTGATCTGGGTTGTCAGTAGGCAGGACATCACTGGGGGTAAAGGAGAAATATTCTCTTCCCTTATCATAAGATACAGCAAAGACATTCTAAAGTCTGGTATTAATAACTTTGGGATAGCAAAAGATTTGGGATTATCTGATGTTTTGGACTTGAGCTAGGAGAAAGGAAGGTACATATGGAAGAACAAGAAATCTTGTGGGGTTGGAATAAGAGGCAAGAGGGAGGGGAAGGTAGTAGGAGATGAGGTCAGGTAGGTCCTAGTGGTAGGTCATGTAAGGTTTTTAAAGATATTGGCTTTTACCCTAAAAGAAACAGGATGTATGGGAGTGTTTTGAGTAGAGTATTATAGTTTATAGGATTACTCTGTCTGCTGCTTTAAGAATAGACCACAGTGAGTAAGAGTGGAAACAGAGAGCCGTTAGAAGACTACTGTCTTATTCTGGGTGACAGGTGATTGTAGCTTGGACTGGAGTAGTAGCAGTGGAGTAGAGAACAAAAGGTGGTAAGATTCTAGGCCCATTTTGAAAGTGAAACTTAGATTGGATATGAAGCATGACAAGGATTCCACCAGGTTTTTCCACGAACAACTAAAAGGAAATTGCCATTTATTGAGATGAGGGTAGGTTTGGGAGCTCAGTTTTGGAGGTAATCAGTCAAGATGACTATTAGACTCCAAGGTAGAGATGTCAGTTGCACAGTTGTATATTTATTAGGATTGAACTTCAGAAGATAAAAAGCTGGGAGTCATCTGCCTTCTCTATTAATGAATGACATTATTTAAATCATGAGCCTGGATGAGATCACTAAGGCAAAGTGTAGACCCAGGAAAGGAACAGTTCTGAGCTCTGGATAAGCCAATATTTATAGGCAGCTGGAATGATAAGGAGCCAGCAAAGGAGACTAAGAAATAGTGGCCAGAGACAGAGGAAGAAAATCAAGGGACTGTGGTGTTGTGGGAACAATAAAGAGCATTTTACAGAGAGGAGAATAATTAATTACTAATAATTAGTGAGATGATTTTTGGATTTGTTAACATTGGTGAACTAGATAGAAAGAATTTTGATGGATTGGAAAGAGTTCAAAAGAATTATGGGAAGAGAGAAATTGGGGCCAGTGAATGTATTTAAATTTCTCAAGGAGTTTTGGTGTCAAGAGAAATAGAGGAATGGGCAGTACATAGAAGGAGAAGTGGAGGATCAATGGAGTTTTGTTCTTTTTTTGGAACATGGAAGGAATAACAGCATATTTATATCACTATGTAGATAATGGAGAAGAGAAAATACTTGAGGGTGTGGGAGAGAGTGGAGAATTGCCAGAGCAGTATCACAGAGTAAGTGGTAAAGAGTTGGGATCCAGAGATCAAGGGAGGAGCTGACCTTGGCCAGGAGCAGACAGCCCATCCATAGTGCTGGATGGAAGACAGATGTGGTGGCAGGGGAACACTGCTGTTCTCTTCTGAGTGTTTCACTTTTGTTAGTGACATAGGAAGAAAAGTCACCTAAAAGTGAAGATGGGGAAGATGTGTTGGATCAGAAAAGGGAATAAAAATTATGAAATAGCTATCTAGGAAGGTAGGTGAGTTAATGGACTAAGTAAGGTAATAGTCTGATTGCCCAACAGCGCTAAGGGCCCACTGGAAGTTAGAGATCATGACTTTGAAGTGAGAACAGTCAACAAGGTGCTTTTGGCTTTGTTTTTGTTTTGCCAAGTTCAAGTTCAGCTACATGGGGGCTCTACTGATTAGGCAAAGAGTTGAGTTTAACCAGGATTATGCTCTAGTCAAATGAGTATGATAAAGAGAGCATGTACAAGGGGTGACACACAAGTTGACCATAGCTTTTAAGGAGGGAAGATGGGGACAGTAAACAGGCAGTAGGATCACTGGAGGTCCTGGTGGGGTCAAGGACTTTTGCAATTGAGGTACTAATTTGATTTGAATGCTATAAGCAGCCTACTGCAAAATTACCTTAAGATTTCTGAACTCATTTTTTGTTTCTTGGTCTGTGATGACGAAGACATCATTCTTCAGATCATATTGTGCTATCTTGGTGATAGTCAGGTGACCATCAATCTCCTTCCAGAGCACAACATCATATCCAGTATTCATATCCCCATGAGCATCAAAATGAAATGAATTCCCTTCATCAGTGAATGTCACATTTTTTAGTGCATCAAGTAACTATAAAATAGAAAATAGAAACAAACATGAATAGAAATATGCATCCATTATATCCCAATTATAACACTGCCTTATATGGAATATCACTTAAAAGTAGAAAAAGAACATTCTGGATCAGTGAGTATGGTAACTAGTTGAGAAGGTTCTTAACTATCTGGCAACAATTTGACAATTCTAGCCTTATTTCTGCCAAAGTCTTGTTCTGTGAATCTGAGAAAGCAAGTTAATGTTTATGGAAAGTAGCTTCTCTAGCTTATAAAATTGGAATATGAGGATCTTCATTTTTTCACGTTGCACAATTTCAGGATAGGTCCTCTGGGGCAGTTGCCTGGACTCTAATACAGGTTCTATATCTCATTAGTGATGTGGTCTTGACACTTAAATTTCTCTCTAGGTCCAGGTTCCCCATCTGTAAAATGAAGTAAATGAAACCTACCTTATAGGGTTATTGTAAGGATTATATGTAATTAAGCATATAAGGAGTTTATCCCAGTATTGGGGACAGATTAAGATTAGTAAAGGGTATATTAATATCTGTTAACACTATTAGTTAGCTAATAAGGACATTGTGCAAATAAATAAAAATATTTTGAGTCTATTAATTATGTCACCTGATGTTCATATATTACTTGATAATACTCAGAAGTGTGATATCCTTCTTCTCCATAACAACTCAATGAAACAAGTGAACAGAGATCATCTTCCTCCTTTCTTAGGTGAGCACCATCAGCAAAGGGGTGAGTGGACTTAATCTGAGGACACACATTTTGACTTTCAGGTCTTTCCATTGCACCTAACAATATTTTAATTCAAGTCCTCTATATTGTATTTTCCATCTGACTCAAAAGCAGTTATCGATGTGTCATCTGGAGCTACCGGAGGCAGGAAAATTCATTCTTTCCTTCTAGTCACAGTTGGATCCTTGGCCAAGCCTGAGTGGGTAATCCAAACCAGTAGGTGTTATGCTCACCATCCGCAAAATGAAGGCTAAGGGGACAGACATACAAACATGGGACAGTCCAGTGACAACAGCACCCTGTTCTCAGGACATCTCCCACCAGAGAGGTTTAGCTCGGGGTATAAGGTACTGCCAGTACCTGCCTTCTAAATACATCCTTTGTTACTCATTTGGTTGGAGGTACAGATATTATTATCTTCAGTGGTTTTCAAATCTGTTTCAGTGATTGAGTATAAAGTGACCTTTCCAATGTAATTCACAAAATGATTTTTTTTTTAATTTCCGAGGAAAGAAATGCAATGAAAAATTACTTGTCCTGTTACCGAGTTTGTACATGAGAACTTGTATGTAAAACAGCTAGGACAGGAAATGTTTTACTGACAAATGAGGCAGCTGTATTGAGATTGTGCTGCAGAGGAAGATCGCTATTCTGGGAGAGAGAAAAACACTGCTCCGCCATTAACTTGATATATAATCACGGCTAAGTAAATACCCTTTCTGGACACACTGGGCCTACTCATCTAAGTCTATCATGTTATGTGGTTCTTGTTGAGTGCAAAATCTGGAACGAGGCAGAAATTATTCTATTCGAACAGAATTATTCTTCTATTCCTTATCAGTTCATCTTTTATGAATGTTTCTTTCCTTCAATTTTTGTTTTGGTCAATAGACTATAAGAAAATCAAGCTATATTTTAAGGTAAATATATTAGTCACGATAGGCAGGTCAGTGACCAAATGTCATGTTAGTAAAATATATGAGTATATGTATTAATTTTATTATATGTTTCCGCAGATTTCTTAGTTCTCTTAATGAATGTAAAATAGTATTACTTTAAAGAAACAGGTATCAGGGGCACCTGGGTGGCTCAGTTAACTAAGCATCTGCCTCTTGGTTTCGGCTCAGGTCATGATCTCACAGTTCGTGAGTTCCAGCCCGGTACTGGGCTCTGAGCTGACAGTGCAGAGCCTGCTTGGGATTCTCTCTCTTCCTCTCTCTCTGCCCCTCCTCCACTCTCTCTATGTCTCAAAATAAATAGACTTAAAGAAGCAGGATATCAGATTTAACATGGTGGAATTAACCAACAAAAGCTTTTTCTAGCAATTGCCTGGACGAAAAAATATGAAGGGAACAAAAATAAAAGAGGAAGTAAGGACCCACTGTCAGTGTTTCCACCTCCACCTGTGTGTTGATTTTTTTTTTCCTGTTCCCTCCTTAAGCAATACACACATAAACCCCAGTAACTCGGTTCTTTAGGAAGCATATCCTTTTCCTCTTTTGAGTTTGAACTATAATTTCTACTTGTTTTTCCCTGCAGTTAATTAGGTTTTCTGGCACATATACATTCTGTAAATAGCGATAACGGTGTATGAAGTACCTAAGCCAACGTAACTATGCTTGTTCTCACAGGAGAGAGGGTGGAGGCAAACAAAACAGTGCATTCGTTACCTGTTAATTAAAACACAACGTTTGCTCTGGATTAAGGTAAATTTTGAACATTAGTGCTCTGGTTACTAAGCTCTTAAAGGCTTTTTCCAGCACTTATTTATTTATTTTCCATGGACACTCTGAAAGTCGCTATAAATTGACACCATTAAACAGTAAGAGTTGTGTTTCCATGATTATATAACTCACCCTGTGTATGGCAATGACCTGTTTTTGAGAACACAAAGCCAGGGGGCCACACCAACTAAGCTGTTGTTGGTAATGCTGTTTTCCATTTCCCTGACTGCTGCAATGTCCACATCTTCCTAAGAAAGCTGTGCTTGTGGGTGAATTAGAGAGAGCAGAGGAAGCAGCCTTGCATCCCTGTCTGGTGCCCAACCCATGTCTTTTTCTTCTGTGAAATTTTCTGTACCGTAGCAGAAAGCACTCTGGGCTAAGGCTGGGATAGTCTCACTGCTAACTGTGTGGGGGACCGTGGGCCAGACCCTCATTGTGGAGGCCCCGTCCGTCTCTAAACTGCCACAAGTCTCCATCACTGGTAACATTTCCTCTTGCCACTTCTTTAAGATGGAGTGTAAGAGGGGTGCCTGGGTGGCTCAGTCGGTTGGGCGTCTGACTTCGGCTCAGGTCATGATCTCGTGGTCCGTGAGTTCGAGCCCCGCGTCGGGCTCTGTGCTGACAGCTCAGAGCCTGGAGCCTGTTTCAGATTCTGTGTCTCCCTCTCTCTCTGACCTTCCCCCATTCATGCTCTGTCTCTCTCTGTCTCAAAAATGAATAAACGTTAAAAAAAAATTTTTTTTAAAAAGATGGAGTGTAAGAAACACAAACCTGTGGACCTACCAGAATATTATAGAGGTTAGAGATCATATATGTCAATGCCTGGTATAGTCGCCCTCAAAAATTGTTAGTTATTATTTTCCTTATCACTTCAAAATCACTCTCTTCTCAGCACACATTTCTTCCGTTGCTACACCTGAATGTCTCATAAGTTCTTCGAATTCAACATTTCCAAAACAGAATCTTTAATACTTCTCCTCCCCACCAAACCTCTACATTTTTATGTTTCCTTCTCAACAAAGTCATCAAATGTCCAAATGTGGAATCACTTGCAGCATCTTTGCTTCTCTTTGCATCTTTTACACCCAGTCTATCTACAGATGCTCTTCATTCTTCCTCTTACACAACCATGTATGCATCTCCATCCTCACTGTCACACAGTGCTTGTAGTACTTATACCTGGAGTATAAGCCATCCTTATTTTGTGACTGGATTACCAAATTGATCCTTCTGCCTCTAGGCTTGTGTCCCTCTGAGCAGTGCACACCACAGTGGAAATGAAATGCTACTTCTGCAGTGAAAAGCAGATCAGAACACTGTCCTGTCTCAAAATAGATTTAATTGGCTCGCTTTGCTCTATCAAGTCCAAACCTTTAAACATAGTTTGCAGCCTTTCTATTGAAACGATGGTCCCTGGACTAGCAGTATCAACATCACCTGAGAGACTGTTAGAAGTGCAGACTCTCAGGTATCCCCCCACAGAATTAGCAGATACATGATATGAGATTCCCAGGCCATTCAACTGCAAATCAAAATTTGAGATGCTCTGATTCATTAGACCCTGATGTTGGATCCTTCCTCTACTTTCATTTACCTGTAGTTTCCACAAGAAACTCCAATTCTGTGACACTATTTACTTACCCCTGAAGATGCCATACTTACCCTCCCTTCTCAGATCTTGCTGGAGTATTTGTGTCCTAACTCCTACCCATCCATCATATTCTCCAGAGACGTATGGTCTTTGGAGAATGTTTTCTGAATTGCTAATACTGGATTGGTTGCCTCAGTTAAGTGCTTCGCTGCCATTTTGTGTCTCTATGAAACATAGTAATGCATCATTCTGCATTGTAATCAACTCCTTAATTGGTTGATTGTACACACCAGTGGACAGATGACTCCTTCAGGAAGAGAATTGTCTTGTTTTCCCTAATACTTTCAACACTCAACATTGAACTAGAGCATTGAGACATCCAATAAATGTTTGCTAAATATATGTACACATGGGAAGTTTGACTATAAGTCTGTCATCTCACATGCATCACTTACTACTTTCTATATCATCATAAGTAAAGGAAAACAAACAAACAAAAACCCAAAATCACTGTTTACAACAAGGAGGTGGTATCCTCATGCACATCTGAGAAACATCAAAACTGTATTGAAGTAAAACAATCCTGACTGTGCTTTTCCTGAATACTTCTCATAGGTGTCACCAAATGTGGAGCCAAAGTAAGAACTGTCCCCAAATATTGGGAAAAACTCCTTTAAAGTTATTTGAATATAAAATTATCTAGAAAGTAATATTTAGATATTAGTGAATCTTACCAGGGGACAAAATAATCTTTAGGAATGTATCATTGATTAGTGACCCCAGATACTGCTGATCTTTTAAATTTGAAGTCTATGGAGATTTCTTCATAAAAATTATTTGCATTGTTTGTCCTACTGAATCTGGCACAGATGTGGTTCACTCACGTTGTGATCAAAAGAGCAAGTCACTCACATGTTCTTCCTTTCCAGTCTATTTCCTGTTTGTTTCTAGGTAACCAGGCTCCCAGAGGGAATAAAGAATAACCCCAGGCTCCTACTGTTTAAACAAAACATTTTAGAAGACTCTGCTTAGATTATACTTTCCCAAGTCTTTTCCTCAGAATGTTTGAGATTCATTCCTGATTTAAAATACTTTCCCAGATCTTTAGTGGATAAATAGTCCTTGCTATTTTTATCTATCCTTCCTTAGAAGCTCTTTATGTCTCCTCCCCTTTATCCTGCCTCTAGGATTGTCTAATTTCTATTACTCTTTCTCAACCTCTCATTCTTAAAATTTCATGTAGTGGTTTCATTATTGTGGTCCACTTCATTTGTAGTTTTTATCAATCCCTGATTTAAGTTTTCTATTACAAAGAGTATACTTTCAAACAGACATCTTAAAATAGCTAGGCATATATATAGATATATATACTATATATATCTAGGCATATATATATATAGGCATATATATATATATAGATATATATACTATCTAAAATATATATATAGTTATATACATATAACTATAGTTTTAACTTAAAAAATCCTAATCTCTAGTCTTACCTCCTTATTAGTTTTTTTTGCCTTGCATTTACAAGATCAAAACTGGTTTTAAAATGAGAAATTTAAAACACCCTATACCATCACATGATCCACCCAAATGTAAGTGGATGACCTTAGACCTTGGTGCTTGTGTTTGGGACTGTTTAAAGTAAAAATGACAAAAGTAGAAATAGTCTGCCCTGCATACTCCGGTGTATGGTAACACTTGAGTCTTACTTCCTTTCACCTTCTTTTCCCTTACACATTTATAATAAATATATTTTTGGGACATGATTCTGCATCAAAACAGACAAGTTTGGCTTTGAGTACACAGTATTGAGAAATCTGTTTTTAATGAGTAAAATTTATCATCATATAAGGCAACAATGTGCTTTCAAATGTCTTGTTTATCGGCATTTTAAAAACACAATGGAAAATTTTTACTAAAAAGAGCCACATTAAGCTTTAATTTGAGTTTCTACAAACTAATCAAAGAGAAGAAATGAAAAGATGTCTTTTACCGACAATTAGTGGTTCATTTCAACTGGAGATATCATAAGAATTGTTATGATTTATCTAACAATGTTCATTTGAAAAGACTGGAGTCCTAAGGAGGCTGTTCTAAGTAAAAGTCATAACTGGAGGCTTTAAACCAACAAAAACCAACTATAAACCAACAAAATCCCATGGAAAACAGAGGGCATGGAGGCAGAAGATCCAGACAAGAGTAATATTTCTAGTGTTTCTAGCTTTAGTTTTTCAACTGATAATATTTAGTGATAATAAAAATGACCGTTAAACATGCCTGGTCTTGTGTTTGTCAAGAGCACTAAAAGAGATAATTCATATGAAGCACTGAAAAACTACAAGATCAGATACAAATCCATATACTCACAAAAAATAATACTACCAACTGGATCTTCTTGGAAAATAAAAGAGCACTACTTTAGTGGGTCAGAGTAGTGAAGGTAAAATAACAACTCTATTATCCTCAAGAACAAAGAGCTAATGAGAGAAATGCATGTTATTTGAACACTTAATGTATCTACCTTCAAAAGGAATACGATTAAGACAGTTAATATAAATACTTGAAAATTAAAGCAAGGAAAGGAAGGATGGTAGGGGAATTTTCTTGAATGTATGAGTTAGTACCTCCCATGGTTGAAAGGCGTTGGGGTTCTGACAGTCGCGAGCTTGGCACAGATCCCGAATGGCATAACCAAGAGCAAGTACTGCAAGCTGGATACTGTGAACAAGGCCTGGCTCAGTATAATCCCACAGGAAATCATTTCTCAGGGAGAAGTTCCTTTCTATATCCTTGTTAACCTTGTAGGCCAAAGTCCCCTGAGAATGGTTGGAAATGCACTGACTCAAATCACTGTCCTTGACATACGCACAAGCAGACAAGAGTGTGGCATATTCATTTAAGACTTTGTTATTATCACTGGGAAATATATGCAGATTTTGAAGAAAGGAATGGAAGGAAGACATATTCCCTCTTCTAAAGGTAAACCCTACAACTTTGCCAATCCTTTTAACATTAGGAATGGTTGTAATCTTGGTGGCCGTTGACCAGTTATCACTGGCAATCCATGTCTTATTTATATTCCTTTCTAGAGCTTTACTGAAGAGATTGAAAACATGGAATTGCCTCAGGAATACCACAATGACATTAACCTGGGCTTCTGCTACGATTTTCTCAAGTGTCTCATTGATCCTGACTTCGATGGTATTATCTGAGAGGAAGGCTGGGAGAACTTCTTTGAAAGCTATGCACACATTATTTGCTGTGGTCTGAACTGCAAAAGTGTTGAGGGCCATTCGTCCATAGTCATCATCTGTGGCTATGATGCCAATCCAGTTCCATCCAGACTTCTCAATCAGGTGGGCCATTGCTTTAGTTTGATAGAAGTCACTGGGCACAGTCCGTAAAAATGAAGGAAAGCGAATTTTGTCACTTAGGATTTCTGCAGTTGATTCATAACTCACCTGGAAATTGACAGAATCTTTTAGTTATGGTGCTGATGAACTCCAGGTGGCTATTCATACTGGGTGTTCCCCTCTCATTTCTGTGAATTTCTGTAATCTTTTCCTAAATTCTCTGGTCTTTTATATTCTTCCCCTTCAATGAACTTCTGCTTTAGAGACAGTGTAAATCATGACATTTAGTAATTGTGTGCCAACTCTTTAGAGTCATCGCTCTTCAGTCATTTCTATTGTGTATAGTACAAGCTCTCTGAAGGTTCAGGCTCTATCTTATGCTTCCATCTACACTTCTATATCCATCTATATCTATCTTATATCTCAGGCCAAGGCCAATAGTGGATATTATTTAAATACTTAGAGATAAATATAGGAAAAATGCAGCTAGTCAAATAAACAGAATGCATTTTAAGGACACCCGGTATGTTCAACATTTTGTCTAATTGACAACTTTGGTGATTTTTATTCTAGGTCAAATAAGTCAACCAGCCAAATGATCATCTAGTCTAGGGGTCAGCACACTTTTTTCTGCAAAGGACCAGGTGTAAAGTATTTTAAGCTTCGTTGATCACATATGGTCTCTGTCATATCTTTTTTTGTTACAACCTTTCAAAAAAATGTAAACACCCTTCTTGATAGCTCAAGAGCCACATTTGATCTACATGCTATAGTTTTCTGACCTCTGATGTACTCAAACAAATAGCATTTTGAGATACCTACCTAATGTGTACAGAGTTTTGCTTGATTTACAGTTCTGGTGATTTTATTCTAGGGAGAATTACTACCTGCCACAGCTGCAAATGCACTGTGTCACTTGCTGAGTCTTTTTTTTTTTTTTTTCTATTACTTATAGCAGCCACCTGGTATGGTGGAAAGTCAGTAGGCTTTAGAGTCAGACAAACTGTCAGAATTCTGACTTCAATAAATTTGGGGAAGTTAGTTAATATTTCTTTACGTGTGAAATGATAGGATTCTTGTGAAGATTAAAGGAGAAAATTGAAATGGTTATTAGCACACAGTGGACAGTAACTAAACTTTAGTTTCCTGACATTGCTATGCTGGCCTCCATTTTGTACCTGGCATTGCTGTGCTCATCTGTATTTTGAGACCTGGGTTTCTGTAAAATCAGTGTCCCCTGCAGAGCCCTGTTTCCTTTTGTGTTGTCTGTCATGGAAATTACCTTTTTATATGAAATAATCATTGTTAAAAATAATGTACTTTTCTCATAGCATTATACATAGTCTAGACAATTTGAGCCAAAGCCTTATCTCTGAGATATTTAGGAGAATAATTCTGGGGTTTTTTTCATTATGGATATAAATTTTTTTTATCAACTTTACTAGGCTATATAATGGAACTCTCAGAGTCTTTCATGGATGCAAGATCTTATTTACTCTAACTCCAGAAAGTTATATATTTTAAATTCTTATGCACATTTAATATATGATTTATATTTTTCTATCTGTTCACTTCTATCAGATGGCCATTTCCTGATAATCTGATTGTAATTATTTTTGCTTTCTAACTGTTGGCTTCTAATCTTCCTTGAGCCTAGAAAGCAGTGACCTAGTGAGTTACAGAGCAATGTATTGAGAGTGAAAGCCAAGGCGACTTGCTTGACTCTGAGTAATATGCAGGACCTTAGTGAAGGGCTTTCAGAGGGCTTTTTGCTTACTTCTTGATTATTTATTGGCTTGCATTACAAGGAGATATATAGTTCCATAGTCTCTGCTAAAAGCTTCCCACCATACTCAGAAGAAAATGCAAATCCTACTACAGCTTACAAGATGCTGAATGACCAGCCCTTGCTTATCTCTGCAAATGCACTTCTTACTGTACTCCTTTCTATACAACTGATCTAGCTATACTGATCTTTTGTTATTCTTTGGACATTTCAACTTTGGACTTACTGTTTTCCCAGCATAGATATTGTCCTGCCCTCCTTGTCTTCCCTTGGCTGTCCTTTCTCATTCAAGTTTCAGGAAGTCTTTCCTGACCTCCATGTCCCTTTACTTCTCAGTCTCCTCATAGCACCCAACTGGTGTTATTTCAGAAACAAAGCAGCTGAGGCCCTCAGAGATTTCCGTCTTATCCTAATCTCACTGAAAACTATCAGAAACTACACTTGGCAGGTGGAGGGGCGACTATAGTCCCTTAGTGCTCTATCCACTATACTATCCATAATAGGGCACATACCTTTCTTTTATTGAAGAAAGAGAAGGTTAAAGTAAGAGCAACTCCCCAGCTAGTTTCCTGGGTTACCCTGATCCCCTCATAATAAGGAATATGATCAAAACCAACCAAGGATAAAACAAAACCCACCTGTGGCATAAGCTGTAAATTCAACATCCTGGAGACAGCCATGGTTATTTCTGAGTAGCCAGCACCTATGACAGCCTTAACCCTTGGCATGTAGCTGGAATAGTCACATTTAAACTCCATGATTTCTCTGGAGCTGTTGAACTTAGAAAGAAACCTCAGAGCAGCTGCCATTGCCACTGTGACTTCTGTACAAGTGTCATAGATTTCATACCCCAGTTTGATTCCAGATAATAGTGTTGAATTATTGATCATCTCAATGCTGTGAATCATGGCAAGAGTTTGAAGAAAAATTGATATTTCAAACCTGTTGAGGAACAAATTTTTTAAAGCAATCAGAATAGAATTCTTCTCTAGACATGATGGTAACTCATTTGATTCACATCTCTGCCTTATAATAGACAATTTCTGGATCAGTGAGACTCAATTCTTAAAGGGCCTAAATTTTATTTTAAAAGAGTTCTTGATGGAAACTTTTCTAAATGGTATATAGTTTCTCAAATGGAGTCTGTGGAATAGAATTTAACTTGTTTCTGATTAATTTGGGGATCATTTGAATACTCAGTTTAGTATTCTGCAGTATGGAGATATGTCTGATTTTTGCTCCTTTTTGTAGTTAGATGTCACCATTTTATCACCGTCCAAGTATCTGCTCCTTAGACTCACTAGCCCACTGTCTTTTTTTAATATAATCTGTTGTGATTGGAAACCAGTTTAATAAGACCTTCAGAATTATATATAAAATAGACTGTATAAGCTCAGTAGCTTTCTCCTAGATAAATGCACTATTTAAGTTCTGAAATATAGCTATTTACTCTTACAGTAGGTTTTCCCAGTTGACTTCTTGATTTGCGATTACTTCAGAGGATTGAGTTGCTTGATTACTGCTTTGTTGTTAAGTTTATGTCATCCACCACTGTATACAAAAGGTTACAAACAGCATCTAATATAAAGATTCAATTTTTTTAATAATTAAAGGACAATATTATTATTATTTTATTTTAATTCCGGTATAGTTAACATAGTGTTATATTAGTTTCAGGTGTACAATGTAGTGATTCAACAATTCTATACATTAGTCAGCTCATCAAAATAAATGTGCTCTTGGGGCACTTGGGTGGCTCAGTTTGTTAAGAGTCAAACTCTTGATCTCATCTCAGGTCATGATCTCATGGTTCATGGGATCAAGCCCCATGTAGGACTCTGCACTGACCGTGTGGAGCCTGCTTGGGATTCTCTCTCTCCCTCTCTCTCTGCCCCTCCCCTACTCTTACACACACTTTCTCTCTCTCTGTCTCTCTCTCTCTCAAAAAAAGATAAGTGTACACTTAATTCTTTCAACTTATTCAACTATCTCCCAACCCATCTTCCCTCTGATAGCGATTAGTTTGTTCTCTATAGTTGAGTCTATATTTTGGTTTGTCTCTATTTTTCTTTTGTTCATTTGTTTTGTTTCCTTTTTTTAAAATTTATTTATTTATTTTGAGAGAGAGAATGTGCTCTCACATGAGCAGGGGAAGGGCAGAGAGCGAGGGAGAAAGAGAATCCCAGGCAGGCTCCACTCTCAGCATGGAGCTGGACAGGGGGCTCAATTTCACCACTAGAAGATCATGACTTGAGCCATTACCAAGAGTCAAATGCTTAACCGACTGAGACACACAGGCATCCCTTGTTTGTTTTGTTTCTTAAATGAGTGAAATCCTACAGTATTTGTCTTTCTCTGACTGATATACTTCGCTTAGCATTATAGTCCCTAGACTCATCCATGCTGTTGCAAATGGCAAGATTTTATTCCTTTTTTATAGATGAAAAATATTCCACATATATGTATATATACATGTTTATATACCATGTCTTCTTTATCCATTCATAGAGGACAATATTATTGTTCAGGGTTTTGATATTTTTAACTTTTATTTTAATTCACTGAGTTACGGTAAAGTATTTGAATGATACTATTTGTCATTGTAGACTATCTAAAAGCAAAGTGTGGCAAATCAGCATTAAGTTTTTAATTTGAAAAAAGAAGCAAAAAAGAGAAAAGGTAAAATAATGAATTGTATGACAATATGTATAAGATTGGAGGGTCCCCACATGGTAGCTCCATGAAAGTCTAAACTTCTTTGGTGTATTCACTTCAGTATCCCAACACCTAGAATAGGGCCTCATTAATGTAGGCACTTAATATATAGCTGTTTGGGGCACCTAGGTGGCTCAGTTGGTTAAACGTCTAACTACTGATTTCAACTCTGGTCATGATCTCACAATTCATGAGATCGAGCCCTTGTCAGTCTCTGCTCTGACAGTGTGGAGCCTGCTTGGGATTCTCTGTCTCCCTCTCTCTCTGCTCCCCACAACCCTCCTCCCCGCCTCAAAATAAATAAATAAATAAATATTTTAAAAAATATATATGTATAGAGCTGTTTGATGCTAAATGAATACTGTTTCTTTCAGGGATTGTCGATAAGGTGAAAAGATATTAGATTCAGTAATTTTTTTTTCAGAATATATTTTCTTACTAGATCAATGATTTTTTAGTATTTTTTATCCTTAATTGTTAGCCTATAATTGCAGGTCTTCAGTCATTTTTTGAGTACCGATTTAGTGCTCTGAGAATCTTCATTAATTATTTTGAGGTGTTCACTGGTATTCCTGATAATCAACATTTAAGAAAACAGTAGCTCAAAGTGCCCAACTTCTAGGGAGAATGCCAGGAAGGAATCTTAGTGTGATGTGGGACCACATTTTATCTGACAGCATTCTTAGAGCACTTGGTAAATATGTTCTGATAAAGAAAGAAAAAAGGAGGGGGGGAGTGGGAAAGGAGGTTAAATTTACATACAAGAACATCAAGATAGAAGTAAGATTTCAGAGTTGGAAAAAAGCATGTGGATCAGATTGCCATAGCAACAGAAGCTGATGCTGCCCATGTCCCTAGAAGTTATCCAGGAACTTATTTTACAAAAGAGAAAATTAGAAACTGTGACTCAAAGAATTTAAGTGATTTGCCCAAGTCTACAAAATGAGTTTGTCCCCAGACTGAAGTTAGAATTCAAATATCCTGCTGTCCTTAAAGAAAATCCATTTGTAACATCCTCTGCCCAGCTTTACTTTTCCCTAGTACACTGTGACACATGTCTTTTTTATAGCCAAGCTTTCAGCCGAAAGTGTTCATCAAAGAAGAAGGAACACTAAGTTGAAGTAGGATCCTAATTTATCATAAGAGAATTAGATTATTTCAAGAATGAAATGAATGCAGCACTGACAAAAATGCTGGTGTAGAGAGATTTTAAATGTCGCCTATTTTAAACAAAGAACTAAATAAATAATAAATCTATGTTTAAAACAAAATGTGTATTGTAGATGATATAAACATAAGTAATACATAATAGAAATAATGTAAATTAATATATATTAATTTTAATATATTTTATATTATAATATAATATAATTATATAATATAATGTTAATATATAATTATATTACACTATAATGTTAATATAGTGTATATAGTATATATAGTATACTATATAGTATAGTATATAGTATATATAGTATATAGATTATATATAATCATTACACTATAATGATAATATATAATCATATAATATAATACTAATATAATATAATTTTAATATATAATAAACATACATATATTTATAATATGTTTATGTTTATAAACATTATTTATAATAATATAAATATAAATGTGCTCTGTATGCTTGCAGTGGACAGGCTACAGTGTCTCCAGATGGTTTTCTCAAGTGCCTTCAGGGATTTTTTTAAGGCAAAATCCAAATAGATATATTAATGGAAAGCATTCATTGCCTCTGCACTTGGAGGTCGACTATACATATAGTGCTGATATATTTATCTTTTAAGGAAGGATCGCATGACTATATGTAACTTAAAAATATATTAGTGTAAATTTTATTAAAATAATTTAAATGTTAATACAAGTAAATGTTTACATGCCCTAATCTCATAGTGTAATCTTGAAATTTAAATGTATTCTCTGAGGCTTTACTCACCCAACACACTTCTGGATTTCTGGTCGTCTGGGATAGTCTTCTGAGGACAGCATTTTTTCATGAATGGCAAATAAACCTCCAATTATGACATGCCCTGGAGAAGTGGCAGCCACGAAGTCGTCAGGGGTCTGGCAAGTCTGGGAAGTAGCAAGAGGAATCACAAAACAGGTAATCAGTATAATCAATAGTGCCATGCTTCTCTCTCATTTGCTCAGTTCATGTGAGTTCTTAGGAATCATTAAGCTCACAGAGTGCCAACAACATGGTTCCTATTTCACCTGTAAACACCATGTAAGGTATAGGGCAGTGTCAAAGGCTGGAAACATTCAGTTTTCAGGTGCTTGATGATAGTCAAAACAGTTCTTCACCAAGAAGAACATATCGGACTCTAACACTCCGTTGTTGGAGATGTATGCTAGCAGCAACGCTAGGAAAAACATTATAGAATTAGAAACACAGGTCCTCGCTGGGATAGCACTCTTTTGCTTCACTGATATGTCAAGGGCTTTGGGTCATGTTGGCATTTCTTTTGAAGTAGAATATAGAATCTTCAAGAGGCAGCAGTAAGGGAAAGTGTTCCCCCTTCAGGAATGAACAGTTTTACATTTCCAAAGGTATCACATTCAAGGCACAAAAGCTTCAGCATAGTTTATAAACTGTTTATTTTTCCAGAAAATCTCTATTTTTAAAAAATGAAATTCAGTTAGTTTTAGGTATTTAGCACTTCCAGTTTACATGTGTTGGAAATAGTTTTGGTGGTAATGGTCAAAACTAAAATTGGGGTGCCTAGGTGGCTCAGTCGGTTAAGTGTCCCAGCTTCCCCTCAGGCCATGATCTCATGGCTCGTGAGTTCAAGCCCCGCCCAGGCTCTGTGCTGACATATCAGAGCCTGGAGACTGCTTCGGATACTGTGTCTCCCTCTCTCTCTGCCCCTCCTTAGCTCACACTGTCTCTCTCTCAAAAATAAATAAACATTAAAAAATTAAAAAAAAAACAACAACTAAAATTGAGATAGAACTTACCTGATACAGTGTTTGGCTTTGAACTTCTTAAGAAAGGTCTGTTATAGATCATTAACATTGCCACAGTGTGTGGGTTTTATTTTTATAAATTTGGAACAAATTTTAGTCTACATGTTCTTAAATGCTTAGGAATATGAACTAACATGATTTACTGGATATCTTTTGGAACTTAACAGAGGATAGACAAACCTCAGCAACTTAGGCACCATTAAGAAAAAGTTAAAAATTTTTAACTTTACTTTTTAAAATCAATCTTTTTCAAACATTGGATTGAGAAGGGGTATATCATGGGCAAATAGTTCCCAACCCAATACATCCAGTTGGTTGATGGGTAGCGGACATGTTTAAAGGAATTTCAGAAGATAAAGAGTATAATAGCTACTATGGTATTTTTCATCATCCAAATTAGCTCTAGGTTCCACTGACATGGGGTTGTGCCAAGTGAAGAGTGGAGAAGTCACAGCTCTTCACATTTTTACATTTTTCCCAATGGCAGGATTTCTTTTTAGGATCCAAATCAGTTAACTTCAGTTGTTCAGAAAGTTTAATATACATGAGTTTGAAGTCTCTTCAAATGTACAGTGTTTGCATTTTGCCCATCTTAATCTTATTATTCATTTGTGTATATATATGGGTGCAATTAAATATATTTGTTTTTATGAGTTTAGTCATTTTGTTCAGATAACCTCCAAGGTCTACTGTAGTTACAAGTTCAAAGATGATTTTGGTAAAGATAAAATAATAATAAATTCAGGTAATTGCCCAGCAAAAGTATATAATAGGTAGTAAACAACTCAGAGTGATTCTGAAGGTATGAATGACCCTCATGTGACCATATTACTCAGAACTGACATTTATTTGAAAAATTGGTGACAAAGTTATACTAATGATTCCTTTTAGGTTGCAATTTTAGCAATATTTAGGGACTTTGTTATCCGACAATAATTAAAGATATATCAAATTTTTTAATTTTATTATTATTATTTTTAAATTTTTTTTTTTATTTTGAGAAACAGAGTGTGAATGGGGGAGGGGCAGAGAAAGAAGGAAGGAGAGAATCCCAGTAGGCTCCATGCTATCAGAGCAGAGCCCCACTTTGGGCTTGATCTCACAAACCATGAGATCATGACCCAAGGTGAGATCAAGAGTTAGATGATTAACTGACTGACCCACCCAGGCACCCTGACGTTTTCTTATTTTATTTTTTTTTTTACATTTATTTATTTTTGAGAGACAGAGACTGAGCACAAACCAGGGAGGGGCAGAGAGAGGGAGACACAAAATCCAAAGCAGGCTCTAGGCTCCGGCCTATCAGCACGGAGCCTGATGCGGGGCTTGAACTCACGACCCACGAGATCATGACCTGAGCCAAAGTTGGATGCCCAACCAACTGAGCCCCTCAGGCGCCCCTGACATTTTCTTATTTTAATAAATATAATCTAAGTTGGGAAATCTATTTCTATAAGGGAGCCTTCCGAAGGTGAGAGAAAAAAGGTTTTGAAAGCCTTTGTCCTATAAAATGCGGTGTCATGTGGCAGAAAGGGCTGAAACTTTGGACAGACTGGTTGGCTCTGCCCACCACTTGACCATGAATGAGTTACTAAACTTTTCTGAACAATAATTTTCTCGTTTATAAAATGGGTAAGCTATTCGTTATCAAAGGGACATTTTGAGACTTGAGCTGAATCAGTTTGTACAGCTCCTATATTCTAGTAGGCATTCAGTAATTAGCTCCTGTCTCAGTCCATTAGGACTGCTATAACAAAAATACTGTAAACTGAGTGGCCTATAATCAACAAACATTTATCTCACAGTTCTGAGGCTGGAAAGTCCAAGATCATGGCATCAGCAGATTCAATATCTGGTGAGAGCCTGCTCTAATTCTCACTTGGTGGAAGAGGCCAGGGAGCTTTCTTGAGGGTGCTTTTATAAAGATACTAATCCCATTCATGAGGGCTCTGCCCTCATGATCTAATCATTTCCCAAAGTCTCCACCTCCCAATACAGCAACCTTTGGGGTTCCATTTCATTATCTAAATTTCGGGAAGACACAAAATATTCAGCACATAGTAGCTCCCACATTTCCCTTCCTAAAACCAAATCGAAAGTTATTAATTCTTAAATTTGGAGTGTTTTCTACAGTTGGCATTTGTCAGCGCTCTTACTCAAACATCGTACATGCATGCCTGGTAGAAGTGATGATGTTTATAATAGTACCACTAGTTGGTCATTGTCTCCCTAGAAGGTAAATCGTTATTGAGTTAAGCTTGAAAGAAGATACAGAGTGTATTAATTACTTCAGAATTCCACTGGACATATTATCTTCACAGTTGTAGTTTCTGTCATTATCAAGATTTAATTTTGGACTAGGGACAGCACTTTTAGCCGTAATTTTCACTCTACAGTTACTACATATTTCTGCTATTTAAAAACACTTACATGTGCTTGACATGTAATGACAACAATAACTGTTACAATTCCAAAGATTTTTTTTAAAAACAATAGTTTTTGAAGGATAAAAACTCTTGAAATTTTGAAAGATGAATTAACGATGGCAGTGGTCATCGCCTCCTTTTGATCTCAAGGTTCTTTGTAACTATCTTTATGTGAAGATATATCTGGTTAATATTATTTTTTTAAATGTTTATTTATTTTTGAGACAGAGAGAGACAGAGCATGAACGGGGGAGGGGCAGAGAGAAAGCGAGACACAGAATCGGAAGCAGGCTCCAGGCTCTGAGCCATCAGCCCAGAGCCCGACGCAGGGCTCGAACTCACGGGCCTCGAGATCGTGACCTAAGCTGAAGTCGGACGCTCAACCGACTGAGCCACCCAGGCGCCCCTTGTTAATATTATTTAAAGGGAAAAGTATGGAAGTGATAGCATTACCCACATAATTCTCATAGAGACACTACCACCCTGCTTAGACAAGTACAGAAGGGACATGTACTCAGTGAGTAAGGATGCTCTGTTCTATCATCATTTGTTTATAGCACTGATGAAGGAATGACTCCCCCACCCCAGCCCCATGACAAAAGGCTGCAGTGAAGACTAGGTCAGGCTGGAAAAGGCCTCCAGGACCAGAGTCTCATAGTATGGCATCAGCTCTCTAGGAAACTTTTCAGCCAGTGAGCTTGACACTTGTCAGCTTTTAGCATGTTAGTTTTCTGTTCTGTTATCATAGTTTCCCATCCACCCTCCCCAACTCCACACCCCTCTTTCATACTTCATTAAATTTCATACTAATAATGACACCACAAAGTTGTTTTCAGTGTTTTTGCATCTGCAGTGGGATTTTTAAAACGGAACCATCCTCAGAATTGAAGGAATCTATTTAAACAATGGATTTCAGTTATCTGCAAGAGAAATTGCAGGGAGGCCCATCTCGACATGGGGAACTTCCGGACCACACTAGCACACAAAGCCAGCCAACAGAACAGCTCAGAGCGCTGAGTCTGAAATGAAAGAAGCCAACACCAGTGTTATGAGAGTAGAAGCCAGTATCTACAGCCTGGTGGCGGGGGTGGGGGGGGGTGGGGGGAGATAACCAGATCTTAAGAATTATTTCTGACCCATCAGTCCACATTGTCAATTACCTTTAGTTTCTTTTTTTTTCAGGGCTGCACAAGCAAAAATATATTTAGCTAAAACAGCAGGTATTCAAAGCACAATATCAAAACTATATTTTATTTGATTAACATTAAATTTGAGGGCATGTTTATGTCTATAGTGTGCTCCCATTTCACAAGAACCTCTTATCAAGTAGTTGTAACAGGAGATTGCAGCCTAAAGAACACAACTCTAAGGACTGAGTCAGGAATCCTATGATTAGGCACTTTCAACTGGCATCTATTGTGCTAATGTCTTACATGTTTACTTACTCATCTTACTGTTTCGTAATTTTTTGTGTGCGTAAGTATTACCTCTTCAACTAGATGGACACTTTTTATAGGGCTGAGATAGGGTTTGATAGGTCTTTGTATATCTCATAATTTACAGTCTTTCTAAAAAAGTATAGTTTTGTGATGTGTT
This sequence comes from Herpailurus yagouaroundi, assembly GCF_014898765.1. Taxonomy (NCBI): domain Eukaryota; kingdom Metazoa; phylum Chordata; class Mammalia; order Carnivora; family Felidae; genus Herpailurus; species Herpailurus yagouaroundi. Next base: position 74,379,612 of record NW_024412394.1, read on the forward strand.
TAACAACATTAACATTGCAAATGTGTTGTTCAGTTTGATATTTTTTAACAAGTCTTTAGTAAGCTCCTAGTAGAGGAACCCCACCCAGTAAACTAATTTGAGCTACAATATATACTTGATATGACCTGCATTTTTATAGTCTATTACTATTATCATTCACTTGCAAAAATCAAAATATCAATTCATCTTGCATAAGCAGCAGTGAGTGCTAGAAGAATATCATTGTACTACCAATCACAAAGTTCAGTAAAACTCCATGGTAAAGAGAAATTACATGGCAAAAGCCTACATGTCCAATGAACCCAGTTGACTGCATAGCTAAGTAATTTTTTTCATTTAGTTGGATTTCAAATATATCAGTAAGATCAGAGATGGTGCTTAACAAGGTTATAAAATAGCAGTCAAGTATTGATACTCTTGCAATCTTTCCCCTATCAGGTACCCTGTTCTCCTGTATTTACCATTTTTTCCCCAGTATTTCATCCCTATGCTATTCTATATTGTCATTTATCGCTGCAACACTTCTGTTCCATCATACATCATCTTTTTTGATGTATTGGTGTCTACAATTAAAATTTCTCTCCTAGCAATTTTTATTTAATATATAGTTTTAACATTAGGTAATTAATTTCCTTTAATATGCAGCATAAGGGATATTATCCTATTTAGGATTCTGCACCCCTGTAAGCCTATGAATGGAGTTCTTAGAAGTCTATGAATCCCTTAAAATTGTGTAAAAATTTTGAGTGAACATGCATATGTGGATTGTTTTAGGGAGAGCATTCAGTGATTTTATCGGATTATCAAATGGGTGTGTTACCCCCAGAAAAGTTAAAAACACTGTCTATTCCATTTAAGCCTTGCTTCCCAGGAAACACAGGAATGTTTTCTGAGATAACGATCCTGCCTTTGTTGCTACCCATTTGTAACTCAGATCATCCTCGCTAATCTTCCACCAACAACTTCATCATTTGTTGGATACACATCATCATTTGGTACTACCAGTCAAAAGATTATGTGAGCAAAGCACTATTATCCACAAGTCACTGCTCATCCATCGCAAAGAGAACACAACTAGATCACTACCCTAAGAACACCGGACCTACTTCCCCTACTTACCACAAAATGAAATGAAGGATGGTTACTTTTTGGTGAAACTAAGCAGCAGAAGCAGTCTGTAGTGTTTTATTTGCTCAGGATAGAACAGGCCAATTGTTCGTTTTTCAAAGCTAACTTCATTTTATTTTTTTCACAAATCCTATAAAAGATACCATTATTAAAATAATTGTTCTGTTGTAACTTGGTGTGTGTGTGTGTGTGTGTGTGTGTGTGTGTGTGTGTGTCCCCTATTTCTGAAGGGAAGAACTTGAATATTTTAGGTTACCATTTAGGTCTATGTTTTATAGTCTCACATGGAACTGTAATGCATCTCATTACATGTAAACATAACATGTACATGTTTACATAACATGTAAAGCATCTCATCATCTTTTCCCTTCTGATATTATTATTCTACTTTCAAAAGTGCTTCTTTTGCCCATCTCATCACTAATTAGAAAATAGGCAAGGAAATAACAATCCTAACAGATCTACTTCAGTGTCCAATCTTTGCCTCAACCTTGTTTTTATGTATTGAGTAACTCATATTGCAAACCATATTTTTAGCAGAGTTATTAAAAAATAAAAATTTTTAGTAATTTGCACAAGCTGCATATGCTTGAAAGCCATTTTAAAGCACTTTAATTCTGTTGATACAGTTTGTTGATTGAGTGAATGTCTTTTCAATTAGTTTTTTGATGTGTTTAGACATGGTGCAAGTCAACCACTTAGCTCTCTTTTCTCTATGGTAAATAAACAATGCATAACTTGTAAAAAATTTTTTCAGAAATTTGCAAAGTGTATCCCCATATCCCCACAGTCCCTAGTAAACATTCTGCACACAACAGATGATTACACTGGCAAGAAACCTGTTCCTTCTTACCCAGTGTGCTGTGTTGGACTCAACGTTGAGAAGGTATGAAGAAATTCTTTTACCCTGTAGATGTTGATACTAGAGTATTTCCAACCTTCTTGTGTTTGATTTTGGCTTCAATGTCACTTCCTTAGTGAATGCATCTGTTTTGTTCACAGCATTCATTACTAGCTGTTGCTCTTGAATGTTTATCTGTTTATGCTACATCTCTGCTATTATATTTTAAAGCTCTATAATGACAGAAATTATGTCCATATTTTTACTTGATTACACCCAGTATCTTATACAGTGCCTGGCCACATGGTAGACACTCACTCACTAGTTGTTGAACAAATGAATGAGTAGATCAGAACAGCATAGAAATGGGTGATTACAGCGCAGACTGCCCTTCTTAGCTGGATGGATGTCACTTTGAGAACCTGCAGCACCTGGAGGAACTCTGAAAGCTGAACATTAGTAGAGACCATTCACAAGACAAAAGCAGGAACTCCAAGTTCACATTGGTTTTCTCCAGTTTGTAATGTCAGAATGATGACTTGTTTCGGGAATCAGTGACACCTGCTTCCCTATCTATTCATTCTCTCCTCTCCACTCCGCAAGAGGCAGCATAGTAAGCACCTGGCTGATTGTAGGCCCAACAGACTGTTCACTACCAACTTATTTGTTTTCAACCTACTCCACGAGGTTCACAGTTCATATTGTGAGTGTCGCATGTTTGTGTTTTAAGGATAAATAGCTTTTTATATGTGCCATACGTGCAGCTCTTAGTTGCAGTTCAGTAGCAAGAAACAGGCCAAGGTACATGATAGGTAATTAGACAACAAATTCGGCAACTCTGTCATCTGAACAGGTTACCAGGGCAAAAGCTGCAAAATTTCTCAGGAAAATAATATTTGCCTCTGTAAGTTTCACATCAATCTAAACAAAAATAAGAGGTTGGTGATTTGGAGAGGGAACTAGGACATTGTGTAAGAGACAAGCTCAGGTCTTCTCCCTTGAGATTCCAGATAATCAACACGTTTAATCCCTCAAACAAAGGCAGACAACTTTGGTTAGACTAGGTTGGTGAATTATTGCAGATCTGGCTGCTGCGGTTGGTAAGCACTTTTGAAGTTTTTTACAAAGCGTCTTGTACAAAGAGATAATAAAACTCTTGAAAACAAATGGGTAGAAACCTCTCTATTATGAATGAAAAAGGTAGTGTAACAGATAATGAATTTAGAAAGCTAATTCTACTTATGACTGCTTTATAGGATCTTAGTTGGTGAGATTCAGTTGACCAGTTGTTTCAATGTAGCTCTTTGAATCCATCAATTTGTCCTCAAATACTGTACAAATAGATGTATGTAATTCTTTAAATCTGTAATGTAGAAAATGAAAGTTGGAAGAAATGAGGTTGAGTCATATATATATTTGTGCTGATAGACTATTATCAAATGTCCACAGGTACTATCTAAGGTAAACCAATAATGTAGCAATTCAGTGCTTTAGGGCAGTGAAGAAAGAATTGGATTATTATACTTGCAATTCTATTCTGAGGTATGCTTCATCTAAATGAGCCTCAGACAGTTAGCTGGCAATTGGTCAAAGTTACTTTTCATTTGCCTGTAGATGCTTTCCTGTCTTGGGAAAGAGGTATATTAAACTTCACCTATAGTATATTTATGTTAAATAAATAATGAGTGTCTACTATGTCTCTGGCACTGTTCTAGGTGCTGGAAAAACACCCATGAAGTTTACATTCTAACGGAGGAGGCAAACAATCATATAAAAATGTATGTTTTATCATATATTAGAAGGTATTAAGAAAGTTATGAAGAATAGTAAAGCAGGAAGGGACATAAAGTGTTCCAGAGTAGGATTGGAATTTTGGTCAGGCAAGCTAGTCCATCAAGGCCTTGCAGAAAAGATGACATTTGGGGAAAGATCTAAAGGTGGGGAGAGAACTGTGGATGTGGGAGGGAAGAGTCATCCAGATAGAGGTGAATGGCAAGCTTTTTTGGAGAAGAGAGAAGAAGGGGGAAAGTAGTAAGAAATAAATTGGAGAAGTGACAGGGGACCATATGAGGACCTTGCAAATCATTGTAAGGATTTTTCGTTTTACTCTGAAATGGGAATTTATTGGAAGGTTTTCAGTAGTAGAGTGATATATTCTGAATTACATGCTTAAAGGATCATTTTGTCTCAGTGTTGAGAATAGATTGGGGGTGAGTTGGTTGCAATGATTTAGGCAAAATGATGCTGGCTCTGGTTAATCTGGTAATAATGGAGAAAGTGAGAAGTGGTCAGATTTTCTGGATATATTGAAAAAGTAGAGCTATCAGAATTTGCTGATGTCATTACTTAGAAAAATTGCCACATTTAAAATTCATATATTTTTTCTTTCTCAGTTTCCATCCAGAGATACACTAAGGATACTGAGACAGATTGAAAAGGTCATGTCACTTGGCTATAGAGACTGTAATCTGAAGTAGAAAAAAGTTCAAGGAAACTATATAATATTTCTCAATATTGTTGTATTCAGGATATTCAGGATATAAAATGGGATAAAAATAAAATGCAAACCATCTTTTCTCTTACTAAATGTCTAGTAAATATAATTCTTAATGAGGTGTGGATGAAACATTGAATTTGGTCTTCATGGTCTTTGTGTTTACCTAATAATAACAGAATATGTCCATCTTGGAAAAAGGAAAGATCAAAGAGTTTCTTCATTTTGCTTCAAAGACAGTAAAGGGAAAACAAGAAAAGAATAAAAGCTGATATTTTTCAAGTTTTTAACTCTGTTACTATCTCTTACATTTCACTTTCTTGGTTAGCTTAAAACCACTATAATTTACAGTGGTAAACAAGAGATGATGAAAGCATTTTCTTGTGATTATAAAGTAAACCAAAAACTCCATTTGAGAAAAAAAATCTTTCAGGAGATACCAAAATATTGATGTTAGAATTTCAGTGAGTGATGGAATCCTAGCAAAAGAGAGGGGTCTGATGGCTTCCTAGTATAGGTGCTAGGAAAATCTGAAAGAGAATTTTATGCGAGCTACTAGAAAAAGAGAAAAAGAATAAAATTTCTAGATCATTGTTTCCCAAACTTCCTTATTACGTTATTAATTGTCCTTTGATAAAAAAAGGATCTGTTTAATCTAAATAAAATGGGATACACTGGGTTGAGTTAAGTAGTCAGACCCACCCTTTCTCCCCCAAGCACCCAGGGTTCTCAATTCTTAGCCTTTATTCACCCTAGAGAGATATGGCCACATAGAAATACCTTCCACAAAGTGCATGTTCTAAGTGTTTTGCCCAATTGAAAACCAGGTTTGTCCTCTTCCTTATGGATTTGAAGAAGTTCTTTATAAATCCTGCTAGACACACAAATTTAAAATATTTTTTAGCATTCTGCTTCTTGTCTTCTCAAATCCCTCTCTATTGTTAGTCCCTAAAGTTTCAGAGAAAAATAGTGTCTCATTTAGGTCAGAATGACAAGTTCAAGGAAAGAACTTTACAGGTAAGTTTGGAAAACATTGTTCTTTTGTTGCTAAACTGGCAGCTTCCATAGATGCCTGCAAACCCCCACCATGAGACTGAAGCTGCATTTGCTGTTGAGCGCTGTAGTTTGGACGCTGGGCAGGTATTATCTGCTAGTTTCACTTAACCTTTAGGCTTTTTTTAATAATTTTTAAAAAATGTTTATTTTTGAGGGAGAGAGAGAAACAGCATGAGTGGGAGAGGGGCAGAGAGAGAAAGAGAGGGAGACACAGAATCTGAAGCAGGTTCCAGGTTCAGAGCTGTAAACGCACAGCCTAATGCAGTGCTTGAACTCACAAATCACAGAATCATGACCTGAGCTGAAGTCAAATGCTTAACTGACTGAGCCATCCAGGTGTCCCATGGGCTCTTTAGTCAGAACTGACTTCTAGGACAAAACAGGCCATCAATTAGATACTTAAACTGAATTATGACCTACAACACACATGCTTAATTTAGTTTCTTTTTTAAAAATCAATAAATCAGGGCGCCTGGGTGGCTCAGTCAGTTAAGTGTCCAATTCTTGATTTCGGCTCAGGTCTTGATCTTGGTTCATGAGTTTGAGTCCCACAGGGGTCTGTGTGCTAGCATCATGGAGCCTGCTTGGGATTCTCTCTCTCCCTCTCTCTCTCTCTGCCCTTCTCCTGTTCATGCTTGCTCTCTCTCAAAATAAATAAATTTTTAGAAGATGATTAAAAAATCAATAAATGAAGTTTGATGTCTTATTGGGCAGACAAGAAACAAAACATGAGTCAACTGAGGCTAAGTTAAAATTCTGTCTCCATCATCTAGTAGTTGAATGAACATAGTCAAGTAACTTAATTTCTCTCAGTTCCCTTATCTGTAAAACAGAGCTAATAATACTGACTTCCTAATGCTTCTATGAAAATTAAATGATACCAAATATGGAAAGCCTCTAATTTAGCACCTGGAACCAGTAGTCACTTAATAGCTATTATTCATAAAAAAGAGAGTAACTAAAGTCACACTTTAGTATTTTCAGTAAGTGAGTCAGACACAGGCACTTATTCATTATTTGTATTTTGTAATCCACTCATAAAGCACTGAGCCCAAAACTGACATGAGATATTGATTTATCGTCCACTAAGCCGTCAAGAGGTAAGAGGCTGAAATGTTGACCTGTTGCAGTGAGAGTCTCTTTCTATAGGAGCTCCAGGGTTCACATTCTAAGCTGTATCCAGACATTTTTGTCGTTACTTTGAAAGCTTTAGAAAGTTATTTGTAATTTTTGAAAGAAATTTCATTAAAAATAGATTATGCAACATAATAGGGCAACTGTTTATTCACAGGCCTCTTTCTTTTTCTTTCTTTCTCTTTCTTTCTTTCTTTCTTTCTTTCTTTCTTTCTTTCTTTCTTTCT
>NW_024412394.1:74386501-74441332 GCF_014898765.1 Herpailurus yagouaroundi
TCTTTCTTTCTTTCTTTCTTTCTTTCTTTCTTTCTTTCTTTCTTTCTTTCAGCAGGAACAAGTCTTGTAACAACCTAGAAAAATATTGTTCAATATCCCCACCTACTGGTAAGTCTAAAGAATGATACTATTCAATTAGTGAACGAACTGAAAATTCCTAGTTTCTAAGAAATAAATCACTACTAATAATGATAATGATTAACATGCACTGAGCATTTACTTGGTGTTGAAGACCTTTTCAAGAGCTTTGTGACATGGTAAGTTACAGAATAATAATAAAGTGTGTTTTGGATTGAGTCAATATAACGAAGGGAAGAAATCATTTTCATTTTCAACATTACCATTGGGCAAGAGAACAAATCGTTGAGCCGGTTCAAAGCAGGATCTTGGGTCCACGTTATCATAAGTCCAGAGGCCTAAACAGTAGCCTTGTCAATGGTGTCTCTGCCTCCAGTTTTCCTCCAAGCCAGTCCATTCTGCACTGTGACATTTTCTCATGGTGATTAAACAGAAAGAAAGTGTTTATGTTTCTGAATAGGCTCTAAAAAAAAGATTTGAAAAGTTTTTGCAGAGACAACAGTCTTAAAGCCAAAACTTCCAATTGATGGGGTTGGACTTGTGAGACAAAAGCATGTGAAGAGGAAGCCCCGAGGCAATGGAGCATGAAGTATTTGCCTTGTAAAGTTGATTTGAAAAAAATATATGAGGATGTCAAAGCAGATTCCCCACCCTAATTACATAAATATCTCACAGGTTGGGGGAAGGTGAAGATTGGGCAGGGTTGCGATCTAGACAATGATATCCTGGACCTGAGCCTGAAGCTAGTGGTATAGAAGAACGTACATTTTCGGATTTGGGGGAGGAAGAAGTTTATTTTACAAGTGGGAGGAATATAAGTAATTTGTGGTCAGAGAATGGACTGTAGAGAAGGCCATAAAGTCTTTGGCACTTCTTTTTTAAAGAGACGTGATATATAATGTGTGGCCCCTCTTTGAATTTTGACTGACTCTGTAACTACCTTGATCCCTACAATATCCCAGAAGTGGCACTATGCCAGTTTTTAGGCCCAACTCTTAAGAAATGGGCAGCTTCCACTTTCTGACTCTCAGAACAATCAGGGAACCTGGCAGCTCTCTGCAAAAATCCAGGGTCTCTCGGTCCTCTGTGGTGGTGAGGCCACATGGAGGTACTCTACTTGACAATCTCAGCCCAACCTTCTGAAACACTAGACATGTGATGGAAGCCATCTTGGACTCTCCAGAACAGCTCTTCCATCAGCAAAATACCACTAACTGACCTCAACTGGTGCCACATGGAACAGAAGAATTACCCAGATGAGCCTTGTCTGAATTTTTGACTCATACAATCAAGATATAATAAAATAGTGGTTGTTTTATAACACTCTTTTGTGTCAGCAATAGATAACCAGAATATTCCTCTGTAGCCCATTCTCAACACAGCAGCCGGAGAGAATATTGAAATGTATCGGACTTCATCCCTTCTCTAGTCAAAATTCTGCAATGGGTAAAATCCAAAGTTCTTATAGGGGCCTTCATGGCATTACATGATCCAGTCCCTATTACTTATCTAACTTCATTCTCTGCTACTGTCCCCTTGCTCATTCACCTCCTGCCATACTGGCCTTCTGCTCTTCTGGAAAAAAGAAAAACAAAAAACAAAAAAACCTCAGCATGTTCCTGCTAATGGCTCTAGCAGTTTCCTTTGCCTAGAATACTGTCCTTCCACATGGCCGCTTGGCTAACTCCCTCACCTCCCTAAAGTATTTGCTTAAATGTCACCATCTCAATGAGGCCTATCCTGCTGATCTTATTTAATGCTATTAATTATCCTCCCCACCTGCCTCCCTGGTACTCCCACCACCCACAGCACTCTGATCTCATCCTGTACTATTTTGCCTTTTTCCCATACTTATGTCCTTTTAACCTGTTATATAACTTGTTTATTCACAATTTTTATTAAATTGTCTATCTTCTTGGCTGGAGTAGAAACTCCTTAAAGGCAAGATCTTCTTCTGTTGTTTTGTTTTGTTTTCACTGATGAATCCCTAGTGCCTGGTACATACTAAGTACTCAGTAAATATGTTAGATATTGGAGTCGATGAGATTACTTTGAATTAATAGGGTTACAGTATCTACCAGCGAGCTTATATAGGGCCTCCAGAGGTAAGTTTGGTTTAGTTTTAGAAAAACATGTTAAACCTTAGCTCACTTGAATTCTCTGAAAGTGAAGATATCTTCTCTACTGTATTCTTTTTTTTGAGCCAAAGACAGTAGTCAAGACTCTGAATCCTGACAACAGTTTTCCGAATAGAATATAATCACCATCATCGTTGTCATCACCATCATCATCATCCTCACCACTTTTGTGACTGCTTGCAAACCCAGATTGCAAAGTAATTTTACCGAGGCAATTCCTTTTGTGAGACAATAGGCAAAGCATTGCCTCAACTATTTCTTTATTTTTTTTCTAATCATTTCCCCCTTGTGGGCCCAATTAAATCCCGTCTTTTCCTTGTGTGCTGATTGCTTTTACCTGAATGGGTGCTGAATTATGTCAAATGCATTTTCTGTGTTTATTGAGATGTTTGTTTTTCTTTATCCTATTAATGTAGTAAATTATGTTGATTGATCTTAGAATGTCAAAGTATCCTTGCATGCCAGGATAAAAGCTCTTTGTCATAATGTATCACCCTTGTAATATCTTGTTGGATTCGGTTTTGCTGAGGATATTTGTGTCTTGGCTTACAAGGAATAGTCTGTAATTTCTTTTCTTATAATGTCTTTGCAGCTTTTGGGAGTGGGATTTTTCTGACTTTGTGAAATGATTGGAAAGTATTCCTTCCTCTTCTATTTTTTTGAAAACTTGTGTGACTGATATTATTTCCTTCATTAAATATTTGATAGGAATCCCTAATGAAACCATTCAGACCTGTAGCTTTCTTTATGGAAAAGGTTTTGATTGTGCTTTCGATTTTTAAGAATAGAATAGAGCTGGGGTGCCTAGGTGGCTCAGTCAGTTAAGCATTGGACTTCAGTTCAGATCCTGGCTTTGGGTGAGCACAAACCCAGCTTCGGGTGAGCCCTGCTTGAGCCTCGCTTCTCTCTCTCTCTCTTCTGCGCCTCCTAGGATTCTCTCTCTCTCTCTCCCCGCCCCCCCCCCCTTGCTCACTTGCACCCTCTCTCTCTACTCTGATTTTCCATTGCTTGTTGAGTCAGTGTTGAAGACATGTATTTTGGAAGAAATTTGTCCATTTTGTCTAGATTTTAAAATTTATTGGTCAAACATTGTTCATAAATACTCTTTTGCTATATGTAGACTCTATAATAATGTCTCTGTTTTATACTTGAGGCTGGTCATGAGTGGTTTTTCTTACTCTTTTAAAAAATTATTCTTGCTAAGGATTTATAAATGTTGCAAATCTTTTCAAATATTCCACTTTTTGAATATTCTTTAATGTTTGTTTTTTATTGAAATGATTTTTCCTCACATTCTTATTATGTCTTTTCTTCTACTTACTTAGTTTTAATTTTCTTCTCTTTTACTAACTTCTTAAGATGGAAACTTAGATCATTGATTTTAACCCTCTTCTTCTTTACTAGTATAGTCATTTAAAACTATAAATTTTCCAGTGAGTACTGCATTAGCTGAATCTCACCAATTTTGTTCAAAATCAAATTTTGATAGGGTATGTTTTTATTATCATTCAGTTAAAAATGTATTTTTTGTCTTGTGATTCCCCCCCCCTTTGACCCATGTGTTACTTAAGAATGTATTATTTAATTTCCAAATAATGTGGGGGTTTTCTAGGTATCTTTCTTTTGCCAATTTCTAATTTAATTCCATTCAAAATAAGCCCTGTAAGATTTCAACCTTTTGAAATATACTGAGATTTGTTTCTTTTTTTTTTTTTTTTAACGTTTTATTTATTTTTGAGACAGAGACAGACAGAGCATGAACGGGGGAGGGGCAGAGAGAGAGGGAGACACAGAATCGGAAGCAGGCTCCAGGCTCTGAGCCATCAGCCCAGAGCCCGACGCGGGGCTCGAACTCACGGACTGGGAGATCGTGACCTGAGCCGAAGTCAGACTCCCAACCGACTGAGCCACCCAGGCGCCCCAGAGATTTGTTTCTTAATAGCTTAGTATATTTGGTAAATGTTTTACATACACTTGAAAAGAATGCGTATATAATTGCTGGGCACAGTGGTTTATAAATATCAATTAGATCAAGTTGCCTGATAGTTTTGTTCAGATCTTCTATAGCCTTACTAGTTATTTGTCTACTTGTCCTACTAATTATTAAGAGATGAATTCCAAAATCTCTATGATTATGGACTTTCTATTTCTTCCTTTAGTTCTCTCCAGTTTTGCTTCATGAATTTTGAAGTTTTGTTATCAGATGCGTATATATTAAGATCTTAAAGAATTGCCCCCCTATCAATATGCAGTGTCTCTATCTCTGATAATATTCCTTATCCTGAATTCTTTTTTTTATGCTAATATAATCACATTTTGTATAGAAATTTAACAATTGCTTACTATTTGAGAAAATCACATTACTAATGGCAGTACCGCTTATGTATTTTAGTTACCAAAAAAACTCTCTGCATGTATAAGTCTTCCATTACGGTGATTCTATGCTTAGATGCAAACATCAGATTTCTTAAAATGTTTTAGCAATGTCATGCCTGAGTATGTATCCATTGAAATTCTTATTACGTATTAATAACCTTTCTTTACTCTTTACATTAGAGCTGGTACATTTCATTGATTAAATATATGTTTGGTTATCTGTGAATTTCTTTTGGTGTAGTAAAGAGAATATTAGAAAACATTTACTATAAAATAGGGGTGTGGGGATGTGGGTTGGTAGGGCTGAGAACCACTAGTCCAAGCATGTATGAGACAGACTTGGCCCTTGTGTTGGTATGGGTGTCCAAGAAACTTTACATTGTACTGGTTAAGATATGAAGCTTTAAATCAAGCAGGGCTAGGTTCACTTTATTTCCTCACTTACCAATCATGAGATGTTGGGCAAGTCACTTATATTTTTGAGTCTGTTTCTTCATCTGTAAAAAAGTCATATTCACACCTACCTCATAGAGTCAGTGAAGGTAAATGACATAATGTATAAAGTACTTAACATAGTGTCCAGCATATAATGTGGTTGGTATATGATATGTTATTATTAAAACCCAATAAGTTAATGAATTCCTATAATAAACTTTATGAGAAAAGTGTTATATATAATTAATAATATAGATATTAATAAACGCTTCACATTTATTCTTTCATTCCTGAAGAACTCGCTCCTTTATTCTAGCTTATAGGATTCGGTGTGCGTTATTCTACCATGTATTTTTTCTAATTAGGTCAAATTCTACTCCTTTCAGTTTATCTTGGTTATTTCCTTTGGGTCTTGAATTTGCATTCAAATATATCAACACTTAGCTTTTGAGTTTTTCCATTCCCCTTTGTCTCATTCTCCATATTCTTACCACCATTTCTTATTTCCCTGCTTGACTTCAGGACTGTACACAGGTGAATGTGAGTTCCAGGTCTCTCTGGATGTCCTCCGCCTGTTGTGCAGAGATGGTTTGCTGAGTGAAGCTGGGAAGCCTGATTACTCAGCAAGCCTGGATATATTCTTCTCTCCCTACAAGAGTTAAAGTGCATCCCTGACAGGGAGGAAGCTCCACTTCCTGCAGGGAACTTTCCACAAAGTTTATACTACAGAAAGCACATCATCATCATGCCTACTGCTCACCAAATGAAGCAGTGAAGATATCATTCATATTGTTGTATTCTCTGGTGCAGTGACTCTTAATAACATTGGAAGGTCATGAGTTTTTTTTAATCACTTTATAGTCTTAACTATAAAGTTAAACTCAGGGGCGCCTGGGTGGCTCAGTCAGTTGAGCGTCTGACTTTGGCTCATGTCGTGATTTCAGGGTCTGTGGGTTTGAGCCCTGTGTTGGGCTCTGTGCTGACAGCTCAGAGCCTGGAGCTGCTTCGGATTCTGTGTCTCCCCCCCTCTCTGCCTCTCCCCTGCTCGAGCTCTGTCTCTGTCTCTCTCTCAAAAATAAACATCAAAAAAAAATTTCAAAGTTAAACTCAGAATTTCATGATCTATGACATGCATTTACATTTCGACAGATTTTCATGAGTACTAATTTTTCTAACTTGATATTTGGATTCATTCACATCAAAGTGGATGATGAAATAATTGGAAGACTAACATATGCCGTATGTCAGCACTGTGGAATTACTTTTTCTCTCCATAAGCTTTTAATTACAAATGCACCAGAGCAGGGTCAGAACAGAAACCATCCTTACCATGACCCTGGCTCAACTCAAATTCTATTTACCTTAATCACTTCCTGTCTCAACTGTTGCAATTTCCTTTTTTTTATAGTCTTCTTCAATTTTCTTATTTCTAACTCTAAGTGAATGTTGAAGGCAGCTGGCAATCCATAGATTATTTCATGGAAATGCCGTAGGAGAATTTTCCATTAATCTAATGTTCCTTATATGGTCCACCAGCAAGTCATATAATGACCTTGATAATTGCCCTACTATCTCTGGAGGGACCAATTAACTTTTATGTCTCTCATGTCTCCCTTCAAAATGAACTCATAGTTAGATTATCAGCCACCTTTTTGATGTGATTTAAGTTATAAATTAGCAGTTATAACAGCTATGCTGTAAGGATGAAGTAGCTATTTGTCCAGTTCATAAAACTGAAGCTTACTGCACATTACTGTCCATTGGTGAATAGGCTTAATATGCAACTTGGTTTCACATCTGATGAAGTTGCCCTACGTGTCAGTGAGTTAGGTTTCTGGAGACATGAGCAAACAGAACTTAAAAATAGATCTACCCAAAATGTGTAATCGTTATGTGTTCTCCTTGTTAGTGTAAATGTTACTATAGTTTACTTCTAGTACTGTGTGCCATTTAATTTTTTAATTTGGTGCATTATTTTCAAAGTTACATATTCTGATTTACTTTGATGCATCCAGTTAATGTTGAAAGATATAATGTTAAAATTCAACTTAGTTTGACATATATTATGGAAACTCACATTGTTAGTACTACAGAATTTAGGAAAATGATCAACAAACATTTTTATTTGAAATATTAATCATTTGATGTTTTTAGATATTTGTGGTTTTATAAAAGTTAATAGCACACCTGCTTTTTGACTTCTCTGTCTCTTATTGACTCCTCCTCATCTTTATTTTTTTAACCTGGAATATAGGATGTTTTTTTCAGATGCCAACATGATCAGCAAATAATTTTCATCTAAGGATGAAAATGAGTTCTATCACCTTTCTATATATTTTGCACTTTCTTATTTTATATTTATATTATAGTTTCATATTCTTTTTTAAATTTTTTTTTCAACGTTTATTTATTTTTGGGACAGAGAGAGACAGAGCATGAACGGGGGAGGGGCAGAGAGAGAGGGAGACACAGAATCGGAAACAGGCTCCAGGCTCTGAGCCATCAGCCCAGAGCCTGACGCGGGGCTCGAACTCATGGACCGCGAGATCGTGACCTGGCTGAAGTCAGACGCTTAACCGACTGCGCCACCCAGGCGCCCCTATAGTTTCATATTCTATGTAACATAATAAAAATTCTCTTGAAATTTCACTTAATATCATCATAAATGGCTAACTGGAAAGACAAGATATGTAAATTGTATGTGCCTTCTAATACAATTAAATTATTTCATTCAAATGTAGTACACACGGTAATCAAGAAAAATATTCTACATGTAACACCATATCCACTTAATAGTATTCCATAATTGACTGGAAATGGAGAAACTATACCATGTCCTTATTTACAAGGAGCTGGAAAATGGCCCAGCAACTTCCTCCCTATTCTTCAAAGTAGAGAAGATGAAGCCAGTGCCAGACGTTGGTAAGATCATATAGTGATGAATACTAGCAAAAAGTGATGGATGTTCCCTGGAACATTTTCCCAACAGGGTGTCCATATGGAGACGGCACTGGTCGCCTGTCTCTTGTAGTTCAGAATCTCTGGTCAGTGTACCTCTTTCTATGTGCAGGCTCATCTATTCAGCCCAGTATGCTATAGAGACATTGTCATTTTCTACATGAGCTGTGGTGTGAAAAGCCAGGAAGGCACCACAGAGGCTACTGAGAAGTTGTTATCACCTTCTCATTCCTCAACCTGCCATCTGCACTCTCCCCTACTTTTTCCTTTGACTCTCTCCTCCCCACTGCCTTTCTGAATGAGCCATAATCTGGCTGAAAGCATTCTCTAAGATTTTAGACTATGACTTAGGCTGGGGCACATTATCCTTCCTCATGTCTTCTACAGGCCAATTTTCCTTGTCTCGATGTCACAAATTTATAACGTGACACTATTTGGTAAATTCCATTTTATGCAGTGATTCCCTGGTTCTGAGGTGGGTATCTGTTCGCATCTTTTGATAACTCTGATGCAGATGGTCCAACTTCAGGAAGTATCATCTTAATCCTTGTGTTAGATATGACCAACTATCTTTTCTCTTGACCTAACTTATTATGCCCTTCTATGATTATGTATCCCCTAGAGGTACCCCAAAGCAGTAAGTTATGGAAAGAGTAGCATTTACTTAGTAAACTCCAATTGATAAATTGTTCAGTAAAGATGATGCATTGAGCGCAAAAGCTTTCAAACAGGGTGAGGGATGAGGAATAAATGCATTGCGCACATAATCTTAGAACCACAGCCTGGAGTTAGTAGGCAGAGTGATCCATTCCACTCAGTGACAAGTTACAAAATTAATGATTTAAACAAAACTAATCTTGTATAGCTTGAGGAAATTACATGAGTTCTGAAAAGCATTATTGATTTCAATATTGTATTTAAAAAACAATGTATTTGTCAAAATTACTAATAATTATTAGTCAAATTATTATATACAGCAAAATGATTATAATAAGCATACTTACATGTCCCTTTTATAAAATACAAAAAATGGAAAGCTGAGAAAAAATAAAAGCTACAATCTTCAATATTTATGGAACAGGGATTCTAAGTAAAAGAACCATTTAGAGTGTATTTCACAACTAAAGGATGATATACAGAAGTATGCTGAGAAAAAAAAAGAGATTTGAAACCAGCTATTGATTACAAAGTATTAAAAATCAAATGTATGCATACTTGCCTAAATTTTAAATGACCTGGTTTCTTCTATATTATCCATGACAGTAGATAAAACATGCCTAAAAATTTATGCTTCCAATGTTAAGTCTTCTAATTTCAATTATTTGCCTTGTTATGCTAGGAATATTAAGGTGAGAAGCATTCTGGTCTTGCCCATTTCTCCCAAGTGAACACTGATATGACATGAAACAGTTTATTGCCTTCATCTCGTGGGCTACACATTATGTGTTGAAATGAAGTGCTTGATAAGCTCGCTTATCTTGTTACATAATTTGTTATTTGGAGTAATAGGCACCCCAGCCCCAAAGCCACTAGGAAAATATGTGGTAAATACAATACTGTAAATAAAAAGTTCAAAAATAAAGTTGAGTTTGTTTAACCTTAAACATGCTTAATTTATTTAGACAGTTTAGGGTTCACACTTGTAATATCTTATTCTGTTTACACCCATAACATGTGTCTCTATGTGGACACTTCATTTTGAAGAAGCAAGTGCACAATTCACAATTCTCTGGGTTTGGGAATAGAAAGAGAAGTATGTCTGTGAAAATTATACCCTGCCTATAGTCAGAAACTTTAGTGAGCTGTTTTAAAGTGCACTGTATGTATATAACCACTTGTGTAAATTCCCAAAGCCAGACAGAAAATAAAGTATGTATAATCTACACATATACAGATTTATAAGGTGATAATTTTTCATTTGTCGTTTTGGGTACATAATTGCATTTGATATTTACACGAACTCTTTGAAGTAAGTTTTATTATTCAAAATTGTTCTCACCTTTGAGTTCTATTCTTCCTTACCTAAAAAAACAAAAGTGAACAAAAAACCCACCCAAAATGAACAAAATCACTCCACACTCATTTTTCAAACTGCTTTTCCCACTAGCTCTGCTACTCTTATGTCTCTAAAGTTCCACCAACTTTTTGTGGCATTCAAGGCTATAAACTATAAACTAATCCATTACTGTGTCAGCCAGTTTTTGCTGTGTAACAAACCATCCCCAATATTAGTGGCCTGAAACCACAATTATTCATAAGTGCACAGTTCTGTGGGTCAGCAATTTAGGCTGAGCTTACTCATGAGCCTCCCTCATGGTGCTGCACTCACCTGGCAAGTCAGCCAAAGGCTGATTATTTTAGAATGGTTTCATTTACATCACTCACATGTCTGGTAGTTGGTTTTAGTATCAAAATTATTGGTTAGTTCTAGCTATCAACTAGAATAATGGGTTTGACATGTTTCTAGAAAGCTATCCTGGGCTTGGCCACATAGTGATGGTCTCAGAGTTTTCAGCCTCAGTGAGGGAAGTGAAACCCCAATGCATAAGTGCTTTTCAAGCCTCTGATTGAGGTCTGCTAATAGCCATGTTCAGAGTCTACATAGGATGGGATTACCCAATGGCATAAATAGAGGATGAATGAATCATTGGGGCAGCCAGTACTGTAAAAATCTGTTACAATCACCATACAATCTTTAATATGTTCTTGAATCACTTCTTTTTTTTTCCTATCTTCACTGCCATTGTCCTTGTCCAAGCCTTTGTTTTGTTTTATCACATGGTCTTCCTAACTTTCCTCACCACAATCCACTCATTCTTTATACTTTCCTCCTAAAACCCCTCAATGATGTGTTATTATTAGTTATAAGATATATTGGTTAGCTTGAACAGGCCCTCAAGACCTGATCTCAACTCATGATCATTCACATTCCATGATGCTGCTTATCCTCCAAATGCACCCAGTTACTGATTCCTCCAACCAGCCAGGTTCTTTCTTAACTCTGTGCCTGTGTACATTCCACTCCTTCTGTCTCCACCTGTGATTGCATACAAATCCTTCAAGACTAGTTCACATATTATATTCTCTAGGAAACCTTCTGGGTCTCTTTCTTGGGCCAAGGTTGTCTCACCTGAGCTGGTCATTCTTTGCTCTGTGTTCCTAGACAACCTTGTGCATACCACAGTTTTGATATCTATCACGTTGTATTCTAATGTATCTGCCTCCTCCACTAGACTGAGAATACTGATTGGAGAAAAATCATGTCTTACCTGATTTTGAATCCTCTGGTCATGATAAATTATTTTTGGTTGAATGGAGGAGAGGGTGGAGAGTCGCCACCATTTTCCACTCATTTTTGTAACAAGTATTTGGTAGATATCTACGATGTATCATTTGCTATCTAACATATGCATCTAATATTTAATTTGATTTGCAAGTCATTTTAGCTATTTACTATATTTATTATAATACATATAGTATACAATGCAATATAATGTTCTCAAATACACATAAAGCCTCACATTATTTACTTTTGTACACAAACTAACCTAGCCTATTTCTTCACTGTTGGAAACATATAATTAGTTTTATATTAATCTAAAAAAGACCATTAGACTGTCTTTTATTGGAAATGGAGAAAGAGCTACTGGTTATTTGTATGTGAAGGACAAAGGTTACTGGAGACACTGGATGTAAAGGTTGAATAAAGTAACTTTAAATAAGAGATAGAGTGACTTTAGCTATGGAAGTGAATATTACAATATTTTAAATGTACTCTCTGTTTTTAACAGCATTGTATTAAAAACAAATATTTCCTTTGCTTTAATATATTTGATGTATACATATACACCCCTAGAATTATGTAAATATCTTTTTTTTAATAAACAAGTGTAGGTCAACTTTTACTAAAGACAAAATGCTTACTGCACTTTTAAAATTTTATTTTGAAACAATTTTAATCTGAAGAAAAGTTATGAGTGTAATGTAACAAGAACCCAAATACTTTCCATTCTGGCATTTTTATTTTTCTAAACAACACATAGAACAACAAAATAAACACATTTGCACCAGTCACTCTTTAGGATTTACAGTGTGGAGAGTTACAAATTAAGAAGACTATCCCATCACAGCTCAAGGAAAATCTGATGACATGTCTAGACACTGAAATGGATTTCAGTAGCATGCTCTCAAGACAGACACTTCTGGTTCAGGGTTGAGTTATTAGCTCTGGGCCCCAGTTCCGGCTAAAGTCCCTGTTCTGAGCTTAACGCACATGTCTATTTTTGGAATGATAGTGGTAAAAGAGGTAGCTGTTATGCATTGTCTGTCTGGTAACATTGTGTTTGGCAATGACTGTACTGAGTTCTGGTGCAGGATCAGAGCCACTAGCTGAGCAATTATTTTACATGAAAATTACTTATTTTCCCTCATAGCTCCTAAAGACTGCAATCTGGGAAATAACTTTTCTGTTGCACGCAAGACCTGCCCATTAGTCACCAGGAAGTGTTGATTCTTCCTTCAAATAACCTTAGGGCCTGCCGCCCACTCTATTTCCAACCAAACAGTCCCTTTCCTAGCCCTGATCACTGCCCAATGTAATCTGGCTGTAGCTTCCTAGAAAACCCCTTTCCTGGATTTTCTCCAGTTAATTTACCTTTTACATTGATCTACAGTTATGGAAAAAATGGTTCTGCCCATATGGAGACTGGAGCCATCAGCTTGGTGTCTTAACTTCTAACCAACCAGATGTATTTTATCTTTACCTTTTTTATTTTGCTGACTCCTTCAATCTAATCAATCATTTCTTAACACTTCCTTTCCTTTCTCCTCTTCATTCTCCATTTCCCACTCTTTCTTTCTCACCCTACATGCAATAAACTCAAAAGAGAGAGAGAGAGAGAGAGGAGAGAGAGAAGGGGAGGGGAGAGAGAGAGAGAGAGAGAGAGAGAGAGAGAGAGAGAGAGAATTGGAGAATTAACGTGGCACAGGGGCACCTGGGTGGCTCAGTTGGTTGTGTCTGACTTCGGCTCAGGTCATGATCTCACAGTTCCTGAGTTCGAGCCCCACATTGACAGCCCTGGGGCTGTCAGCACAGAGCCTGGAGCCTGTTTTGGATTCTGTGTCTCCCTCTCTCTGGCCCTTTGCCCACTCGTGCTCTTTCTCTCTCTTAAAAATATATAAACATTAAAAAAAAATTTAATTAACATGGCACAACCAAGTTTGAAGGAGGAAGAAATGAGACTTGAAAAAGGAATGGAGACATAATCCATTGAAGTTTATAGGACAATAACAAAAGTAATGGCTCATATTTTAAGAATAAATCTGTGAAATTTGTCCAAACCAGTGATTTTTATCTGGTAATAATGTAGCAGATTCTTAAGTTGTTTCATTATAACCTGACCTTGCTTATTCAAATTTTGTTTCTTTATTGAGATAAAATCCACCATTTTGACCATTTTGAAGCATACACTTCAGTGATCTTCAGCTTACTCACAATGTTATGCAGCCATCACCACTAATTCCAGAACATTTTCATTACCCAGAAAAGAAACTCCATATTCATTAAGCAGTTGCTCCACATTATCCTTTACCTCTAGCCTCTGGAAATCACTAATCTACTTTCTGTGTCTATGGATTTGCTTATTCTGGACATTTCATATAAATGGAATCATACAGTATGTGGCCTTTTATATTTGGCTTCATTCACTTGCGTGATGTTTTCAGGGTTCATCCATATCAGCACATCTCAGCGCTTCGTTATTTTTTATGGCTGAATAATATTCTCTTTTATGGATATGCCAAATTGTATTGATCTGTTCAATACAGACAATACAGTTGATGGACATTTGGGTTGTATCTACTTTGACTATGATGCATAATCCTTCTATCAACATTTGTGTTCAGACTTTGTGTGAACATATGTTTTCAGTTCTCTTGAGTATATATACTTAGGAGTAGAATTACTGGCTCTTATGGTAACACTATTTAACTTTTTGAGGAACTACCAAATTGTTTTCCACAGTGGCCGCACCATTTTACCTTCCCACCATCAATGTGTGAAGCTTTCAATTTCTCTACATCCTCACCAACATTTATTTTCTTTCTTAAAAAAATTACAGCTATTCTAATCCTAGTGGGAGTGACATGTTATCTCACTGTGGTTTTAATTTGCATTTCTCTAATGCAAATGATATTGAGCATCTTTTCATGTGCTTATTTACTGTTTGTAGATCTTCTTTGGAGAAACGTCTATTCAAATCTTTTGCCCATTTTTAAGTTGAGCTATTATCTTTTGATTGCTGAATCGTAAGAATTCTTTATATATTCTGGGTACTAGACTTTTATTACATAGATGACTTTCAAATATTCTGCCATTCTGTGTGTTGTCTTTTGACTTTCTTGATAGTATCCTTAGACGCTCACATTTTAATGGAGTTTAATTTGTCTATTTTTTTCATTTGCTGCCTGTGCTTTTAGTGTCATATTTAAGAAATATTTGCTTGACCCAAGGGAATGAAGATTTATACCCAGTTTTTCTTCTAAGAGCTGCATAGTTTTAGCTCTTATATTTAAGTCTTTGATCTGTTTTGAGGAAATTTTTGTATGTAGCACGAAGGAGGGTTAAATTCTTGTGGAAAAGGGCTTTTCTTGCATGTGGATGTCCAATTGTTTCAACAACATTTGTTGAAAAGTTTATTCTTTCCCCACTGAAGGGTCTTGGCACCTTTGTCAGATTCAGTATTTGCTTCATGTATTTTTGGGCTGTGTTGTTAGTTCATAACTGTCCTTACTTTTATCTGAAAACAGCAATGACATGAAATTTATTACCTGAAGGCAGAATAAAAAGTACGTTTGATATTTAAAAAGTAATCTTGGGGGGCACCTGGGTGGCGCAGTCGGTTAAGCGTCCGACTTCAGCCAGGTCACGATCTCGCCGTCCGTGAGTTCGAGCCCCGCGTCAGGCTCTGGGCTGATGGCTCAGAGCCTGGAGCCTGTTTCCGATTCTGTGTCTCCCTCTCTCTCTGCCCCTCCCCCGTTCATGCTCTGTCTCTCTCTGTCCCAAAAATAAATAAACGTTGAAAAAAAAATTAAAAAAAAAAAAGTAATCTTGGTGAAAAGAAAAAAAATTAGAGGAGACGTGTGCTTTTACAGAAGAAAGTTTCATAGTTTGTGATCACTCCAGATTATACTAAGCCCAAGGAATAGCCTAGGTAAGAAGAAAGATGTTTCTCAGAATCATTTTGCCATGAAAGAAAAAAAATTTCTTTCCTTGCCTCTGAGCACTAAAAGAGATAT
Organism: Herpailurus yagouaroundi; assembly: GCF_014898765.1. Classification (NCBI taxonomy): domain Eukaryota; kingdom Metazoa; phylum Chordata; class Mammalia; order Carnivora; family Felidae; genus Herpailurus; species Herpailurus yagouaroundi. The sequence goes on from NW_024412394.1 coordinate 74,401,783, forward strand.
AAGGTTGTAGAATAAAATATTAGATACTTTTTTCTAAGTTTATTTATTTCTGAGAGACAGAAAGCATGAATGGGGAGAAGCAGAGAGAGAGAGAGAGAGAGAGAGAGAATCCCAAGCAGGCCCTGCAGCAGAGTCACCAGGACTCAAACTCACAAAGCCACAGAGCCCAGGAATCCCTGAGTTCATGACCTGAAGCTCATTAAGTCGGAAGCTCAACTGACTGAGCCACCAGGCGCCCCTATTAGATACCTTTCACTGAGAGCTTGCTGTTCTAGGCATTGTATTAAGTTTGTCTTTATAATTTTGCATTTAATGCTTACATAAGCCCTGTAATGTGATGTCTTTGTCAGCAGAACTTGAGTTAAGTAGTCATCTACAAAAGTGATTTAAAAATTTTTCTTACCCATGGGGGAGGGGAAGGAAAAAAGAAAAAAAAAAAAAAAAAGAGGTTAGAGTGGGAGAGAGCCAAAGCATAAGAGACTGTTAAAAACTGAGAACAAACTGAGGGTTGATGGGGGGTGGGAGGGAGGGGAGGGTGGGTGATGGGTATTGAGGAGGGCACCTTTTGGGATGAGCACTGGGTGTTGTATGGAAACCAATTTGACAATAAATTTCATATATTAAAAAAATTTTTTTTCTTTAACATTTATTTATTTTTGAGAGACAGAGAAGAAGTGAGAGAGGGGCAGAGAGAGAGGGAGACACAGAACCCGAAGCAGGCTCCAGGCTCTGAGCTGTCAGCACAAAGCCCTATGCAGGGCTTGAACTCACAAACCACGAGATCACGACCTGAGCCGAAGTCGGACACTTAACCGATGCGCCAGCCAGGCATCCCGAAGGTGATTTTTAAGGAAACGTTTCCAGAAGAAACAGGCAAGGGAACGGAGGTAGGTAGACAGTGAAGAGGAAGAAAGCAAAGTAGGATGGGATTTCAGGAATTGTCCAGCATGGATGCTTCAGCCTGATTCCACAAAGAAGCTCTGTGTTGTAAATTGGAACTCAGATTTATCTACCATGAAGTCAACGAATTAGGCTTTTATTCTTCCTAGTCATCAATCATTGGCTAAGGAATACCCAGGGTACCCAGGGAGTGGAGAGACACTCTTGGGCTCTCTTTGCCTGTGGGCATTGGTGGTCTGGTAGCCAAAGGCAGTCCCTGCTCTCAGGTGGCGGTGGTGGATCTGGGGACTGGAAACAGAAGGAGTTGGAAGCTGGGGAAACGGTGCTCAGAAAACTTAGGGAGAAGGAAACTAAGGTTAAGGACCCAGAGTCACAAAGAGAATGAGTGAAAATGTCTGTGACTCCAAATTCCTTTTCTTTCCCCTTTAATGTGGTGCCTCCAGTCACAAAGATACTGTCATTGAGGAACTACCAAGAATCTCCTGTTTCAGATGTCATTATGCCCTTTTCTTAAAACTGAATTAACTTTCTCAGATTTTTTAAAACCTGGGATCTGACAAATTGCATACAAAATTTTGTGTGTAGGTATGTTAGTGTATTCATGGGTTCCCACACCTGCTCCCCCAGGGAGGGAGTTTATGGCTTACATAAATTTCTTAAAGGGAATGTAAAAAAAAAAAAATGTTAAGCATCACTATTTAAGAGATCATTCTCCATATTTAACTGTTTTCCTGCCTAGGATCTTATGACTTATCATTATTACATCTTTAAAATATTGGCTTCATGAGCTCAGATTAATTATAACTACAAGTAAAAATTTAGATAATGACATCCCCCCCCCCCCCCATTGAGCACTGTTCTTACTGGTTCTCATAAGCTTGAGAAGAATTGGCATTAATTCTTTTTTAACATGTATAATTTATCAGTGAAGCCTTTTGTCCTGGGCTTTTCTATGTAGAATTTTTTTTGATTACTGATTCAATTTCTTCACTTGTTATAGGTCTATAGTTTATATTTCTGACTAGAAGCACAAAGAAATTACATGTTATTTTGTAGGGCAGATGGTTTGTTTAAAACTAAGACAAAAAAGTTCATGGAAAGCATTCAGTGAGCTTGGTTTGTTTCCTTTGATTAATTCAGCTGGATAATTGCCAGATATTCATTTAGTGTCTGTAACACACACACACACACACACACACACACACACACACACACTTAGCCTGGATATTAAGTGGTCTGTATTTTTAAAAATTCAAAAAGAATTCCCAGTCATTTTCCTGAATATTTTCTTTTCTGATTATGTGATATAAATAGCAGAGTCTTTTTGCATACACAGAGTTAATCTATGTCTGAAGGTGTCTCTATAAAGGGGGAACATTCTAAACTGTAGTATTGTAGAGCTAAGCTCCAGGCACTGAGAAAGTTCTTTGGCCTTTTAAGGCCTAGGTAGAGGAAACTGATATGCAAAGTTGTCCCTTGGTTGGGAGGTATAGCCTCCCAGGTTTGGGTGCATGAATGGGTGGGTGGTTCCAGCCTGGACCCAGCCACTGGTGGTACCTGGTAGGGAGAAATCCTTCAACAGAAAAGTGATGCCTTTCCCAACAAGTGGTGCTAAAAACAGGGAAAGTTTCAAATATATCCACAATCTTGGGTGCCTAAGCAGGTTAATACTCTTAGATCATATTATTCCTGTCTATAGTTCACCCTTCAGCCATCCACCACCTCGAGTCCCATTTTGGTTTTTCTAAGTTAAATTTTGATGTAATGTAGTTTAATATTAAATTTGGGTTAAGGGGTGATTTCTCTTTCTAATGCTCCACAAGAAGATGACAGGTTGTTGGCTGTGGCGAGGCAGTGTGAACCAAAACAGCTTCCTTGCTTTTTCTGGGGCGCACTAGGCATAGAGTAAGCACAGCACGTATTTGTCGAAAGAAGAGAAATGGAAAGAATGGAAGATTATGTGGCAACACACACCCCCAACTCTCTACTGACTTCTTAAAGAGAGCACAAGTTACCTTTTCTTCCACCCCACATGACTCCTTTGGATTGGAAATGAAATGTGGCGGCTTCATTTTTCATCACAGCAACGTCCACTGCACTACCCGTAGGTACAATAGGTGAGGAATTGTCAGGGATGCTTTTAAGTCCCAAAATATTGCAGGGAACAATTGAATCGTTTCCTCCATGCTGAAGGTTAGATCCTCGAAAGAGGCGAGGCTTGGGATCAGAACCCTCGAGGGTGCACCCTCGAGCAGGGAAGTCTGGACACGTGCGTGATGCGATGGCGTCCGGCCCCGTCACTGAGAAGAGAGCCTTCCCCAACCCCTGAGATTAATCCGAGAATCAATAAACCCGGCCCAGGTTGTGCAAAGACTGAGTGGTGCTCTGGCCTCGCAGATTCAAGGCTGCAGGGCCCGTGCGTCCTTTAAGTCTGACGAGCGAGTTAGGGATGGAGACAGTTGCAGTAGCTCTTCCCTCGGGAAGAGAGTGGGGTTTTCTCAGATGTTTCCGGGAGCTCCGGGTGTGAATGTGAAAAGTGCCCTCGGGCCCAGCGCCAGACGTGAGCAAGGGCGGAGAGAAGGGGGGAGGTGTGGGGAATGGGACTCGGGGGAGAGAGGCGCAGGTGAGGAAGGGAGTCCGAGCTGAGCGTCTGCCGGAACCGCGGACAGGTGGAGAAAGGCCGTCCCGCCTCGGTCCGCGCAGTCCCTGCGCAAGGCCTTCCTTCGCCGCGACGCCGCGGGGCTCGGGAGCCTGCCGTCTCCGCCCCCGCCCCCGCGGCCGCAGGTCCCCAGCCCCGCCCCGCCCCGCCCTGGGCTCTGGGCTCCGCGGGCCGTGCGGCTGGTGCCCAGGTCTCCCGCGGCCAGAGGATGGCCAGGGTCCCGGAGCTGGACGACACCTTCCTGCAGGCGCAGGCGCAGCCTTCGCCCCAAGTTTCCCCCGAGGCCCAGGAGGAGTGCTGTGGGCCGCTCCTGGGCAAGGGCTTGCTCATTTACCCCGAGGAAAGGGTGTACCTGGCGGCGGCGGCCGGCGGCGCGCTGGGCAGCGCGGAGAGAGGGGAAGACCCGGAGCTGCCGGCGGGAGTTAAATCGGGTGAGTGCTCTGCCCCCTCGGGGGATGTGGCTGGGAAGGGATGAATTCTAAGAAGGGCACCCCACAGGAAAAGTAAACACACCGCAGACATAACATACATGGAGAATGTCCCGTCCTGATCTTTGTATTTTCCCCAGGAAAACGTTGGTCACCTGGAAATGAACTCTAAGGGATTTGGCTTAGTTCCCGTCTCAACCCCCTGCCCACCCCCTTGGGCTACCCAGTTTGGCACCAATTTGGTACTTTTAGAGGCTCCTTCACTGATTTTGCATTCTGATTGTCTTTACCACCCTTTCAACTTGCAATCAGAAATGCGTTTAAGCAATGGTAACGTTTCCTCGGAAGAAGAGGATGCAGACAGTCACGACAGCAAAACCAAAGCAGCCGATCTACACCTCTCTCAGAAGAAAACCGTCACGCAGATGATGAAGGATAAAAAGAAGCAGACTCAGCTCACCCTGCAGTGGTAAGTCTCCCACGGGGGATACTTTTCAGCACCCGTTGAGTTTTGAAAGTCAGTATCTTCAGAATCTGCTTTTCCCAATTTGCCTCTACCTCAAACTTTGGGGGCAAGTTTAAGATACCAAAAGAAAATGAATCTTTTTTTTTTTTTTTAAATGAATGTTTGGTTTGGAGACATAGTCTAGTCTAGTGTTGATGAAAAATGATCTCAATACAAAAACCCATCACTTTATTCACTATTGACATAAACTATAATTTCATCAAATGTCAGCAATAATGAATGCTTTTTATGACTTATTTGCTTAACATGCAATCAATTCGGTCCCTATATACTTGTTATTTGATCGTCTTTTTGTTTATAAAACATGATTCTTCAAACCACCTTAAAAGGAGGAAGGATCTTAAATATTGCCTTTATCCATATGAGGGCAAATAAACAATTGTATACTGGTCATTAGGTGAAATGCATTTGAACTAGAAGATATTGAAAATTCAGTTAAAATATCTCTATTAAATAAATGTTCAACTATTTTTATAGCACCTGTCATATATGATTTATTGTGATGAAATATCATGAATTGGATTTTATGGAAACTCTTTTAAAACCAAGAGTTTGGGGCGCCTGGGTGGCGCAGTCGGTTAAGCGTCCGACTTCAGCCAGGTCACGATCTCGCGGTCCGTGAGTTCGAGCCCCGCGTCAGGCTCTGGGCTGATGGCTCAGAGCCTGGAGCCTGTTTCAGATTCTGTGTCTCCCTCTCTCTCTGCCCCTCCCCCGTTCATGCTCTGTCTCTCTCTGTCCCAAAAATAAATAAACGTTGAAAAAAAATTAAAAAACAAAACAACAACAACAACAAAAAAACCAAGAGTTTATCAGTAGGCTTTCTACATATGAAGAGCATTTTGTAATATTGATCAAAAAGGAAGAGGGATCTAAAGTAAAAACTCTAAGCTTCCCCACATAGTGTGAATAGGAGTATATATTTCCTTCCAAGTTACAAGTAACAAGCAAATAACTTAAAAGGTTTATTTACTGATTAGTTGTATAATCTGTATGTATGTAAAGTATGAACTAAACCTTAGAAAAATACAATAGAAAAAAATAATGTCTAAAAATCTAGCAAAAAAAAAAAACCCTAACTTTTTTTCAGCTATTTAAACCCTGAATTACAGTTTGCATATACTAAATTTTTGTGATTATATACTTACACCTTTTCAAATATTTGAAATCTAAACCAAATATTCTTCTAAAGTTGTGGCTTAACTATTGAAGTTGATGTCACACTGACTGGTTAAAAATACACTGGGGCAGTAAATATTTGAGTTAATTATCTGGAATATTTTAGATACAGCTATTTTATTAGTATAATTGGGGCAGTATTGCTTAAAGATATATTGTGGAGAACTGCTGAATTATCACTTTCAGTTTTTCCCTCAAATGAGTGAATGTGAACAAACTTGTTTTTTTGTTTTATAAATATGAGTGACTGCATTATAATTAAAGAAAAACAGGTTATACCCCAAATTAGCCATATTCATGGATGGGATTATCCAGTATTTTGAAGATAAAGACAATGCCTGCAACAACATTAAATAGCCACATGAACAGTTGACATTTTATGCATGCCATTAAAATATAATTTTTAAATAGTTGAATGTTTTCTTAGTGATTTTCATTTTTTGAAATTTAAAATGCTATACTTTTGTTTGAACTTTCCCTATAAAAGAGTGTTACATAGAGTTTTCTAGAAACTGAGTGACTTATTTGTACTTCGAAAAATTTTCCCTCATGGTTATATAGATTATTGGGGATATTAAAAATTGGAGCTGAAAATTAAAATGAAAAATCTAAGTAACTCCAGTTTTCAACTGTCAGCTAGGTTTAGTTTTGTGGATGCAAATCTGACTGGGTTTTGTTTTGTTCTTCTTCAAAGAAGTATGAACATCTGATGCTTTAAAGTCTGATGAACATCTCCTTTAGCTTTTATCTCATGCATTTAGGGAATATGCTAAATCAGAGATGTGACTAGTTTCACTCAATTTTAATCTGAATGCATGCTCAATATTGCGTTGTTCCTATATAGTAATAATTACAATTTTACTATACAGAAAATGGGTGTACGTAAATTTTAGTCAATATCACCTACTGAATTGTTAGGAAAATTGGGAATACAATCTACAAGTTCTGATTTCTCGATTGCTGTTTAGGTATTTATAACACTTGAGTATACATTATTACATTTATATAAATTGTGTTTAATTGCAATGTAGAATTCAAATAGAATTGTGTCTAAATTTTCAAAATTTATACAATTGCATTTGTAACAGAGTTGAATTTGTATGTCATATTTGGAGACATCTATAGAGAAGTACATTATGTTTCAAGTGCATGGTATGTTTCAGGCAATTATGGTACTTGATCACAGCAAAAGGCATAGGGTAGAAGTAGATCAGTACCATTTCAGACTTCAGTGAAGTGAGTTTACTCTTCGGTGTTTTGCAAATAAATGCATCATCATGCTTCCCTAACCATTTAGGGCTCAGGACTAGTTTGGGAATGAAAGTAAGAGATTGTAGGCATTTGCCAGCCTGAAACCTGGCAGCCCATTAGTGTTGAGAATAGTCTTTTAAAAAACCATCTCCTTCAATTTTACCATTCATACATATTTGCATCTCACAGAGCAAACCATAATGAATAGTGAGGATTTCCATAGAAATAAGACCTATTCTTTGAGATACAGACCAGAAAGGAGTGGTTTTACATTGACCAGGGTATTTTAACTCCACTAGCAGGTATTCATTGGGGTTCTTGTTCTTCTAACATTAATTCTTGTGATCTGACTTTTAATAATATCCGGAATAAAGAAGGTCTGCTCATGTCTGCTCATGAACTCATTGTATAGCGTCTGTATTCAAAACAGTCATTAAATCAATGTGAAAGGGGAAAGGAAAGGAGAAATAAAGAAAAGGTTTGACCTAATTTTCTGCCTTTTTTTTTTTTTTTTTTTTTTTTTTTAGGCTTGAAGAGAATTACATTGTGTGTGAGGGAGTTTGCTTACCACGGTGCATCCTTTATGCGCACTATTTAGATTTCTGCAGGAAAGAGAAATTGGAGCCAGCCTGTGCAGCCACCTTTGGAAAGGTAAATGACATATTGGCCATACTACTTTACTGCTAAAGTCATGTCTGGAAGACAGTATAGAAACAAATGCATCTAAGTAAATTTTTTTACAGAATTTTAAGAAATTTGTTTCACAAGCATTTTATCTTGATTTTACCTACTATAGGTTTTACCTGGAACTACTCTATGTTTTGAATATTAGAACCTTAGCTATCAGATGATTTAATGTGATATTAAAGGAAGCTCCATTTGGGGCACCTGGGTGGCTCAGTTGGTTGAGCGTCCGACTTTGGCTCAGGTCATGATCTCGCGGTTCGTGAGTTCAAGCCCCGCGTCGGGCTCTGTGCTGACAGCTCAGAGCCTGGAGCCTGCTTCAGATTCTGTGTCCCCCTTTCTCTACACCCCACCCCTGCTTGTGCTCTGTCTCTCTCTGTCTTTCAAAAATGAATAAACATTTAAAAAAAATTAAAAAAAAATAATAAAGGAATCTCCATTTGAGCAGTGACATTTCCCTTCAAAGAGGGATGCATTAAAGAGTATGGTATAGGGGCGCCTGGGTGGCGCAGTCGGTTAAGTGTCCGACTTCAGCCAGGTCACGATCTCGCGGTCCGGGAGTTCGAGCCCCGCGTCAGGCTCTGGGCTGATGGCTCAGAGCCTGGAGCCTGTTTCCGATTCTGTGTCTCCCTCTCTCTCTGCCCCTCCCCCGTTCATGCTCTGTCTCTCTCTGTCCCCAAAATAAATAAACGTTGAAAAAAAAAAAAAAGAGTATGGTATAGCCTGTATTGAGAAGTAAAATTAAGTGGTGGTGACAAGTATCTTGTTAATGCAACTGGTGATTGTGTTTATTATTTAGCTAGTTCAAGTATATGAGTTTTTAATAATTTTTACTTTATTTCATGAAATAGTTCCCTTGATTCTCCATTTCACTCTGAGTATGTTTATACCCCAAACTCTAAAATGTTGTGACAGAATTGGTGAAGCATCGCTTATTTAAAAACATTCCTTTCTACCCAACTGTATGGTTAGGATGGGAATCTGTAGAATTGGCATTATCATATTTATGTATGTTGATGTTATTTTGAAAATCAAGACAGGATATCAATCTCTTGGGAAATGTTTCTCCTTCGAGATTCTTTTCATGCTCTGCTAAGAACTTAGGATATTCTAGAAAAACTATAGGAAGCTTAGGGCTCAAACATTGCATCTCATATAAACTGAAATCTAAATTCTAACCTGTAGAGGGACTCATTGTCCAGAAAATAATGAATACTATAGTCGAGCTTCTCAGTTTTTGAAAATCAAATAATTTATAAACTTATTTTGAAGCCTCTCTGCTTATGGGAGTTAGTGTGATATGGTGCATGGTAATCTCATTCTTCGGGTTCTGGCCTAGACAGTGACAAATTTGTTGTGAAGCCTTCTGAAAAGCACTTAATTTTTTCAAAACTCAGTTCACTTATTCCCTAAAATGAGCAAGTTGCGTAAGACAACTGCTAACGTCCATTTTTGCACTGTTTTGTTCCACCTTATGGCAGTAATCTTAACTGTTTGGGGAGTGATGAAATATCTTGAGAATCTGATTAAAACTACAGAATTGGTTCCCCCAAGAAACTGACATATACAAAAAGTTTGCTGCGGAGCCCCTTAGGAGATCATACAATTCCTGTTATATGTAGAACAGATTTTGTTCTTTAATTGGATGCTAATTTTTAGCAAATTTTAGAGAAAGGGACATAGTAAAGAAACAATTTAAAACACTGCTGTGGATATCTGGAAGGAAGGAGAAAGTTTCCTGTGTTTTTTCAGAGTTGGAGATTGATACTTAATTTTGATAAATCTCTGGATAAAATTATTGTAAAGACACTCAAGTCTTTCCTCTAGGTACATAAGGTAGTAAGCAACATGAAGCAAAAGCAGATACTGGTATGATTCGCTTTGGAAATTGAGACGGGGCAGTAAAACAATCTTATTAAAATACTATGTGGCAATGAGAAAGAATGAAATATGGCCCTTTGTAACAACATGGATGGAACTGGAGAGTGTTATGCTAAGTGAAATAAGCCATACAGAGAAAGACAGATACCATATGGTTTCACTCTTATGTGGATCCTGAGAAACTTAACAGGAACCCATGGGGGAGGGGAAGGAAAAAAAAAAAAAAAAAGAGGTTAGAGTGGGAGAGAGCCAAAGCATAAGAGACTGTTGAGAACTGAGAGCAAACTGAGGGTTGATGGGGGGTGGGAGGGAGGAGAGGGTGGGTGATGGGTATTGAGGAGGGCACCTTTTGGGATGAGCACTGGGTGTTGTATGGAAACCAATTTGACAATAAATTTCATATTAAAAAAAAAAAAACTACCTCCTTGCCTCTGCTGGTGTATTATTGCTTATCAATTGCTTGTCAGTATGTAGAATATTACTTCTTCCAGACTAAATTTTACCCAAAGTTCAACATTTACTTTCTTGAATTAACTGGCCACAAGTTGCTTGCAACAGAACCACACGTTTACTAAAAACTAAAGTAATTGATTTTCTTTTTAGACAATTCGCCAGAAATTCCCCCTCTTAACGACTCGGCGACTTGGAACAAGAGGCCATTCAAAGTAAGATATGTTAATGAGCATAGATATCAGATCTGTACATATGATACACCGTATAGGAGGATTGACACGTGTAAAATGAGTATTGTTTTTATCAGTGAATGGAATCACGTGTTCTCTTCTTGATGAAGCAGATTTTTTACCAACTGTAAGAACTAAAAAGAAAAAAAGTAGATTTTGGAATAATGTTTAAAAAGCAAAATTTATACTGAAAAATCATAATATATTATTTCTGCTGATAAAAAAAAATCATTTTTACAATCTTAAATCCACTACTGAAGGCACTGGTGTCCTGAAAGGGTAGTATATATGGCTAAATAAGTGTCCAGATGGAACCACAGCATTCCCAAAGAGCAAGGCCAAAGTCAGGAGTTGAAGCATGGTTCAGGTTCTTCCTTTGGTTTTCTTTCCCAGATAATAATTTCAATATCCTCTTCTTTTCCCTTCAAGACAAATGACCTCCACAAATGACTTCTTTGGTCATCTCTTAATGTAAACATAGAGTTAGTTCTCTTGATAATTTTAGCTTTTCTTTTCTCTTGTGGCAATCTCTGTAGAGTTACACGTTACACATTCTTACTCGTCCATTATTTCCTCTGTCCACTGTGTTTTCAGTTTTTCCTTTCCTTCTGCCTGCAAACAGATTCAGATCTCTTTTATGTTGATAAAAACAGACGCATCTCAGACCTGCTGTACTCTTCACAATTGCTCTATTATTTTCCTTCTCATTGCTATTCCTCGAAAGAGTAGCTGTGCTCACTTATCTTACCATTGTTCACATGGTAACAGTCCATTTCTTTACATAGACAAAAACCCTATGGCTCAATTTTACTGTTACTCATCCTCCTTGGCACCTGTCTAGCATGTGAACCTGCTGACAGTGCCCTCTTAAAATAAATCAATATGTAAAACTTCTCCTATGGTTTCTCTGTCACAGAACTGCCAGGCCCCCTTCCCTCTTCTCCCATTCATTTTCTAGCTCATCCAATGTCTTCTTCCGTCCCAACATCTAGTTCAGCATTGCCCAATCAAATATAATGCAGCCACATATTTAATTCAAAAATTTCTAGTAGCCACATTAAAAAAGTAAAAAGGGACAGGTGTTATTTAATTTTAATATGTTTTATTTAGTCCAATGTATCATTTCACCATGTAATCAAAATTAAAATTATTGAGATATTTTTCATTCTTTTTCCCCACTAAGTGTTTGTGTGTTTTATTCCTACAGCACATCTCAATTCTGATTAGTCATATTTCAAGTGGTCACTACCTACACGTGGCTAGGAGCAACCTTATTGGCTAGCTCAGCTTTAGTCACTTGCCAAAAAATAAATCTTACTTTATGAATTCTCTTGAATCGGTCTCTCTCCATTCTCACTTTCATAATCTGGCTTTCACTGTATCTTTCCAGTCCTTTCAATACAGTTTTTCCAAATTGGCCTTCTAACAGTTTTAATTCAATTGTATCTCTGTCATGCTCAAATTTTTCTCACTTTGACATTCAGGGTCCATTATGATTTAGTCCCAAACCATTTTCCTACCTTATCATCTACTCACCTCTCAGCATGGAGCCTATGCTCCCACGAAATTAGTGCCCAGCACCCTTTGTTTCACCTCCAAATGTCATTCTTTCATCTATGCGGTCTTCTTCCCTGGAAAATGCCTTTTCCCTACAGGTATTTTGAAAGCTTATCCATTGAAGAGAAAAGAATGTTTCATAAACTTCCTCTTCTTTTGAAATTTTTCTTATTTCTTGATTTCTTATAGGCTCTTTCTTCATAGCCTCACAGCAGTTCATTGGTTCATTCTTAGTGTGTAATTACCTTATCTCTTCCCCTCAAAAGATAATATTTTGAGGATAGAGACTTTGTCTCATTCATTTTTATATCCTTTCTGTTGTTGGCTACATAATTGATTACCAATTAATATTTCTTTAATTGACCCTATTGGTGTTAACAGTATGTGGTGTGAGAAGGAGGAATGAAATGCCAGATTGAAAAAGAGTGAATTGGCTCTTCCCTTCTAACTTGTTTATCAAACTTGAATCACGTTAACTGGCTGATTTCTACTGAATTTGATTCCTATTGAATTGTGTGGGTAGAAGAGAGATGAGATAATGTTGGAAGTAGATAAATAGTAGAAAAAGAGGCAAAGCAATGCAGAGAAATCCCCTTCACAGGATCTACAAGAAGGCAGGCAGGCAGGCTGCTGGGAAAGTCAATTAATCCTAAAAGGAGCCTTTAGGATTAGGGATGAATCATTAACCCTGTCCATTGTGACTCTGTGAGGCTCCAGTGTTTAGGTTTATGGACAAACATGTGGTAATTTCAGGAAATTTGTTTGATATCTAAAAGCAGATGTGCCCAAGAGCAAATTATTAAAATTTGAATTTTTTTCCTTCTTTCGCAGTATGACATTTGGTTTTTATAACTTGCTTGTTATATTTTTTGATATTTTGATATCCTGGGGAAAAATTTTTCCATACATAAACAAGTATGTTGAAAGATAGGGCAAGATGGAGAGTTTGTGAATCTTGCAGTTGGCAATGGTTTGATGTAATTATTCTTTTGTTGTTGTTGTTATTTATTTATTTATTTATTTATTTATTTATTTACGGGGGGGGGGGGAGAGAGAGAGAGAGAGAGAGAGACAGAGAGCAGGTGAGGGGCAGAGAGAGAGGGAGAGAGAACCCCAATCAGGCTCCTTGCTGTCAGCGCAGAACACTATGCGGGGCTCGAACCCACGAACTATGAGATTGTGGCCTGAGCTGAAATCGAGTTGGAGGCTTAACCAACTGATCCACCTAGGCGCCCTTTAATTTTTGTCCCAAGCATTTCTTTATCTTGGTATATTATCTTCACATTCATCATTTTTAATGGCTATTTAATATTTTAAAAATGTACATCTTTATGAAAAATATTTTATGTCTATAGAAATATGAACAATCTGTGAAACAGAAAGATAAATGAAGAAAGTTAGCATATTTTGGAGAAAGAGAAATTTATAATTTCTCCAAATTTTACTATTAATTTTGCAAAACTTGTTGGGGTAGTGTTTATTCTAGTGCCTTAAACATACTATCACTAAATGTTTATTGAATTATTTGAAAAATTTAAACTAAGTATTAATTTATTTTAAGTTCTGTGGACCATTTATTAAAATATATTGACATTATATAACTGTTTAGTGATGGTTATCTAAAAACATAAGCTCTCAATTGTTGCCAAATTCTCATAGAATAGCTAGAGTATATCCAGTCATTTCATTTGAGTCTTTCAGACAGAATTGATTTTGATCCTGATTAACTCAAAAAGTTCTTATGTATTCTGGACACAAGATAGCACCACTATTTCTAAAACCGTCCCTGGCAGCCTTTAGGGTTCATGGAACAATGTTACTTTTCAAATTTTACTCCATGTAGGAAATCCAAAAGTTTGGGAAACACTGATCTTTGTGACAAAGAGGTGATTGGTAGGATCTAAAAAAGAAGAGTGAATTTTGTGTCTATTTTCAAGGTTTTTCTCCCTAAGTTCTGTCATAACTGGTATTAAAATGATCAGTTCTCACAACTCACCTTTATGCAGGTGTTACTTTCAAGGACCTCACGAACATGAAAGATGAAAACGTGTAACTAAATAAAATGAGGCAAAATTTATTCAGCCAAAAGGAAGAGATAAAATATTTAAAACAGATATGTTAAAAGCAAAACAAAACAAAAATCCAAATGGACAGACTACCTAGGTAGATATCACAGATCACCAGATATCATGCACTGTCAAACTTAGAAACAATTAAAAATTGAAACATTTGTTTCCAGGGGCAGGTCTGACGTTCTACATAAGAAGCCAGTAGTGCCAAGAGTTCTGGAAAAAAGTCTTTAAAGGTTAACTCTTGGGGTCACAAAGCCTCACCCTAGAACACCTAACCTGAGTGTGCCCTGGGGACAAAGCCAATCAGTTTACAGGGGCATTAGCAGCTCAGCTTTCTGTCCCTTCCTTCACTGTCACCCTCCCCTCCCTGCCAAGAAGCCCCAGTGACAGATTCTGTACATTCTCAACACCCAGATAAAACTGTGTTGTCTTTTGAGTTTTTTTTTTTTTCTTCTTTTGATTTACTACCAATGCCAAAATATACACCTGTTTTTTTTTTTTTTTTTCTGGGCAGTATTTTTAAATTTGGATTTTGAAAAAGTAAAAATGAAACAAAATCATATAGGCACAAAAGAGTAATGCAAAGCAATTTTTGTCTATTTTATGTTATAAATGTGTTATATCCATAATCAATCCATTCATATTTATATCAATGTACAGAGCATGGTGCTAAAGAGGTTTTAGGATGCAAATAGCAGGATAGGATATACGCTATCAAAAAACTTGCACTATTAAGCTTCATTTATTTAATAAGCATTTTATTGAGTGTGCTGGTACTTCCTAGGCCCTAGAGATACAGTGATTAAGAAAAAGAGCCTGTATCCCACCATTGCTCAGGATAGCTGATAGTCGAGACCACCAAGTAGATTTCATGTACACAGTAGACTGTTTGATTTGAAGTTACATTTTAATTTCTCGTAGACTTTGATCAGTCAAATCTTGCTTTTCAGACATGATGGACAAAAGCTATTATCTTATTTATTAGTAGTGATTTAGTGGGTTAATAAAACTGATATGGCAGCTGCTCTTATCACAGTAAGTTATTGCAAGTCCCTGAACAGCTTAATCCCATCATTTCCTTATCGGTCATCATTCGTGTAGTGTAAACTAACATCAGGGCTACCAGCTCAGTAGGAACATATGTTTCAGGAATTCTATATCATGATTGAAATAGGAAAGAAGAACTATAGGTGCAGGTAGAAATTTATCAGCAACTGAAGAAAAGTGTTAGATGCAATGTAAATATTTTAGCAGCAAGAGTAGCAATAATTTCATTTGTCCTATTAAAAATATTTTCTATTTTATAACATGTTCACTTTAAAATGTGGACATAAAAATTAATAAATCTTCCTTATTCCTAAAATGTAAATGATCTATTATTTGATATAAGACTAAGGAACAGTTGACACTAATGAATGAACACAATTTGCTGGATAATCACAAAACTACTTGTATTATGCTAACATTTTCTCAGAGAAATTAGCTAGTCATACCCAAGATTTTAAAGCAGTTTTCACATATCATTTTTAAGCAAAATGGGTAAAAATCATATAGAGAGAAAGAACTGTGCAATGTTTGGGAATCTATTCAGAGTAACCTACAGAATAGGCATTGGGTAGTGGTATATAAATAAAAATAACTAATTAAAACTAGTTATCCCACACTTATGTAGACAGTGCTTTTTATTCAGCATGCACCAACATAGGTCTTTGTAATACTGGAGTATTTCTGGCAAATATTTTGCAGCAAACTTATTTTATGGGAATATATTAACAGTGAAATAATGCTATAAAATGTAAGGATTGAGATGAAAAATCCATGTATATTTTACATGAAATTACTCTTCCTAGTTTTATGAGGTTTACCTTTAGGAGGACAGAGCTACTCATTTATTATCTCTTCTCTGTTCTCAAAGGCATGAAATCATCACTCAAATGATAACATGTATCTGGAAGATTAAGGAGTAAAGATTTATTTTATTAGTTCCAGAAGAAACTAGATAGGAGACGTGCTAAAGCATTATAATGATCATTGGAAAATATTAAGATTTCTATTCCTAGCAATCGTGTTTCTACTTAAATATGCTAATTTCATGCCCTTTGTATATATTGTTTAGCTATACAACTTTTATTCAACCCCAATATTTTACTGGTAACCTGGGAATAAACAGTGCTACAAAGAAGTTATTGAAACTATTGGCTTTAAAAGAATTTGTGTTTTATCAGTGTCTAAATTTCTAGCAGGATACATTGATTCATCCAATAAATGAAGATTTTTCTATACAGTAATTTCTAAGGAGGAAATCAATGAAGGAAAAGATACAATTCTCTTCCTCTAAATCTAAAGTTTAGTAGGAGAGGTAAGCCACGTATACACTCACCAATGGTATGAGATATAAATTACATAGGATAAATGACCAAGAGAGGAGTTCAAAGGGCATAGAGGCCTTAGATTCCTGAGAAACCAGGCAAGCTTCATGCATTAAAATTACAATGCCTGAGCTATGAGTAAGAAATGAGGACATGAAGGAATAAAGGGCATTCCCCATGAAGAACTCAACAAAGAGCACCAAGGTGAGAAAACACGTTATTTATGAGAACAAGTAATTGTGACAGTGATAGATAAGTTCAGACTGTGTTTGTGGTAGGGTTAAAGGAGTTAGTATATTTCCTTATATCATGTTAGACAAGAAATCCTTTGATCTCTACCAAATTTAAAATTGTGCTGATATATTTAAGTATATGATACTATACGCATGCCCTTAATTGAAAAAATCCTGTTTCTAAAGTGTTCTTTATGACATATTATTATTTCTAACTTTTTTCATGTTATTTATTTATTCAACAAACGTTTACTGATTTCCTATTGTAGGGAGCTTACATTCTGGAAGTCCTTGTTTACATATGGATCATCAAATAAGAAAAATCCAGATCAATGGTATAGGTCTTAATGATTCTTTTTAGTTACCAATGCTTGCTTAATATGATTTGTGCTGAGCTAGAAGAGGAAGTGTTTATACTGAGTGCAAACATATTAAAAATATTTTCACTTAAGAATTTCTAAACACAAATAAAATTGAGATACAAAATTATAAAAAAGATTTTACTTCTCAAGTACAGAGGCAACATGACCCATTGAAACAAAGAGTGCTCAGTGCATGTCTGGGTTGATAGCAGCATTTACATTTAGCCTACTAATAAAATACATTATTTTAAAAGGATTTTCTTTTGCTGGGGGTGGGGTGGGGCCGTAAGATGTAAACTCTTGACTCTAAATGTAGTTGGAAATATTACACACTTCCATTTTTAAAGATGCTTTTGCCCATTATTGGAAAGAAGAGGGCAAAATAATACAGTCATTTTAGAAAATAAGGAACAAATGAATTGTGTAATAAGAATACCATTTCCTTAAAAGTCATAAGTAAGAAAAAATTACAAATTCATATTAGTCAGGATTCTTGAGTGCTAAAGGATGGTGCAGTTTTTACAGAACCTGATCATCAGGTGATTTTTAATAATGAAAGTAAAATGTGCCTCAGTATTGGTCAGTGTGGTCACTGTTCCATGACTGGCAAGTGGTCGGGCTCAGGAAGCCATGAACAAGGGTACAATTTCCTGCCCTGATTTCCCATGTCTATTTTTTCATCGTATTGACATCTAGCATAGTTGTCAGGACACAGTATGTCTTCTAATATTTGTTGAACTCCTGGCCATCCCTTTGACTTGCCCAGTGACTTTTGTCTACCACCGGGCAATGTAATTTCTTCTCAAATCTGCATGACAAACCACTTTACCATGGTATAATATTATCTACATATTGAAAAAAGATTATAGATGAGAAACAAAAGATCAACGTTCTAATAAAGGAAAATTATCAACTTTTAAAGCAATGTTTAACATATATTGCTTCAGCAAGTGGATAAAATACAGTTATTTAAACTATAGTCTCTAGAGAATAAATAGAAAACTTTGCAAGAGAAAATGAAATTACAATATATTTACATTGTAATAGATCTGCTTGTTCTCAAACATCTTTTGCTATATTTCTTCTAATAGAAAGAAATTCCCTTTGATATCTTAGTTCTATATCTTGATTAAAAATATTAATATTTATTTCAGACTCTTAGGTTCATTAACTTTTTATAATAATTATTAATTGTAATACACTTGCCAAATATCCTCTAAATCTGCTCATTGTTTTCATGGTTTTTAGGTCTTTTCCTTATCTATTTCTGTTAATATAAATGCTTTTGGTAAGGTCTTTACGACTTAAATAAGCTTCCTTCTTTTAGTTTCTCACTGGAGACTTAGTCATTTCCGTATTTTGGGGTTTCCATCACTTTTGGATTTCCTCCATTTCCCCCTCTGTTTCATTATACCTGATGGGTTTTTTATTCTTCTTCTACTATAGGATTATTTTCTGTATTGTAAAACTTGAGCAGTTATAAACCTCCTCTGTTTGGGGCACCTGGGAGGCTCAGTCCACTAGGCTTCCAGCTTCGGCTCAGGTCATGATCTCACATTTCATGAGTTCGAGACCCGCATCAGGCTCTGCACTGACAGTGTGGAGCCTGCTTCAGATCCTCTGTCTCCCTCTCTCTGTCTCTCCCCTTACCCCCCATCGCCTCAAAAAAAAAAAAAAAAACAAAAACAAAAAACAAAAAACAAAAAACAAAAAACAAAAAAAACCCACCTCTTCTGTTTCATGTTAACAGGCTACTTATTGCCCTTGTATTGAAAACTTATTCCCAGTGTGCCGCAATCATAAAATATCACCATTCACCTTGATCACCCCCCCATTACTGTTTCTCAAATATAATAGCTCTTTCTGAAAACATTTGTATAATATGTGTAATTTTTTGTTTTCATATTTAAAAACTCTTTTCTCTCTATCTCAAATAGCCCAGGGTCATCAGAGGTGACTTCTTTGCCCTTAGAACTTAATGGGAGAGAACCCATCTCTGGGCCTCACAGCTTAGGGGGCTCTATTCTGGCCCTCCTCCAGCTTTCTTCTTCCCCAGGAGACAAGGGGGCCATAGCCTGAATAAATGTGTCCATCGAGAGACCACATCCTCCTTCCAGCCCACGTTTCAGGTCCCCAGAACCCCAGAATTCTTTGTCCAAAGAGCCCAGACTTGCCTTCTCCCTCTTATGTGGGGCTCTTTCCCCCATCCATCCTGAGAAGGGTGCTATGTTCCACCAGTATACATAGACTTGAGCCACCAGAAGGTAGCTCTTTGGCGGTGGTGGTTGGAAGGTTGGATTGATCTTGGACATGGAGGCTGTGTGTTCACAAGAGGCTCCTCACAGTGAAGAAAAGAGCAGGGGCTGTGAAGACAAGGGCTAAGGGTGGCTCTTCTCCCACCGCCATGTTCACACATGGAAGAATTGTAGATTCAAACCCACCTACCAGATCAGTATGGAGGAAAACTGTCAAGCTAGGAGGACAGGGTTATTTTATGTAGTAGTTTTTAAGCTTGATTTAGATTTGAATATTTAAGTATATGGTATGTGGGCTTTCATTTGTACTCTTGTTCTGGGCCTTGGGAATGTTTAGAGGTGGACTTGTTCTGCCAAGTCTTTTTTATTTTATTGTATTTTTTATTGCTAAGGTCAGAAAAGGGGCCTTGAAACTTAGATCTGCACTGCCTTGTCCACTTTAAACTCAGATGATGATACTAAGTTATGAAATTCTAAATACGGTTACAGCGGAGTCCCCTGGCAACCCCTTTATTCGCTTTTATTTCATTCCTTGCTTGATTTTAGATGAATGCAAATTGAAACAATAGGTAACCAAGTAATGGTGCTGCTGCATGTGCTGGGCTGGGAACGAAAGGGAAGGCAGAAGTTCGGCTTCAGCCAGCCTTACTGAATTCCCACTGTTTGATTAGCTTTTGTGTAATATTATAGTGTTTGTGCCTGGGTGTGTAATAAGTCAGGAGTCTGCAGCTTAAGAGAATGAGCTACAACTTGAGAACTGATGAAATGCTATACTTGTGAGTGGCTCAGGATCCATAGACACATTTATAGTAAAGTATTTGTGACGCTGTTACATTCCATGTTTCATATTTCCATTGATTCATGGTACAGTTTTTTTCCCTCATTGTTGCACAGAAGTTTGAAGTGAAAATGACAGTGAATTGGGCTTCTCATTCCTCATGAGGAAAATAACGTTTGAAAGATCACATGCTTCATATATATTCCTATGCACGACATTAATATCTTCCTCCATACAATGTCATACTTTTTTACTCCATCCAATAGATATACTCTAAAGGAAACCTATCATTTTCTTTTTCAATTGACTAAATTCAAATTGAACCGGTAATTAGCAGAATGACACTTGATATACTTGGAGCCAGTGCTGACATTTACAAATTTAAGTGGTTACATTTAAATGTCTACATTTATGAATTTTTTTGGTTTTGAAGCCTATATTTTAGAGGTTAGAAGGGGATTGGCTGTTCTCCTTTTTTAATCCTAGAGCCAGAAATATGACCATAAGTAGGACTAATGACCATCAAAGCGATTTAACACATTAAGATGCTACTTGAAAAAAAATCAGGAAAGGAAGGTGATCAGAGGGTTGCAGTTCTTAGCTGTTCTTTCCCTCAGCTGTACTTTTATCTCCTTCTCCCCTTCCAAAACCTCCTTCATTAACACAGAGCTGGTTCCTGTCCTTGCTCTAGGTATCATTATTATGGGATTGGCATCAAAGAGAGCAGTGCCTATTACCACTCCGTTTATTCTGGAAAGGGCCTGACAAGGTAGAGTTCTACTTTCTTCAAGACAAATTCTTTGCATTTCCTGAAATATGCATAATAGCAATTGAATAAAAGACTTTCTCATTTTGCTTATTGAAATGTTTTCTTTTAAGCATCAGACCTTAATTTCAACTTTGTATGGACATTTGCAATGATACGGTCTAGATTATTGGGTAATTTATGTAATTTTTGATCGCTAATGAGAAATTAATAGTGAACAAGGTATACCAGAGAGATAAAAAGGAAAAATCAAGGAAGCAGAATTGTTTTTAAATTAGTATTTACTCACAAGGCTGAGTCTGTTTTCAGGCTGGAATCAATAAAATAAGGGCAGAAAATGTATGTTTTTCCCCAAGAAATAACCTGTTTTAAAAATCTCTGTCTTTGGGGCACCTGGCTGACTCAGTTGGTAGAGCGTGAGACTCTTAGTCTCGGGGTCATGAGTTTGAGCCCCACGTTGGTTATAAAGCCTCTAAAAATAATATAAAATAACGTAAAAATCTCTGTGCTTCATCAGTACCTTACAAAGATGAAAAGTTTATGACAACTCATCACTAATAATACATGCTTTGAATACCAGCTTACCTTAAGTGAGATAAAGTTACTGCCCTGTTTGAGTCTCTGTGAAAGGGAATACACTAATGATCATAACACATTTCTCTAACCTGCCATTAACCATCAGGAGGAGGTCGTTATTGGGGTGATATCCAATAAAACCAGTGATAATATACAATTACTATTTTTCATATACTGGAGCTCTTAGTAATTAAATCTGCATCGGAGATTGCCTTATAGTATGATTTACCAAGAACTCCTCTTAGCTCTCAAAATAATAAATTTTTTTGAAAAGTAAAGTGACATGTAAAAAAATAATTTTATTCACCTGAGTCATACTAAGATGAACTCAGACATGGTGAAGAACATAATGGCAGCTTATTGGCTACAACTAACTGCAACATGAAAATACAGGCTAGAATACAAATGAATATTTAATATCAAATGTTCTTTGCAGATCTTATCAGATTTCCTTAAATATGCTTCATTTACTTTTCCTTAATAGATTTATTTTTTTAAGTAAGTTGATAAGAAGGCTTGGGTCTCTTTGAAAATCAAACAGATTTCTCCAGGTTTCTTTTGCTAATCATGATCCAAAGTTACCCCTATTGTGGGTTCTCTGCATTTCCTTGATTGCTATAACTGTATATTTACATGTTAACTAATGGAAAATATACTGATTTTTAAGGTTTTCTGGAAGCAAGCTGAAGAATGAGGTAAGAATTACTTTCATTTCTATTTTATCTGCTATAATATGTACTACAAACTAAATAATACATGCTAACCGTCCTCATTGGCAAATATAGAAATAAATGTTAATTTATTAGGAGCCCATTAAATGATTGAGAACTTCAGAGAGAGCTGTTAGATTTGGGGCTACTGATTATTCTTTACATGGACCTACTGAACAATTTCCAATTAACGTAGGAAGGGTAATTTTTCAGTTATTCTCACCTAATATCAGATACTTAAGAGATTGAAAAAAAAAAAAAAGACCTTTACAGATCTAAGACACTTCCAGTTGAATATAAACAAAAAGTCTAAAGCTGAGGATATGGAAGGAATTTGTATTCGGAATATACCCATTTAGACAAAACCTTTAAGAGTTATCAAGAAACCCAAATGTTATGCTGTGGTTTGTTTTAACCACTTTGTGTGAGTGTATGTGTATATATAGTCAGTTTGCTGACCTCTTCTGCAGTGTAGAGACAGGGTGGATGGTGGAGGAGGGAACTAGGGAGAAAGGGTACATCTCTCTAACATACACACACTCACACACTTTCTCCCTAGACACCCCTTCCGCTCCCCACCCCCAACCAACGAACAGATCAGCAAACTGACTTTATCTAAATGAGTTAGACTACCATTAGGGACTGCATGGCTAATTAGGCACACGATAAGGCCTTCATTATCCTCAAGTTATCTAATCATTAAAAAGAGGTGCCACAGAACTAAGGGCACATGACAATGTGTTGTGTGGTAAATCTGGACCTGAGGTTGTAACTCCATTAGTTTGGTGAAATGATGCAAGCATATTATCTTAAGAAATAATAGAAAGCCCCCAACCCTTTGAAATGACCAATTTCTTCCCACCAGTGCTTTTAATACAGTTAATGGCTAATTACATAATAAAATCCTCTAGATTGCTCTTTTTATCAATGAAATAATAGCTCTTTATTAGATAAACAATTGTGAAAGTGCAAAAATATTGACTTAGAAATACACTTCAGTTGACTGAAGTTTATGTCAATAGGGAATTTAAGTAATTTCTCTCAGGTGTTCTTTCTACCACTTTGATGAGGTTGGTGGTACTTAGTGAGCCATCAGCTATCACGGCATGTGTATGGCAAGGCTCATTTTACAGAATAAAAGAAAAAATGTTTCCGCAGTGTACTGTTTCCTCCTTAGAAGAGTGCACTACAAAGTCGGGTGTAGATCTTGTTAACAAATTTAAACTAAAATATTTTTGTTAGGCTGTCATATAGCTGACATTTCCAAAGACTGCAACAACAATAAAGCATCATCATTATGATGATTATAGAAATTAGCACAAGGGCTTTCTAAAGGCTTGGAACTACTCTAAACACTTAAAAAATAATGGAATTTTGTTTAACAAAGCTGAAATTTTATTTATTTATTTTTTATTTAAAAACATCTTTTTTTAGTTTATTTACTGATTTTGAGAGAGAGAGAGAGAGCGCAGCAGGGGAGGGGCAGAGAGAAGGAGAGACAGAATCCCAAGCAGGCTCCATGCTGTTAGCACAGAGCCTGATGCAGGGCTTGAACTCACGAACCTTGAGATCATGACCTGAGCTGAGATCAGGAGTCGGACACTTAACCGACTGAGCCACCCAGGCACCCCTCAAAGCTGAAATTTTAAAAAATTATTTGGTACCTGAGTGATCAACCATCATAGTTTGCTCAGGACGTGAGACTGTGAGGTAGGGAAAATCAGTGTTAGCATTACTAACTTACAGCTAAGGAAACTGAGGCTGAGAGATGTGTTTGCTTTTTTCAAATTCTGAATTAAGTTCTACTTTTTAAAACTCATGCTCAAGACATTAATCGATAGATGGAGTTACAGATACTAAGGAACAAAATAGTGAAGGGATAGAATTTCTCTTTTACAGTGTAGCAGGAGAACATATCTTTTAAAGTAATTATATGCAATTATAAGGGGTGTCATGGGTATCAACCTAGTTTAAGTGGTCAGGGACATTTTCCATAGGAAGTGACATTCAAGGAAAGAACTGAGAATAAGTGGGAATTTGGAGTGGAGTCAGGAAAAAGAGTAACAGTGATGGAATCGATGTAACGTTATAGGTTAGGGTTTCTCAAACTTGGTATTACTCATGTTTTGGGCTATATAATTCTATGTTGTGAGGGATGTCCTGTGCACTGCAAGATGTTTAGCAACATCATGGTATCTCTGGCTTCTACTCACCAGATTCCACATCCTCCTCTTGTGACAAGCAGAAATGTCTCTGATGTTACCAAATGTCAACCACTGACATATGGGAAGGCAAACAAGGAGCATCATGTTATAGATTTGGGGATAAGTCTGGATGAAAGAATATCTGGACGAGGATGATAGCTCTAGAGATGGAGAGAAGTGCCTGATTTTAGCTGGGAAACGTTGGTAGTGGATTGTAAGATAGTTCTATTTTTAATTTTTTGAGGAACCTCCATATTGTTTTCCACAGTGGCTGCACCAGTATGCATTCCTACCAACAGTGCAAGAGGGTTTTTTTTTTTTCTCTACAGCCTCACCAACCTGATTGTTTCTTGCACTTTTGATTTTTGCCATTCTGACAGGTGTGAGGTGATATCTCACTGTAGTTTTGAGTTGCAGTTCCCTGAAGATGAGAAATGTTCAGAATCTTTTCAAGTGTCTGTTGGTGTCTGTTCATGTCTTCTGCCCATTTTTTCATTGGATTGTTTGTTTTTTGGGTATTGAGTCATATCAGTTGTTTATAAATTTTGGATTCTAACCCTTTATCAGATATGTTATTGGCAAATATCTTCTCCCATTCAGTAAGCTCCTTTTTAGTTTTTTTTTTAATGTTTATTTTTGACAGAAAGAGAGAGAGAGAGAGAGAGAGAGAGAAAGAACATGAGTGGGGGAGGGGCAGAGAGAGAGAGGGAGACACAGAATCCGAAGCAGGCTCCAGGCTCGGAGCTGTCAGCACAGAGCCTGACGCGGGGCTCGAACTCACAAACAGTGAGATCATGACCTGAGCCAAAGTCGGATGCTCAACCGACTGAGCCACCCAGGTGCCCCGCTTTTTAGTTTTGTTGTTTCCTTTGCTGTGCAGAAGCTTTTTATTTAAATGAAAATTTTAAATGAAAAGACATACCACATGAGTGGCTAGGTATGTTAGATATTATAAATGGGCCAATTCTTCCTAAATTAATTTAGACATTTAATACTCTAATAAAAATTTGAGTGGGTAATTGATTTTTGGAAATGATTAAAATGACTATACATTTAATGTAGAAGGATATACAGAAAGTAATAGTTAAGAGAAATGTAAATAAGAATAGTGAAAAGGGACTTGTTTGGCAGATATCAAAATATTATGACACTATGATATAAACTCAACTGTAGGTAGAATAAATCCATAACAGAGATTAGATACCTGAAAAACAAGACCCTAGTATAAATAAGCATTTAATGTATGATCAAAGAGACATTACAACCAATGAAGGAAAATTTTTTTTTCAGTAAATTGTCTTAATTGTTTTTTGGAGGAGGATGTAGTGTCAAATAAATAAATAAAATTCTTCATAGCATGATGTTAGAAACATTGACCATTTTGGAAAAAAATTATGCCTCATGAATTTCATATAAATTATTAAATATAAAAACAGTACTTAGAAGGGAACATTTTTATCTACTTCATTTCTGGATAAGGAATGATTTTCCCTTTTTTTGGTGCAAAAAAAGGTGATTTTATTAAAGCACGGGGACAGAACCTGTGGGCAGAAAGAGCTGCTGGGAATGATTTTCTAAGATGCAAATTTAAGAAGTCAAAGGAAAAATATAAAGTGGAGAAATTGAAAACTATTTTTTTTTAATTTTTTTTTTCAACGTTTTTTTTAATTTATTTTTGGGACAGAGAGAGACAGAGCATGAACGGGGGAGGGGCAGAGAGAGAGGGAGACACAGAATCGGAAACAGGCTCCAGGCTCCGAGCCATCAGCCCAGAGCCCGACGCGGGGCTCGAACTCACGGACCGCGAGATCGTGACCTGGCTGAAGTCGGACGCTTAACCGACTACGCCACCCAGGCGCCCCTGAAAACTATTTTTGTATCAACAGCGTGACATATAAAATTTGAAGTCAAAAGAAAGACTGGAGAAAATATTTTCAGCAAATATGACAATGGGATAATATTTCTATTAAGTGAAGAAATCCTATCAATTTATAGAAAACTATGAAGATGACAATAAACAGTAAAAGACATGAATAGAAAATACACATAAGGAAGAAAAGGGCAATAAATGCATGAAAATGGACTGCCCAATAAATAAAAAATAAATAAAATTTTGAATTCTGTAATTATCAAATATTTAGAAATTAATATGATGATGTTGGTGAAGTTCTGGTGAGATAAGCTGTTTCGTATCCCTCTGGTGAATACTGACCAAACTCCCTGGATAAAAAGTTGTAAGATCTGTGTCAAGTCTTCAAAGTGTTCATGGTTTTTCTCCCACAGTTTCACTTTTGCATGAATCTCATATACAGAAATAACAGAAAATGCTTACAAAATATTATAAATTGTATAAATAAAATTGTAATCGACAACTATGAAAAACTGTGTAACCTAAATTACTACCAATAAAGAAATGGTGACATCATTTTTTTAAAAAATATTTTTATTTATTTTTGAGACAGAGAGAGACAGACCACAAGCAGGGGAGGGGCAGAGAGAGAGGGAGGCACAGAATCCGAAGCAGGCTCCAGGCTCTGAGAGCCTGACGCGGGGCTCGAACTCACAGACTGTGAGATCATGACCTGAGCTGAAGTCGGATGCTCAACCGACTGAGCCACCCAGGTGCCCCATGGTGACATCATTTATAGGACTTTTATGGGACTAAATATTATGCCATTTATTAAAAATCTCTTTTAATGACATGGAAAAATGTTAATTAGGAAGAGGACACAAAAGCAAATATATGTATATGTGGCTTCAAATGTAAATAAAACTGGATATTTACATGTCATATATGAGTGACAGGATTAATATATATAGGTATGCTGTACAATATAGTAGCTATTGGCCACATATGGCTATTAATTACCTACAATTTTGTTTCTCTGTCACACTAGCTACATTTCAGGTCCATAATAATCATATAGAGTATTGCAGTGTAGACAGAACATTTTCAGCATCACAGAAAGTTCTTTTGGGCAGCACTATTTTAGAACATGTAAAATACTCAACTCCATGATAAAAAGACAACCCAGTAGAAATATAACATGGTATATGAACATGCAATTCATACAAGTAGAAAAATAATAACTGCAAATAGTATTGGTATTCATGGCACCCCTTCCTGACTGACCATAACATGGGGTCAACAAATATTTTGGATACCATTCCTGCCAAGAAACATGTGAAAAGTGTTCAACTTAATCAGAGAAGTTTTCATCAGGGAAATGCAAATTAAAACCATAACAAATGGTCATGTCACTATTTTTTGAATAACAATAGTCAAAAGTCTGAAAATAAGCATTGTCAGACATGTGGAGCAAAGGAACGCTTGGGAACAAGAGAGGGGACAATCACTAGTAAAGCTGAAGGTGCACACGCCGTATGACTGTATTCCTAGAGAAACCTTCACACGGTGCACAAGCAGGCACACTGCGGTATTGTTTGCAATCTCAGAATGCTGGAAAACAAATGGCCATTATGATACAATGAGAGAATAAATGTTAATATATTTATACAAGGTAATACTATACCGCTTTGGAAATGAATGAATTATAGCTACAAGAATTAAATTAGATTCATCTCAAAAACCTAAAGTTGAGTGAAGAAAACGTATTGAATGTAGAAGGATATATACCGTATTCTACGAGTTTTAAAGCAATAGTATATGTTGCTTAAGAGTATTACATATGAGATAAATTTTTAGAGGTTTAAATGGGAATGATATAAACTAAATGAAGAGCATTATTTCTTGTGGGGAGGAAGGTAATAAGATTAGGAAAGGCTACAGAGACTGTTTTAATATTTCAAATTTGTAATGTCTCAATCTGGTTGATTAGTACATGGCTACTTATTATTCTTTATCCACCCCCTTTTTGAGCTTTAAATAGTTCACACTATACAAGAAAACAAAATGAAAATAAGAAAAGTAAAACAAAAGGACAGGAAGAAGATGGTAAGAGTAATTATCAGCTTGTGGTATGAATTTTGATTATTTTACATTTTTATTCATAAATGTAGTGATTCAAATTTCAGAAATGTCTTAGAGAATGTTTCAGAATCCTTTCATCCTCTGGAATAAAACTAACAAAACCTACTCTCAATGCTTTGTCCTGATCAAAGAAAGCCTTTCTTTTCCTGTGAATCTTCTAGTGTGCACCAAATTTTGTTTTAACTAGCTCTAGTAATGAAGTTGCCATTATTTCTTAGGGAGCCAGCCCCTTTGATTTTTTTCATTTCAACCAGGAAGTCTCTCTGAGCCTGAATTTCCTTCTCCTTAACATCGGCCATTCATGGCCATTTAACAACTTTGTACCAAGATAAATAACAAATCCTCCCTCCTTGGTATATGCTTTGCAAATATTTACAGACTGTTATCATGCTCTCTTTTGGTCATCACTTAGCCAAACTGTGCTGCTTAAATCCTTTAATCTTTCCTCATAAATCAGACCCTCTTGCCTTCTAATCATATGGTTTCTTTTCTGCAGGTTTCTTCTTGTTTTCTTTTGGAAATAAGACTTAATAGTTTACCCAAGAGTACTGAAGTCATTGGTTGAGGGGAACACCCCCCCCCCCCCACACCTCCCAGACCTCTGTAACTGGCCTATGACGGGCACCAGTTTTGGTGCAATTAAAATAGCAAACATATTAGTGTAATTAAAATGATCGTGTTTTACTTTTTTTTTCCCAGATTATCAATTGTTTCTTTCTTTTTGTGCTACATGTTTTGGACTGCACATTATTTGATTTATACCAACTTTGCACACAATTGTTAACATATCCAACAAATTTAATTTTTAAAGTTTTTCTTTCGGCACTTTTGCCTCCTGTTGATTCCAAATGTTGCTGGAGTCTATTACACAAAACTACTATTTATCAAGATGAGAGTTTTAAATAAGTATTTAAATATAATAGATATACTTTGTTCCTTAATATGTGTTTCCTTAGCACTCTAACATTTAAAAAAATTTTTTTGATGGTTATTTATTTTTGAGACAGAGAGAGACAGAGCATGAATGGGGGAGGGTCAGAGAGAGAGGGAGACACAGAATCCGAAGCAGGCTCCAGGCTTTGAGCTGTCAGCACAGAGTCCAATGCGGGGCTCGAACTCACGGACCGTGAGATCATGACCTGAGTTGAAGTCAGACGCCCAACCAACTGAGCCACCCAGGAGCCCTTCTAACATTCTTTTTATTTGGAAATGTATTGTTCGTAACACACACATACACATTTTATTTTATTTTTTTATTAAAATTTTTTTTTAATGTTTATTTATCATTGAGAGAGACAGAGTGCGAGTTGGGGAGGGGGAGAGAGAGAGGGAGACAGAAATTCTGAAGCAGGCTCCAGGCTCTCGGCTGTCAGCACAAGCCCAACGCGAGTCTCGAAATCATGAACTGCGAGATCATGACCAGAGCCAAAGTCGGATGCTCAATGAACTGAGCCACCCAGGTGCACCCATGCATTTAAAAAATAACCTAAGATAAAAATTCAAGATCTACCCCACAGCTTAATGGAGAGAAGTCCTCTCTGTGCCCCTGTCCCAATCACCTACCAAAAGATACTGCTGTCCAAAATTTGGTGTTAATCACTACTTTGTTTTTCCTTAAAGTTGATCACTTATGAATATATACCTAAACGATGTGGTTATGGCTACACAACAATATGAATATACTTAATACCACTGAACCATATACTTCAAAATGATGAATAATTCTATGTATTGTTTTATTACCCCATTTATTATTGCCAGTGTATTGTTCATTATGTGCCCTACATAGAATGGATTCATTTTTTTGTAGACCTTCTGGTTTCATCCAGCATTAGATTTTGTGATTGACCAATGTTGATGTATAGGTAGCTTTAATACCCTTATTTGTGCTGCTGTGTAATATTCCACTGTGAAAATGTCACAGTGCATTTATTTATTCCATTGTTGGTGGCCTTTTTTCTTTTCTTTTCTTTTTAAATATAATTTATTGTCAAATTGGCTAACATACAGCGTGTAAAGGGTGCTTTTGATTTTGGGGGTAGATTCCCATGGTTTATCGCTTATATACAACACCCAGTGCTCATCTCAAGAGGGGTGGACTTTTTTTTCTGAAAAACTGGTGCATGAACATCCTCCAGGCACACATGTGCAGAAATGGAATTCCAGGTTCTAGGATACGCTCATGTCTAACTTTACTAGTTAAGATGAAGTTGTTTTCCGAAATGGTTATATCAATTTATATCTGCCCAACCATGTGTGAGCATTCCTTTTGTTCCACATTCTCACTGATACGTGGCATTGAATGACATTTTAGTTCTTGCCAATCCAATGGATGCAAAATGGCACCTGTGATTTTCATTTGAAAATTGCTTTGAATAACTGCATCAAAAATATAAGGTTGCATTTTTTAGGGTTTTTATTGGCCAGTTCTCTTCTTTGAAATATTTCCCTAATGATTAGCAATATTGAGTATCATTTCATGTCCTTGTTGACTAATGTATATCTTCTTCAGAGAAATGTCTGTCCACATCCTTTGTCCATTTTTGAAGCAGGTTGTTTGTTTTGTTGTTGTTAAGTTTTACAAGTTCTCCATATGTCCTGGATATTAATCCCTTATCAGATATATGATACGGGAATATCTTCTCCCACTCCATTGATTGCCTTTTTACTCTGTTGGCAGTGTTCTTTGATACACAGAAGTTTTTAATTTTTAGCAAGTCCAATTTGTCTGTTTTTGTTTTTGTTCTCATATCTAAGAAATCATTGCCAAATCTAAAGTTATGATGATTTTTCCCTATCTTTTCTTCTGAGAATTGCATAGTTTAGGTCTTATATTTTGAATATCTGATTCATTTTTCATTAATTTGTTACATGGTATTTGGTAAAGGCTTATCTTCATTCTTTCACCTGTGGATATCCAATTTTTCCAGCACCATTTGTTGAAAAGACTGCCCTTTCCCCATCGAACGCTATTGGTACCTTTGTCAAAAATCATGTGGCAGTTTTTGTGAGGGTTTACTTCTGAGTGTTCTGTTCTTATGTTTGTCTTTGTGTCAACACTACTCTCTTTTGATTATTGTAGCTTTTTAGTAAGTTTTAAAATTAGGAATTGTGACTTCTCCAACTTAGTTTTTATTTCAAGATTTTTACTATTTGGGGTTCCTGAGAGTCCATATGAATTTTAGGATGGATTTTTCTATTTCTGCAAAAACAATCATTAAGATTTTGCATTGAATCTGTGGAGTGTTTTGTGTACTATTGACATCTTAACAGTAAGTTTTCCAAGTCATGAACATAGGATGTCTTTCCTTTATGCTTTAATTTCTTTGAGCATTATTTTATAATTTTCATTATATGAGTCTTTTACCTCCTTGGTTAAGTTAATTCCCATGTATTTTATTCTTTTTAATGCTATTGTAAGTAAAATTGTTTTCTTAATTCTTTTCATATTGTTCATTGTTATGAAAATACAACTGAGTTTTTCATGCTGACTGTATCCTGTTACTGTGCTAAATTCACTTATTTCTAACAGGGTTTTTTTGTGTTTGTGCAATCGCTATGGGTTCCTACATATAAGATTATATCATCTGCAAACAGATAATTTTACTTCTTTCTTTCCAATTTGGATGCACTTTTGTTCTGGCTAGGACTTCCAGTACTATGTTGAAAAGAAGCAGTGAAAATGGGCATTCTTGCCTTGTTCCTGCTCTTAAGGGAAATACTTTTGGTCTTTCACTATTGAATATGATGTTTGCTGTGGGTTTTTGATGTGACTCTTATTATGTTGAGGTAAATTCCTTGTTTGTTAAGTATTATTATTGGGAAAGTGTGTCAAATTTTGTCAAATGCATCAATTGAAATAATCATGTGTTTTCCTCTCTTTATTCTGTTAAGGTGGTCTATTACACTGATTGATTTTTGCATCCAAGGAATAAATCTCACTTGGTCATGGTGTATAATCTTTCTAACATGTTGCTGAGTTCACTTTATTAGTATTTTGCTGAGGATTTATGCATGAATGTTCATAAGGTATATTGGCCTGTTTTGTTTTGTTTTTTTTCCCTTGTAGTGTTTTTGTCTGACTTTGGTATCAAAATAATGTTGGCCTCATAAAATGAGTTAAAAAGTGTTCCCTCCTCCTCAATTTTTGGGAAAACTTCAAAAAAGTGTGGTGTTAATTCTTCTTTATATGTTTAGTACAATTCACTAGTGAAACCATAGGATCAGAGCATTTCTTTGTCAGATTTGTGATTACTAATTCAATTTCCTTGATTAGAGACTGATTCAGATACTGTATTCTCTTTCTTTGTGATTCAATCTTGCTAGAATTTGTGTTCCTAGGAATTTATCCATTTCATCTAGGTTAAACAACTTGTTGATGTACATTTGTTCATGTACTCTCTTAAAATCCTTTCTCGGTAGACTCAGGAGTTTTTCCTTTTTTTATTTTAATCATTTGAGTCTTCTTTATTCTTTCTTTTCAGTTAGTCTACCTATGAATTTGTCAATTTTGACCTTTTTAAAGAACTGACCTTTGGTTTCATTGATTTTCTTTATTGTTTGTCTATTCTCTATTTCATTTTCTCTCTGTTCTCATCTTTCGTATTTCCTTTCTTCTGTCCAACTTGGGTTTAGTTTGTTCTGTTCCTAGTTCCTGAAGTTGTTTACTTAGATTGTTGATTTGAGATTTTTTAATGTAAGCATTTATAGCTATAATTTCCTTGGCACCACTTTCACTGCATCCTGTAATTTTGATGTAGTATGTTTCCATTTTCATTCATTTCTAAGAATTTTCTAATTTCCCTTATAATTTCTCCTTTGATCTACTGGAGTGCCTGGGTGGCTCAGTCGGTGAAGTGTCTGACTCTTGATCTCAGTTCCAGTCATGATCTTATGGTTTGTGAGATTGAGCCTCGTGTCAGGCTCTGTGCTGACAGTAGAGACTGCTTGCGATTCTCACTCTTTCAAAATAAATAAATTTTCAAAAAAGAGTATGTTTTGGGGCGCCTGGGTGGCTCAGTCAGTTGAGCGCCTGACTTTGGCTCAGGTCATGATCTCACAGCTCTGTGGGTTCGAGCCCCACATTGGGCTCTGTGCTGACGGCTCAGAGCCTGGAGCCTGCTTCAGATTCTGTGTCTCCCTCTCTCTGCCCCTAACCCACTTGCTCTTTCTCTGTCTCTCTCAAAAATAAATAAATATTAAAAAAAAAAAAAGAGTATGTTTAATTTCCACAAATTTGTGAATTTTCCTAGTTTTCCTTCTGCTTTGATTTCTAACCTCATGCCATTTTGGCCAGATAAAATATTTTGTTTTATATCTATCTCTTTAAATCTATTGAGACTCAATTTGTGGCCTCACATATGGTGTAACCTCGAAAATGTTCTATGTGCACTTGTGAAAAATGTGTATTCTGTTGTTAGGTAGTGAATATTTTAATTCCCTTCTCATTTGCTTTGGTGTATATTATGCAACAAATTTCTTTTTGGCTACCATGGGGATTACATTTATCATCCTAAAGTTATAGCATTCTAACTTGAATTTATACCAGCTTAACTTCAATAATATACATAACATTGCTCCTTTCAAGTTTGATCCTTGCCTCTTTCAGTTATTGATGTTACAGAATTACATCTTTATAAATTGTGTGTCCAAAATACATATACTAATATTTGGTTTTTAATAATGCATTAGTGTTTAAATCATGTAGAAAAGAAAATGTGGAGTTAGAAACCAAAGTTACAATAATACTAGCTTTTAGACTAATTGTTTTTTTTTAAAAGAGACATAGCGGTCATAGCGGTCTCTTAAATCATGTAGAAAACAGAGAGTGGAGTTACAGCTATTGTTATAATAATACCAGGTTTTG
The DNA here is from genome assembly GCF_014898765.1 of Herpailurus yagouaroundi. Classification (NCBI taxonomy): domain Eukaryota; kingdom Metazoa; phylum Chordata; class Mammalia; order Carnivora; family Felidae; genus Herpailurus; species Herpailurus yagouaroundi. The sequence continues at coordinate 74,435,710 of NW_024412394.1, forward strand.
GGGCGCCTGGGTGGCGCAGTCGGTTAAGCGTCCGACTTCAGCCAGGTCATGATCTCACGGTCTGTGAGTTCGAGCCCCGCGTCGGGCTCTGGGCTGATGGCTCAGAGCCTGGAGCCTGTTTCCGATTCTGTGCCTCCCTCTCTCTCTGCCCCTCCCCCGTTCATGCTCTGTCTCTCTCTGTCCCAAAAATAAATAAACGTTGAAAAAAAAAATAATACCAGGTTTTATAATTGCCCATGTGTTTACCTTTATTGGGATCATTATTTCTTCATATGACTCCAGGTTATTGTCTAGTGTCCTTTCATTTTAACCCACAAGACCGTCTTTAATATTTCTTGCAAAACAGGTCAAATAGTAATGAACTTGCTATTTACTATTAAGTATGATATTTGCTGCGGGTTTTTGATAGATTATTTTCATATTTTTTATTTTTTGATATTTTGATAGATTATTGAATGATTAGGGAATTTTTTTTTCTGTTTCTAGCATAGACAGAGAGGGAGAAAGAGAAGTGAATGGTGGCTGGATTTTTTTTTAATGTTTTTATTTATTTTTGAGACAGAGAGAGACAGAGCATGAGCAGGGGAGGGGCAGAGAGGAGACAGAGAATCCGAAGCAGGCTCCAGGCTCTGAGCTGTCAGCACAGAGCCGGACGTGGGCTCAAACTCATGGACTGTGAGATGATGACCTGAGCTGAAGTCGGACGCTTAACCGACTGAGCCACCCAGGTGCCCCAATGGTGGCTGCATTTTTAACAAATACTTTTTTGGATCAATTGAGTTGATTACATATGGTATTCTACCCCCCACCCCACCTTTTCTTCTGTCAATGTAGTGTGTTTAAGTCTGACTTGGTTATTATCATTCTTATTGACTGTTGGATTTGGTTTGCAAGTATTTTATTTGGTACTGTTTCAAGTATGATAATAACCAGTATTGGCCTATGATTTTTCAAGTATGATAATAACCAGTATTGGCCTATGATTTTTCTTTCTTTTTCTGTCCTTGTCCAGTTTTGGCATAAAAGTTTTCAAATGAATTGGAAAGAGGTTCTTCTTTTCCACTGTCTGAAAAAAAAAAATCTTTTAAGTTTGAAATATCTGCTTTCTGAATGCTTGACAAAATTCACCTATTAAATCTTCTGAGCCTGTTTTTTTCCCTTTGTGGAAAGATTTTTGATTATTAATCATATTTGTCAATGGAAACGAGACTATTCTCATATTCCTAACTTAGATTTAATACAACACTATGTATTGCCATTGTTTGGTTTCTGTTTCTCTATCTCTCTTTTCCAATCTCACCGAATTACATTTTGGGATGAATAAACATGATTTTCCACCCATGAGAAAAGGCATAAGAAAACAATGTAAACTTTCCTAAAATTAGAATTTAAGTGCATTTTTGTTATGTTTATCTATCAAATGTTAGTTTCATATTCTTTGCCAATTACTTTTTCCTCCTTTTAAGATTAAATTCTTTACTTCTCACATCCTATTATTTTCCCAACTTATTGACAATACCACTCTTTGACTGTACAACGATGATTCATGCTCATAAATGACAAATCCAAGCATCAAAAATATTTGAAATATATCTTGAATTCTTAAGGCTGATTAAGTAGAGTGGATTGGGATTAACTGTGCTAATATATCAGTTCATGATAGTTAATCATTTATATAGTAGGTCTTTATTAATTTCTTAAGAATTAGGGGCGCCTGGGTGGCTCAGTCAGTTAAGTGTCCAACTCTTGTTTTTGGCTCAGGTCATGATCTCATGGTTCATGAGTTCAAGCCCTGCATAGGGCTCTGTACTGACAGCACGGAGCCTGCTCGGCATCCTCTCTCTCCCCCTCTCTCTTTCCCCTTCCCCTGTTCCCTTGCGCTCTCTCTCAAAATAAATAAATAAACTTAAAAAATTTTTTTTAAAATCCTTAAGAATTATTTAATCAGAATAATTCTTTTCTATCCATGCTTGAAAATAAAGCATAACAAGGGTGAAAACTAAAACCTAATCTGAAAGAAATAGATTTCTACTGCACTTTTAATAAAAAATTTTTGAAAGCTTATACCAAATCCGTCAATGAGAAATCAATGTTCTTAAAATACCTGCTTTGAGGACTGAAAGTCCTCCCAACTTCTTAGTGATTTAACATGTAAGTCTGTAATAGTCTACAAATGTTGGGAATGATAATACAGGGTAGGAACCTAACTTGTATAAGCAATAAATCTTCAATATGACAGAGACAAAGAAATACAAAAGCTGTAGAAGAAAATATAGGAAAACTATGGGAAAGAATGAAATTTTGTCCTTGCCAGGAATACTTTCCTTCCTATTCTATAGTCACTATTTCATTCTTTGCCTAAACTCTTTATTGCGATCCAGTTTGCTAAAACTTTGTTTGAGGGGCAGGAACAATTAGTTATGACCTGGGAGACAGATTTGCTGAGGCTCTGGTTCCATCACAAATATGCATTCTCTCTTTCTGTGTGGATTTTTTTGTAGGTACATCAACGCTGTGGCATTATATATTATTTGTTTTTTGTCACTTTTTCCAATTTTTGAAGACTACTAGAAGTGTGCTATTCTCCAAGGGATCAAAAGAAGAACACATATGTAAATTCAGGGTGGGGTAAGGTTGAGATGAGAAAGTCCAGAGTACCAATTTGGGAATGAGAAGACTTAAGCTCCACTCCCAAGCTATCACTAATTATTTCTGAGACTAAACAAATTAGTTAACTTCTTATCATCTTGTTTACACAATCCATAAATGGATTTGGCAATTCTTGATCCTCGTATAGTTCCAATTCAACAGTTCTAAAAGTAGGTCTTTCAAAACTTATGCCATTAACAAATGTGAACTAAAATTAAATTTCTAAAAGTTGTATAAGCTGACAAATGTTCAAAACTAAAATCCAAAATAATAGGGAAAATATCCTGACTATGAAATTATTTATGATTGGAAACGATTCTGCTGACAGCTCTTCTTTGTTCAATTGAATGATCTGAACAGTTTACCAAAATCTCTTAATTTGTCATCGTTTGCAGGATGAAGAAAAATGATATTTTATGGGTTTCTATTTTATTAGAATGGTATTTCAGAGCCAAATAGTTGATAATGATTTATTTCTTTTCATTTTTCTAAATTATAGGGTGGCTTCACTCGTAAATACTCACTAAGTTCAAAAACTGGAACACTTCTTCCAGAATTCCCCAGTGCTCAACACCTTGTGTACCAGGGATGCATTTCTAAAGACAAGGTATCAATTAAAGATACTTCTTTATTGATTTTCTGATATGTTGGTTCCCTATCGCCATTTGCTGGGAATCTCATGGCATTTGCAGGAAGCAGTCGGAAATCTGCATAATCAAACATAATTGACTGATTTATAGGAGGGACAAATGTTTACTAACATTGATTAAACACTTTCCAATTAATTATTTACCATCTCCATGATAGTATGTAGTCAGAAGTTGGCAAAATAAACCTCAAAATACTGAAGATTATTTTTTATCTAAAACTCAATATCAAGGAAGAAAATATGAGAATGTGTCTCTCACATGCAGTTTAATTATAAGCTTTATGTTTTTGATTAGCTTCATATAATTTCAGCAGTCATCAGGCACTTGTCTAGGACAATTTGTTCCTAGCACTGAGGGGGCAGTATCTAGATGAATGGCAAGGACTATACTAGAAGTTGACAAAGCTTCCTTTCCATTCTAAAATTCTGTGTTCCGTTATAGTTGCAATTTTTTTGAAAGTTAAGGAAGAAACAGTTTCATAGGATTCAGTTTATAAATAATCCTTAATGTGACTTTTCAATGCTTATATAGTAAAATCTAAGAGTAAATCCTCCTCTATTTCTGAACCTCTAAAGTCATTTGCTGAGTTCCTACTGGCTGACTAACGGCAGCATCCATTATTAAATCAGGGCATAATGATTTCTGCATTTTTTTTCAACCAAAGTTCATTTCTTATTAACATTTAAGGAAAATATCTTTTGTTTTAATTTTTTTAACATTTATTTATTTTTGAGAGAGAGAGACACACACACAGAGTGTGAGCTGGGGGAGGAGGTGGGCAGAGAGAGAGGGAGACCCAGAATGTGAAGCAGACTCCAGGTTCTGAGCTGTCAGCACAGAACCCAACGTGGGATTCGAAATCACGAGCAGTGAGATCATGACCCGAGCTGAAGTCAGATGCTCAACTGACTGAGCCACCTAGGCGCCCCAAGGAAAATATCTTTAACAGTATGTTAAGTCAGTTCGTATTCTTGAGGTACAAAGACAGAGGAATGTGATTAACTAATGTCCAGCTGACTTAGCAGTGAGTTTGTGTAGAAACTGGAAATAAAAATAATGCATTGATAAAAAGATCTATTGACAGATAAGTAGAATTGCACAGTCACTTCCAGGATTTATTCTGATGACCTACTATTCCTGTTAAGAATAGGCAAAATATTGAAGATAATTCTCAGATGCTGATTCCAAGCAAGTCCCCTGAAGTATGTCCACTTTCTACCATTCTCCTCTCCCATCGTATTTCTTGAGATTATCACATCATTTTTTTTTAATCTTGTAAGGTGTGATATTATAACTTTAGACTTGGATGCCTCATGTGGCAGTCTGTGGAGAAACCTGTGGAAATCAGTGGGACTCCAGGGAACATGGTTCTTTGGAGTAGAGTATTGTTGGGTCCCTTTGTGGAAAGAATTGCTTACATGTAAGCATATCATGAAGATGTTTGCTGTGTAAGTAAATCTACCTGGTGAAAGAGAGGGGAATGGAGAGGGCAACAAAGAAAAAAAAAAAAAAAAAGAAATGAGCATGTTTCAATAGTTAATTTCAATTTCTCTACTAGCTTCCAAGGAATTCCTTACCTGTCAACTTGAAACCCTGGTCTGTAGATCATTTCTCACTCAGGTATCAGGATGCTTAAATAACCCCTGGTTTCTAAGTTCATTCCCAGCGGTCCTCATCATGAGCACTAGGGACTAACATCCTCTTTGTCCCTCGAAAACAGTTGGATGCTGCTTTTCACCTTCTTAGCCAGTATCCCAGTTCCCCAAATAACTTGTCAGTTTCTAGAAAGAAGGGTGGGGCTGAAGCTAAGCACTTTAAGCACTTGCTTTCTTGAGACAGAAAAGATGGGACTTCCCAGTGAAAAGTTGATCCCAGTGAGGTGGGGGTTGGTCAAAGCTGAGGGACCACTTTCTGCCTCATCATGGTGTCACTCAAGGCAGTTACCACCCTCACCACATACTAACTTTACTGGAGATAAGCCTTGCCTCTGCTCCTGCCCTCTATAAGGTGGTGTGTTATTCTCAGAAAACTGAGCAAAATTATGTTTGTAAATAATGCCATGCTACAATAAAAATTTACATAGTCCGAAGACTATGTGAATATTAAATAAGCAAATGTAGTACCAATAGTAAGATTAAAAACTTTAACTGATTTGTGTACAAAAGAATACATTTGAACACATAAGTGGAAATACTTGTGAAGAAAGAAGCTTATTTATATTTTAGGGATCAAAGCTTATTTATATTTCAGGGATCAAAGGGTTAATTTTTTTTCAATATATGAAATTTATTGTCAAATTGGTTTCCATACAACACCCAGTGCTC
>NW_024412394.1:74441732-74553507 GCF_014898765.1 Herpailurus yagouaroundi
ACGCGGGGCTCGAACTCACGGACCGCGAGATCGTGACCTGGCTGAAGTCGGACGCTTAACCGACTGCGCCACCCAGGCGCCCCTCAAAGGGTTAATTTTTGACAACAGTTGTGAATTCCTTTCTGTATTTCATACTGTCCTTATCCTTATTTTTAAAAATATGTCCTGGAAACCTATTTAAAGATGTAATATCATTGACTAAAATATGGACCATGTCTCAATTGCATTAATGGTGACATACTCTGCTAGAGGTGTCCTGTAGTCAGTATACCTCCTTGCAGGGATATTGGTAATTTGCATGTCATCATTTTACAGCTTTGAGCTGAATAACAAAGATGTGTGCTGTCACTAGGCTGTAGGGATAAATATTGGAGACTGGAGGGTTACAGTGGGACACCCCCATTGCCATCACCACCCTAGATACTGTTGGGATAAAAGTAAATCTAATGGTCAGTCTCTCAGCATGTATTATGGGTTATTCCAACCACTTTGCATGTGTTCATTTGTTTAGTCCTCATAACAACCCTATTGGAAATGTACTGTTATTATCTCTATTTTCCAAATGAGAAATTTAAAACACACAAATGTTAAGTAGCTTGCTCGACATCATAGAGCTAGTAAGTGGCAGGTTAGAGCTAGTATTCAAATCCAGGTAAAAACTCACACCTGTAACCTCTAAGCCATGTTCTTGTTCACACAGACTACACAACCAGTAACAGGTAGTGATATTTCTAGCTTGTAAAATACGGATATTTGACTATTATTAATCTATTAAAATATTATCTAGTTCTAATCCATTACAGATTTTAGAATACGTTTAACATGTTTTAACTATGCAATCCAAATATCTGTGGTAACATGGAAGCAGAGACTTTTCAGAATGGGCATTAACTATTCAAATATTTTTTGGGTAAATTTATGAGGCATTCGATATTACTAATTTCGAGTAATATTTAGTGAGATCTTACTGTGTACCAGGCACTCTTCTATCTGCCTGATATTTTATTTAATCTTTTTAATACCATGTGGGTAATATGTTATTACTATCCTACTTGAAGAGAAAAAGCTTAGGGTTCAGAGACAAAACAACCTGTGCAAAGTAGTGCAGTTGAACTGGGCACTCAGTTTAACCAATTCCAGACCCCAAACTGGAAACCGCTATGCCACACTGCCCACCACCCACTTAATAAAACACTGTGTGGACACTTGATGTATTTTACCATTTTGTGTGTATTTCTGCAATCAGAGGTAATTCTCTTCTTAGGTAGAAAAACACAATGTTGCTTTGGCCCAAAGCTCCTTGCTCAATCAGCTTTTCATTGTCCTATGATACTATACGGTAATTGTCTATTTGCTTGCCTTTCTCCCTTCACAAGGCATTAAGTTCCTGGAAATAAGAACTGTACGTTTGTTTTTGATTCCTTGACATTGAGCACAATGCCTGGTCCATAATAGGAGCTTAAAAAATGCATGCTGGACAAACGAATGCATAAACAAATGAAGGCAGTATTGAAAGGATTCTTTGGTTAAGCGTTTTCTTCCTTGAAATAGGTTGATACCCTCATAATGATGTATAAAACTCACTGCCAGTGCATCCTGGACAATGCAATTAATGGAAACTTTGAAGAGGTAAGGACGACAAAGAATGCTTTGCTGATCATATTGTGTATACTTTCTTGTCTTGTTCTTTATGAGTTCATGTTAAGGAAGAATCTTAATGTTTATACTTTTTGCTTTATAACTAGATCCAGCATTTCTTATTACACTTTTGGCAAGGAATGCCTGATCATCTTCTTCCCCTGCTTGAAAACCCTGTTATCATTGACATTTTCTGTGTTTGTGACTCAATTCTTTATAAGGTAAGCTCTTTGGGGTGTCTTAAACACAAACCGCATGTTTTCTTTATAAGTATTCTATCTAAATTTTTGCATTGTATGTTCAATACATTTGTTATTTCTGGCTGGAGAGACAGTATTATTTTTTTCTGATGAGAAACCAGTATTTAATTGTGTATGTGTTATGGTTAAATTTACATTGAAATAAAATCAATCTGTTTACAGTTAATGATTCAAAATATGACATACTCACTAATACATTAAATTTTGTTAATTTTTATTACCTGTTTAAGGTGTTTTCAGAGTGAATAATATGATGGCTTTTTTACCATCTGTTTCTGGGGGAAAAGCAGAGTTAAACACTCTTATGGGATTAACAACTTAAAAATATTGGAAATCTCTAGGTTTAATGTATTAATGTTCATTTCTGTTCTAAAACCAAATAAGAGTATTCAGATGTCTACAGAAAGATCATGAAGACATTACAAACAAAGATGAACTGGTTGGCCTTCTAGCCAAACATTTATCTGGGAAGAGGGAGAATCTAATTCCCTGACAGTCAGTTCCTTAGTTAGAGCAACAGCAAGGTCGAGGCTGAGGGAGAAAACTGTGTTGCAATCTGGGTACTTTAAAGTGAGTTTGTCTGCACTTACCTGTTCAATTGTCAGAAGGAAAACAAAACCTTTCCTTTTAAAACATAATCTGAGTTTGCAAGAAAACCCAAACTAGAACCCTGTTAAGCATTTAGAAAATAAATCGTCCTAAATTGGTTGCTACTATTAGGTTCTCAGCAGAAGCTAGATGAACTCAGACTGGAAACAACTTTGCACACCAAGAACTGGTAGGTAGTCTTGAGCCGGAATGGGAAAGCCCATATTTTCATCCTCTGTTAAGTTCTCCCTATCACAGGATAAGAGGATGGAGCAAGTGCAGTACATTCTCTGCCTTTAGTTCAAATTCACGTTGAAGAGGGACAAAGGAGAGTGAGGATTGTCTCATTTTTCTGGGTTGCATTTGAGTATCATTATTTAGAGGGAAAAGGTTTAGTTTGCAGTAACTGATTGCAATGTTTAAGACTTGAAGAAGTAAGCAGAAAAGGGAAATAAGGTGGCTCCAAGAGAGGGTATAAGAAAAGCCCCCAGGTCTCATGCATACACATTTACCACCATCAAAGTAAAGCTCTTTGGAACACCATTCAGTACCTCCAAGAAATACTCCTTTAAAAATTTTTTTCTTTTACATTTATTAATTTTTGAGAGACAGAGAGAGACAGAGTGTGAGCAGGGGAGGGGCAGAGAGAGAGGGAGACACAGAATCAGAAGCAGGCTCCAGGCCCCAAGCTGTCAGCACAGAGCCCGACGTGGGGCTTGAACCCACAAACTGTTGAGATCATGACCTGAGCTGAAGTTGGTTGCTTAACCGACTGAGCCACCCAGGTGCCCCAAGAAATATTCTTAAAGCATATTCTTTCTTTTTTCTTTACAAATGGTCTGGTTTTTGTTTTTGTTTTTGTTTTTGTTTTTTTTTTTCAGTTCAACACAAAAGTCCTGAGTTTAAGTACCTCTAAATGAATTAAGTTTTTTCTCCTCATAGTGGACCCAGGGAGACACAGTAAGCATTGTAAATAGAGCAATTTACAATTCTCATTGCAGAATGAGTTTATGGAAGATCTTCATTCCTCTCAGGAGAGTGGTCAACTTTTAGTCCATAAAACAGTACATGATTACCAAGTCCAATTCTTGGTAACTAACATACTGGGCATATACAATACTGTCTTATACACATGGAATACATGTACATTTTTCTGGTAGGCTACATAGGCCTTTGAAGATTAGGGTTTACCCACATTTTGAAATATCTTCTCCTCTTGGTCCTTTTCCTCAGGCTGGACCACTCAGTTTATCAGTCAGCTTAATGGATCTGCATTGCTCATATCCTATTTTGTCCCCTCTTTCTTTATTCTAGTTTTTCTTGAGCTGGGATCAGTCAACACTCTAAATTCTTCTTTCTACTAATTCTCAGGTCCTACCCACCTCATCGATGTTTAGGGCTCAGTCTAGCCCTTTCTTTCAGTATTCTTTTCTTTTTAATTTTTAATTTAAATTCAAGGTAGTTAACATACATTGTAGTATTGGTTTCAGGAGTAGAACCCAGTGATTCGTCACTTACATAGAACACCCAGTGCTCATCCCAACAAGTGCCCTTCTTAATGCCTATCACCCATTTAGCCCATCTCCCCCATCCACCACCCCTCCAGCAACCCTCAGTTTGTTCTCCATATTTAAGAGTCTCTTATGGTTTGCCTCCCTCTCTGTTTTTATCTTATTTTTCCTTCCCTTCTCCTATGTTCATCTGTTGTGGTTCTTAAATTCCACATATGAGTGAAATCATATGGTATTTGTCTTTTTCTGACTGACTTACTTTGCTTAGCAGAATACACTCTAGTTCCATCCACGTCATTGCAGATGGCAAGATTCCATTTTTTTTTTTTTGATCACTGAGTAATAATCCACTGTATATAGATACATATCACATCTTTTTTTATCCAGTCATCAGTCAATGGACATTTGGGCTCTTTCCATAATTTGGCTATTGTTGATAGTGCTGCTATAAACATTGGGGTGCATGTGCCCCTTCAAATCAGCATTTTTGTGTCCTTTGGATAAATACCCAGTAGTGTGATTGCTGGGTCATAGGGTAGTTCTATTGTTAACTTTCGGAGGAGCCTCCATACTGTTTTCCAGAGTGGCTGCACAGTTTGCATCCCATCAGCAGTGCAGACGTGTTCCTCTTTGCCCACATCTCTGCCAACATCTTTTGTTTCCTAAGTTGTTAACTTTAGCCATTCTGACATGTGTAAGTGGTATCTCATTGTGGTTTTGACTTGTATTTCTCTGATGATGAGTGATGTTGACCATCTTTTCATTATTCTTTGTGTTCTGATAATTAACTCTCTGGACCCAGGATATTAGTGTTCCTAGGCTAACCTAGGATTGTAATGTTTCTAGATCCCCACCCCTCACCTTTCTTACACATGCACCTCACACATACATTCATTTTAGAGATAAAAGTATAACTTCCAGAAATGAGTTAGCATATTATTCTCTAGAAAGCTAGGAATGAAAAGTAATTGACAAATAAGTGTCTTTCTACAAAAATACTAAGTAAGGATTTATGTTAATTCTCTTTTGCTGTGATTAAGGTTCTTACAGATGTACTCATTCCTGCAACAATGCAAGAAATGCCTGAAAGGTAGGTTCAGTCAATAAAATGTGGTAGTTTCTTAATGTAGAATTTAACCCTATCCATTATATTAAAGGAAAACATTAAATAACAATCCGTTTGTTTATAAAGATTACTTTCCCGCTCCTGTCCCTTTGTATTAGTTAGAAGATGTGCCTCAATCCTTATACTCAAACCTCACTGAGCAAAATTGATAGAATAATCTTGAAATCCTTTTAATATGAGAGATGTCCAAGTGAAAAATAAATATTTAAGTGTACTGACCTTTGAAATACTGAGAAGTTCTTCAATAGAAACTGGCTACAGGAAGATAAATGGGGATAATTGATGGAAAATAAACCACAATAATAAAAATTATAAGAAAAATTATTTTATCTTTGTTATTAAAGATTACTTATTAACATTATTATTTATTATTATTGGCCTTAACTGCAAAATCATAAAGTGGCATAATGGAATTACCATCTTCTTTTAACAAAGGAATAAGATCTTAAATAGACTGTATTCCCCATCCTGGGAACATTATACCTTTTGATCCCTTTCATCCATATTGCCCACCAGGACCTGCATCCCCTCTGGTAACTGATGACAGATGGTAACTGGACTATGGTGGTGATGAGCTCACAATGTACACAAATGTCAAATCACTATGTTGTACACATGGAACTAATATAATGTTGTTTGTCGATTATACTTCAATAAAAAAAAAATCTGAAATTGAAATGGTACCTGAAGATTTTTCACAAAAACTTTCTGATGTGTGAACAATAAAAACTCAAAAATAAAAACGAAAATTTTTCTTTGTAAATAAAGTCTAATGAAAAAATGAAATTTATTTTAGTATTTGAGGCACAAATACACGTAGGATGGACATAGTTGATGCTCAATAAATACATGATGATTGACAAAACAAAGTTTATTTTTGATTTACTTTTTCCTGTAGATCGTTTTATTTATTTATATAATAGTATTGTACACACCAATAGTTTCTTTTAATTATCAATATGTTATCTTTAAACATCTAATCTGATCTCTGAATTAAGTACACTTAACATTTCTGTGTCACAACAGAATGGTTGTGCTTACTTAGGGGCAGGCATTATTAGTTAATAGTAATAATAGCTGACCTTTATTACTACAACATGGGCTTTGAGACTACATAAATTATTTTACTTAATTTTACAACTGCCTGAAGCAGAATATTTATCTCTTAAATATGCAAGTAGTTTATTGTAGAAAACGAAAACATGCATAAATGCATTAAAAAATACTCCTGATCTCTCCACATTAATGGACTGTTTTTTTTTCTAAGAATACCTGTAAATATACACATTAATAAAATGGAACCATAGTATACATACTATAATTGCAGTATATAGTGAAAATCTTTCATATCAACAGATATGGATCAACATTATTTTTTAAATTTTTCTTTTTTTCAATTTTTTCTTTCTTTCTTTCTTTCTTTCTTTCTTTCTTTCTTTCTTTTCAATTCTTTCTTTCTTTCTTTCTTTCTTTCTTTCTTTCTTTATTTCTTTCTTTCTCTCTTTCTTTTTATTTCTTTCTTTGTTAGAGAGAGAGAGAGAGAGAGCAGGGCGCCTGTGGCTCAGTCAGTTAAGCATCAGCTTTGGTTCAGGTCATGATCTCACAGTCTGAGTTCAAGCCCCACGTCAGGCTCTGTGCTGACAGCTGGGAGCCTGGAGCCTGCTTTGGATTCTGTGTCTCCCTCTGTCTCTGCCCCTCCCACACTCACACTCTGTCTCTCTTTCTCAAGTAAAAAAACAAACAAACAAACAAAAAAACCATGAGAGAGAGAGATTGAGTGTGAGCAGGGGAGGGGCAGAAGGAGTAGGAGAGAGAGCATCTTAGGCAGGCTCCATGCCCAGCACAGAGCCCGGTGCTGGGCTTGATCTCCTAACTGCAAGATCCTGACCTCAGCTGAAATCAGGAGTTGGACGCTTAACCAACTGAGCCACCCAGGCACCTCTCAACATTTTCTTTTTAAATGGCTGCATAGCGTCTGAAAAATACTATACTTCATTTAACCAATTTCTTATCATTGAACAGTGGATTTTTTAAAAAACACAACTTGTTAGACTATTCCCCAGTAGCTGTTACAATCCCAAATCCACAAATGAGGAACCTGGCAGCAGAAAGAAGTTAATTTATTTGCCTAAAGTAAGTTAACTAGTTAAAAAAACAGAGTCAGGATTTTAATTGAGCATATGTTTAACTCCATTTTCTATTCTTTTTCCTGTATTATGTCACTGCTTGCCAAATTATGTCACATTGCATCCCAAATATAAATTTAGATCTTTTTTGTTGCGGTAGAATGTGTAGATTATTGACTGATTTTAAAATTTTTGTGTTTCTGTATAAATGTTTGTGCACACACACAACCAACATTTGCAAGTTTCTATATAGGGTTCTATAGTACATTTTTGATCATGTATCCCACTATCCCACAGTCATATTTGGATTGTAAAAATATATTACTAGACACTAATAGTAAGTACCTGAAATGACATTATGATCCCTATGCAGTATCTCTCAAGAAGTCAATATATGCAAAATCAAGTACATACTTACATTTACCCAGAAATATTTTATCAAAAATGACTGAACCATGAGTTAATATTAACAATAAGGTATTATTTATTGATTACTCTCTGCATGCCACATTTGACCAGAGAAATCTCCATGAGTTATTTTATGTAGTCCTAGTAATAATCCTGTGACATAGATACTAATCGTGTTCCCATTTAATAGATGAAGCCAGAACTTGAGGACATTGAGTATTTTGACCAAGGTGATAAATGGCAGACCTAGGCTGAATCCATCAGACTTCAAAGTCCTGTTCTTGGAATCGCAGAATAATAGCATACCTCCATTAAACTACATTTATTTAATGCATTTTGAACAATTTAGCATTTAATACATAAGTCTTTTTGTGTGTGTAGCTTATTAGCAGATATAAGAAATTTTGCTAAAAATTGGGAACAGTGGGTTGTTTCATCTTTGGAAAACTTGCCAGAAGCTCTAACTGACAAGAAGATACCTATCGTGCGAAGATTTGTATCTTCTCTGAAACGGCAAACATCTTTCTTACACCTTGCTCAGGTATGTTGGTATTTGAGTCACCAGATTAAAAAAAAAAAAACCCTCTGGTAGCAAAGAGCAAGAAATTTTCAGAGATTGAAGACTAAGTAGACAGTTAAATGTAATGTGAGACCCCAGAGTGAATGCTAGAATAGAAAAAGGACATTAGTGGGAAAACTGATGGAAATTTGAATTATGTCTGTAGTCTATCTACCAGTGTTATACCAATGTTAATTTCCTGATTTGGGCAATAAACAATGGTTAGATAAGGTGATAACAATAGGAGAAGGGGGATAGGGAGAATATGGAAATATTCTGCACTATCTTTCCTCCTTTTCTGTAAATTTAATATTTTCAAAATAAAAAGTAAAAAAATACAAAATTTCTGAGTGCAATGTAAAATGCAAAGTAGTTCTTTGCATTATGAATCCAGTTAATAAAAATTAAGGTTGTGGGGAATGAGCCCATGTAATATTTGATGTGAAACCCACAAACAACACATTTTAAACTACTAATTTGGATCTCTTAAATAGGAAGAAAAAAGTAATTCTTAAATTAGGATTACAGGTTTGTATATTGTTAAAAAATATATTTCCCCTCCTCTCAAATGATTGTTTGCTTTGTGGAAGTTTTTAGCCCCCTAAATTTTAAAAGACTTGATTGGGCTAGTTCCAGATAAGAAGCATAACATTGTAAAATCCTTCTTGTATGACTGTGAATTAAAAAATTCATTTTCTAGTTCCAAAAATAGTTTTTAAAGCTTTAACAGAGATGATCATGAGTCTCAGCTATTGCTTTTAGTTTTAAAATAAAGCATTTGTGATACTTTTGTCTCAAGGAACTTTTTCTCTAGAAGCCAAAACTTTTCTTTAGATAGACTCTTGATAATATAGTTTAGTGTCTTTTTTACTTTCTTTATGCAGATTGCCAGACCAGCTCTCTTCGACCAGCATGTTGTGAATTCTATGGTATCTGATATTGAAAAGGTTGACTTGAATAGTATTGGATCGCAGGCCCTTCTCACCATTTCTGGCAGCACAGACACTGAATCAGATATCTACACTGAACGTAAGTCTTCTTCCTGTTTAGAGCTGGGTCTGTCAACTCCTTGGCACAAGTGACATCTTGGTTTCGGCTCAGGTCATGATCGCCTGGTTCGTGAGTTTGAGCTCCACATCAGGCTCTGTGCTGACAGTGTGGAGCCTGCTTGGGATTGTCTCTCTCCCTCTTTTTCTGTCTCTCTATACTCTCTCTCTCTCTCTCTCTCTCTCTCTCTCTTTGTCTGTCTCTAATAAACAAACATTAAAAAAAAATTTTAAAAGAAATAACCAAAAAAGTAAAAAATAAACGAAAGAAAAAAAGAAATAACTTGGCAATAATGAACATGTTTTTGAGTGTTGTGAGCTCTCTTCCAACTTTATATGCATACACATTTCTGTGTGTTTTACACTCTTAGCATCATATGGTATATGATGCATATCAAAATGATGTCTCAATATAATACTGTTTTTCAAAGCAGAAATTACCTGCGCAGGTTTGGACAATCTGACAGAGTTAGCAAACTAATATGTGTGACTAGACTACCAGGTTCTATTTTCAAGGGACAGCAATCCACTATTTCCCCATCCTCTCTCTCCAAAAAGACAAAGTGTAGCCTCCGATAGGCTGTTGCACAAGTGATAGGCTGCTCTCTGGGGTGGTCCAACATCAGCCCTGCTTTCTGTTTCCTAGTATAAAATTGTATTACCCTTTGGGGTTCAGTAAACTTCAAATTCTTTAATAAACAGTAGTTCTAAATGGCCTCTTTAACTTTTATAAGATGAAAGATTATTCATGTAGGTGGCTCAGTTCCACAGTGCAGAATTTAATTTTGGCTAAAGATAAAAGTAGTTCAGAAAGCAGGAAATCAACAAGTTTAGCTTATTTCATTCATCAGCTTTCAATGAAGCTGTTGCATTTAATGAAAGCTTTGGACTCAGAATGAATAATCAACTATACTGACAACTTACTCTTCCCCAGTATATACATGCTTATATAATACATAAGCCTATATTTCAATATGTGCCAAAATACATACACTTATTATTAAAATGTTGAAGAGTAAAAACTAAGGATTTTTGTCTCCTTGTTCTCAGGATATGAAATAATTTCTTTAACACATTTAATTTATTCTGTCTTTCCCTTTTATGCTACAAAATTCTTAAATGATTCGTAGTTTTAGGTTTTCTCTTGAGTTCAAAGTAGAGTAATATTCTGCTTTCTTTTTTCATTTTAGATGATTCTATCACAGTGTTCCAAGAACTGAAAGATCTTCTTAAGAAGAATGCCACCGTGGAGGCTTTTATTGAATGGTTGGATACCGTGGTAGAGCAGAGAGTTATTAAGGTATTTTTCAATGACAGATTCAGAAAATAAAATTTTTCTTAGTAGTAAATGCTAAACTGGTAATTCCTTGAATGGTGGGGGAGGGGTGATAGTCTGTGTGTAAAAATGCCTTGAAAAGCTCTTGAAGACTTGCAAATAAGGTGGCCCAAATATCAAAATTCGGAATAGACCAGATTTGAGAGTGTTGGGCATAGATTCAATTCTATTCATCATTTCTTGACAAAGAACTACAAGACACTATGCATTCCCTGTCAGTCAGTACAGTTACAGCTGAGTAACATAGGTGGTGAAAGATAAAAGCCGAAAAGATCTGGGGCGCCTGGGTGACTCAGTCGGTTAAGTGTCCAACTTTGGCTCAGGTCATGATCTCACCGCTCATGAGTTCGAGCCCCACATCGAGCCCCGCATCGAGCCCCACAGCGAGCCCCGCATCAGGCTCTGTGCTGACCTCTCTGAACCTGGAGCCTGCTTTGGATTCTCTGTCTCCCTCTCTCTCTCTGCCCCTCCCCTGCTCACACTTTCTGTCTCTCAAAAATAAGTAAACATTAAAAAAAAATTTTTTTAAGCTGAAAAGATCTGACCCTTCTCTAAAAAGCAAATTTTCATAAATGCTGACAGAAAATGTGGTTTTAAGTATTTGCATTTTTAAATTCTGGGAGTGCAGTATTTTGTATTTTCTGTGTTTTTTCAACTCTTTCAGTTAACCTGCAAGTCAATCCATCATGAAACAAGGCAATATAAGAGCAAATAGATCCATCACTAGTTGGTGTTAGCCATTCTGTATCAAGGAAACTGGTTATATTGTAGGGACTTTTCTTTTCCTCCTGGAAGGAAAACAGATTATCATTCAGGACCAGAGAAGTCAGAGTTAATCATTCACAGAAATATATAGCCCTTCTTTCACACTTCACCTTCTGTTCTTTTTAAAGTTCTGTCAAAGGAAAATGAAGAGATGAAGTATTTTGTAAATTATTTCATTGTGTTGTCTGATTCTGCTAGGTAACAAAACCATACAGAATAAAGATCTGTCAACCTTAAAAATCACAGCAAAGACAGACTAAAATTAAAATCCCTGGAAAGATCATTATATCTGACAAAATAAATTGCGTGTCATGCCATCTGTCCATTTGTCAGACAGCTTATCAACCTCTTGATTTTATGCAGGATGCATGTAGTAATGAGATGACAGATTTTATAGTTTCATTTTGTTCCTTTACTTGTAGACCAGCAAACAAAATGGAAGATCATTAAAGAAGAGGGCTCAAGACTTTCTGCTCAAGTGGAGTTTTTTTGGTGCTCGAGTAATGCATAACCTCACCTTGAACAATGCATCCAGTTTTGGTATCCTAAGTGCTTTATAAAGCTCTTCCTATCTGAATACATAATTCACTTTCCAGTCACATTTCCTATCAGTTTTTAAACGTGTCGCACTGTTACTGCTCAAACCTGACTGTCGAGCCATAGAGAATGGTAGGTAGGAGCCTGGGTTTTGGAGTCAGACCGCATGCAGAGTTAAATCCTAACACTGCTTCTCTCTGGCTTGGGTTTTTACCCCCCGCTCCAAGTTGATCGAAGAGGATGAATATCCCTCTTGCTGGGTTGTATTGGCACTTTAGTGAGACAATATATATAAAAACACAGTCTAGTACCCGGTGAACACTTCTAGAATGGGAGCTATTATCATTACATCCCATCAGTGCTTGGATAATTTTTTTTTTGTTAGACAGGCAAGTAAACAGTAATTAGTACATGATTTTCCAAAGGCACCAACTGCAATATGGCAAATTTTTGCATCTTTTTCAGGAACTGCATAGCTGCAGTCAAAGAGCAGCTGAGAAGACATGCTTTCATATGTTTCTGAAACCTCTTTCCTGATTGATTTGACTTGTGAAACAAACTGAGTCAACTTAGCTCTTTTAAAAATTGAATATCTTCCTTTTTCTAAAATTTCTGGGATTCTTAGTTTGCAGCTATAATGCTGTCTTGTGGACAGTACTCCTGCATTTAGCTTTCCAAGAAATCTTTACATTATAAAATAGGTTACAGTTTACTAAGTTGTTTTTATTTAATCCTCAGTGGAATTAGATAAAATCAGTGAACTTGTATTGAAGGATGAACAAAATGTATTGAGCCTATTATTTGAAATATCTTGGTTTTGTGTGAGGTTTCTTAAAACATACCACACTGAAGCCTGACTTTATTATGAAAACAGACTTTTGTTGGGAAATCTCTTCAAAGAAGTTTAAGGTTTTCCAAGACAACTTCCAAATGAAAATAACTCTCTTGGTTTTTTGAAACCAAAGGGAACTTTGTTTCAGGCTAGAAAGACATCTTACTTGATACATTTTTCAGACCCATGGTGGCCATTGTCTAATTATTTAGTACAAAGTCAACAGAAATACAGCAGAGTAGAGCTCATTCTCCTCAGGTTAAAGCTTATCACACTCCAATGTGTGCCCTCTTAAAGCATAAAGCATGTCTCACTTTCATCCGTATTTTCCTTTGATGTAATTAGCGGCCAAAGAGCTGGCAGGACAGTATACACAGTGAGCTGGGCAGGCGGTACACAGAAAGATTAGAGACCCAAGTTAAGCATGTTGGTCTTAGCAGGTCATTTAAAGTCCAACAAGTATTTGTTTATTTCAGTTGCTCCTTGTAAAGTGTTGTGAGATGGTCACAAAGATAACTCGACTTCTCTCTTTCTCTTTCCTTCTCCTTCTCTCCCTCCTTTCATCTCACATTGTCCTCTCCCTCTTCCCATCCACAAACAAGGTTCTTTCCATTTGATCCGAATGCTTCTTGATGAATACATTCTCCTTGCCATGGAGACCCAGTTCAATAATGACAAAGAGCAGGAGTTACAGAATTTATTGGACAAGTATATGAAGAATTCAGGTAATTTAAAATGTATACTTTGTTTTACGTATTTCTGTATTTAAACCCAAGTTCGAGAATTTGTAAGCACATGTTGTGTGGGGCTATAACAGTCTCAGAGTTTTTTCCCCAGGCGTGTTACCACTAACACAGTATATTAACACCATTGAAGCACTATTTTTTCTCTCCACCATTTACACTTAGAGTAGTCAGAGGAATTTACTGGAAGTTCTAAAGGATATGAAATCAATTGAGGTAGCTAGGTGATTAAAATAAAAAAAATAATCAGAATTAAAGACAACACCTGTGGTACACACCTTATAAATGGTGTAGAAAGAAGTTCTATGGGAGCTTAAAGAAGGAAGAGAGCATGTCCATTTGGGATGTGATGACTTGCATTTTGACGACTGTCCACTCCCGGGGCGGGGGCGGGGTGGTGGTTGGCGCCCTTCAGAACACGCCTCACACTCACAAAGGTACAGGTAGCAACAACAGCAAAAATCCAGCACCACTGCCAAGACCAGAGATCTGCCAGCCTTGTTTCCCATGGCACATATTTCCCCGGAGTTTCCAGATTTATGACATGACCCTAAAGCGTTTTCAGTTTCCTTTTCTTGGGCTTATATACTAGGAATATGAGAATGACGTTAGCTTTGCAGTTAAGAAAAAAAAATCTTTCCAGATGCAAGTAAAGCTGCCTTCACTGCTTCTCCGAGTTCTTGCTTTCTGGCCAACCGTAATAAAGGGAGCACTGTTTCCAGTGACACTGTGAAGAATGAAAGCCATGTGGAAACACCCTATCTTCCTCTATCATCCAGTCATCCTGGAGGCTTACCCTCTGCTCTACACCCATTTCCTGCTGGGAATCCAGACACCATGCCGCTCACAGGTACACTGGGAAACATTTGGGCTTCAGTGCATCTCACAGGAGCTTATTCCTGTGTGTTCTTCAAAACTGGTGACCTTCAGACATTCAAAGAGTAAACAAGACTTGTCTTACCTAACTTGCATGAAAGCTTTGTAAAGTTTCTGTGATTTTCAACATTTTTCATTCACATTTTTATCAATGCCATTATTAACATAGGTACCACACTGTGACATGCTCTCTCAGTTATATCAGAAATACGAATAGTTATCTTCATTAAGTGGAAGAAAAAATTAGATTAGGTACACATAAAATCCTGAAGATGCTTTGGGAGTCAAAAAACTGGGCCTCTTATTTGTTTTTGGCTTTTGAGGAGACTATTTCTCCTCCATTAAAAAGTAGATTTGGCCATTTTAGAAAACCATTATAATAATTTTCATCTTTGGTCTAGCATCCCCTTTGTATCAATCCAAATGTTAAGTGGCTGGAACTCACTACTAGAGGATATTTTACGTCTGCTTCTTGCATTATGTCTTTTCTGAAATATATAACTTCATTGGGCACACAGAATTTTAAACCTGGGAGGGCCTTATAGTTCAGGGGCCCAATTCCACCAGTGGAAAATCAAACACCCTCAGAGTGGGTGGCATTCATAACTCGTTGTTGATCAGGGGTGTTTGCATGATGTTTTGAATTGGCTTGCTTTGAAGCCATGGGCATTTTGACACTATTGCCTTTTTCTGTTATCCTAAAAATCAAACCATTTAACATTCAGTTTGTTTTTTTAATTATGGGAAATTGTGAAGAGCAGATCCCATGACTTTCCCAAGCTTGAGCTCTAACCATCTTCATACCCATGGAAGCATGAAACCATCGCAGACTTTTGTTCATAGTGACTAACTTCAAAACACTTCACTATTATTGCTTCTCAGCCTTTTGGCCATGATCAAGTGTAAAACACTTCAGTATTGTGAAATATACATGTATTGTGATGGTGTCTTTTATTTATTTGTTTGTTTATTTTTTTGTGATGGTATCTTTTAAACCTAGGTTTTTAATGTTCCCCAGTTCTGTAATTTTTAGAGAGTAAGAATGAACCATTTTTTAAAAAAAGCATATTGATAAATCTTTTGAATAATTTTTAAAGATATGCATCCATCTATTTTTATATGCCACTTGTGAAGGCTCTGGTAATTTTTTCCAGGTCAAATGGACCTTTCCCAGAACACTGGTCATCTGATGACACCACCCATTTCTCCAGCCATGGCGAGCCGAGGAAGCGTCATTAACCAGGGACCAATGGCAGGAAGACCTCAAAGTGTGGGCCCAGTCTTGTCAGCTCCACCCCACTGCTCAACATTCCCAGAGCCCATTTATCCAACTCATCCTCAAACCAGCCATGACTTTTATGGGACCAACTCTAACTATCAGACTGTGTTTAGGGCACAGCCTCACCCCCCATCAGGAGTCTATCCTCATCGCCCAGAGCATGGTCGATGCATGGCCTGGAGTGAACAGCAGCTTTCTAGAGACTTCTTCAGTGGCAGCTGTGCTGGGTCTCCATATAATTCTCGACCACCTTCCAGCTACGGACCATCCTCACACAGCCAAGATTCACACAGTATGCAGTTTTTAAATACAGGAAGCTTCAATTTCCTGAGCAATGCGGGCGCTGCCAGCTGCCAAGGAGCAACATTGCCTCCTAATTCACCGAATGGTATTGAAATTTTTAAAGAATTTTTCCTGGCTTTTGAGATGGCAGTAAGACAAAATCAGACATTGAATTGAGCTCCACCTCTCTGAGTAGTATGCCATCCCACGTAAAGTTTCCAAAGATCATGGAATCTTAGACACTTGGAGCTAATTTCTTCCAGATACAATTCTTGTGTTTTTTTTTTTTAAGTTGCCCTTTTAAATGCCACAAATGATGAAAAAAATACTATGTCAAACTGTATGTTTGAGATCTCCCTTAATAAGCCCAAAAGAAGAATGTTCTGTCCATTTTATTTGTAGTAAATAATGTTTCTTCCAGAGAACTAGCAGCAGATCATACAGATTAGGACAGAAACTGTGCCCCCTATTAGTCTGATAAAACACTTAAAGTTTAGGGAGTTGGAAAGGTCTGTGGACTTCTTTCTTCAGCCACCAATGTGGGTTCTGTGTCCTCCCTTCTAGATGTAGACCAGTCCTTCTCCCAGTAACATAAATCTGTAGATAAAATTGGTATTTGACAAGTAGTGTAATCTTTGTGAGAAGTTAGTAGTGCTTTTTTTCTTTATAGGAAGATCTTGTTAATTTAGATGAGGAAAATATGAGAGAGATGTAGTCTTACATCTGAAAATTAATAATAGGATAACTCCTTTGTATTTTTTTAAAAACAAAAAACCCCAGCAGAGTGAAGCGTATCCTTATACAAGCACAAATCCAACTCTATAGTAAAGATGGATGTGAATGTAATATTTATAATATGGCATCTTTAGGCCCCTCCCTATTATCTTGTCCTTTTTTTCATTCCTGGAATATTCTTTGTAGTACGTTAACAATACATTCCTGACTTTTTCTGTTGTAGGATACTATGGAAGCAACATAAACTACCCAGAGTCTCACAGACTCGGATCGATGGTGAACCAACATGTTTCTGTCATCAGCAGTGTTCGCTCACTGCCTCCCTACAGTGACATCCACGATCCACTTAACATTTTAGATGACAATAGTAGAAAGCAGACCAGCTCATTTTACGCAGACACATCACCATCAGTTGCGTGTCGAACTCCAGTAGTAGGTAAATTATTTTAGTAGTTCTTGAAAACATTTTAAAAGGCTGCTGACCTCAGGTAGGTAGTCTTACTTTGGAGGGTGACTATTGAGGTAAACCTGGAGGTCATATTCCTACAAGTGATTCATCACTTTGGATCGAAAGTCATATTTTTGTGTCTGTTGGTAACAGTCTCCCCTTTTTCAGTCTGTTGGTCACTCTGCAACCCACTGCTAAATCTCTTATTCTTTCAAAAAAATAGCTGGCACCTACTATGTATGCAAAACATGAATATAATCTGTCAAATGCAGTCTAAAAGACTTTAAGTTTTTTTGTTTTTTTTTTTAACGTTTATTTATTTTTGAGACAGAGAGAGACAGAGCATGAACGGGGGAGGGTCAGAGAGAGAGGGAGACACAGAATCTGAAACAGGTCCTGGCTCTGAGCAGTCAGCACAGAGCCCGACGCGGGGCTTGAACTCACGGACAGTGAGATCGTGACCTGAGCCGAAGTTGGACGCTTAACCGACTGAGCCACCCAGGTGCCCCTAAAAGACTTTAAGTTTTACGAGGGCAGTAATGATGTCTTTTTCTCACTCTCTCCTGTTCACAGTTGGACCCAGGGACAGTGCCAAGAGGTATCTTTGGACCCCATAATCTCCACTAGTACCCTAAAACCACTCCAAGTTTTAAAAAAGGGTGATTTGTGATAGAGTTTGCTGGCATTTTCTCAATTGTATGTAAAATGTGATTAGACAGCTCTGTAGAAAATGCTGCTATTTTTATTGCTCTGCTACATGTAGTTTAAGTAAAAATGAACAAAACGGTGTGTTTGCCATAAAGTCCCCAGCATCTTTTTCCAACCAGGTTGCTGTCCCTGGGAAAATCCTGCAACTTGTACTTGTACAATTTGTACATCAACAGCACCCAGCAAAGTGTCTGTCACATGGTAGGAACTCCATACATCAGTGAGTTGAAAAAGGGGGCAAAAATATATGTAAAGATTTAATCTCCAATATGGCTAATAAGGGATCACAGGGCAAGTATATATGCATGTAAGTATCAAGGCAGAGTGTTAATGTTTATATGAGATGGTTGAAATATTCCAATGGAATAGATTTCAAGCTAGCTGGAGTAAAAGCCATTGACACCCAGCTGGAGCATAAGGGAAAATAAGATAAATTCCATCTCTCCTCTCTCAGTGTGCTTTTCCAATAACTCAATAGGAAGCACTTCTTCCCTCCCTGTGACCATCACAGATGCTCCCTGAGCAGAGTCTAGCAGCTCATCTCATGCTATCTGCAGATGGTCATTGCTTCTAGGTTACTCTAATGAAGCAGAAAATTCCACTTCAGGAAGTTTCCTCACCGTGAGACTAAAATGTACTGTGTTGCTATTGTTACTATTAGTTCTGTTTACTCGTAGAGATAGTGGAAGCTTTGATGGAACATAGCTTGGGTGTAGGATGGATTCTAAGCTTTAGTTGTCAGAGCTGGCTTACAAGTAAATAGCAAAGAGGGCTTCTGAATGAAAAAAGGGAACAGAGTAAGTGGGTAAGTAGCGCGAGGGAACTTAGGACCCACTCTATGTTTCCTTAGTTAGAAAACCTAGTTTCCAGGGACAGAGAAGATGGTAGTTAGAAAAATGAGAAAAACAACAATGAGAAGCCAGCAACCATACATGAAGGAAATGTAGTGTCAGAGAGCCAGGTGGTCAAATTTTTGAGAACCAACTACTGTGTACCAAACTTCATTCTAAGTTTGAGGTTATGGTGGTGATCAGACAGAGTTCTTGCCTATAAGAAGTTTACCTTCTAGGCAGGAGAGATTGAGGGATGATTATATAGACAAATGCAGAAAAAAAAAAGATAGTGTCAGGTACTCTGAAGTCAGTTAAATAGGGTAAAATGACACATGGTTATGGAGAAACTGCTTTTGGTAAGATGGTTGGGAAAGGAATCCTGAGGCAGAGATATTAGAGTTGAAAGTTGAGTGATTAGGAGGCGATGACTTGAAGGTCTGATGGTGGAGTGGTGGCAGAAGAGATGACAAGTGCACAGTCTCTGAAGTGGGAACAAGGAAAACTGAGTGGGCAGCAAGAAAGGCCAATGTGCTTTGAGCATGGTGAATGAAGACAGTAGAGTAACATCAATCAGAAGGCAGAGACCAGTTCACAGAAGACGTTGCGAACCAGGGCAAAGAGCTTGGGTTCTATTCTAAGGGTGGGGGAAAGTCTTTGTAGAGTTTGAGAACAGCAACAATTTGATGTATACATCAGCAGCATTATCCTGGCTGTTCCCTGCAGAATGAGAGGGTGGGGCAAAGGTGACAGTCCTAAGACTAGTTAGGAGGCGGCTGTGTGGGTCCAGATAAGAGAACACGGGGGTTTGAATAATTGAGGAAGTGTGGATGGAAAGAGGAAGTAGACTGGGGATATATTTTGGTGATAAAGTTGTCTGAATTTAAGTTTGAAATGGAGTTTTCTTTGTGAAATGTGTAGAAGTCAAAACAATTTCTAGGAAAATATCATAGATATGGGTGATAAATGCAAAAATAAATACAGGAGGCTTAAAATGAGTGGCACTTGGAAAGGAAAAAAATGTCAGTCAATATTCAATTGCTGATTACATTTTCCCTTACAGCAACCAGCTTGCAAACCCCAATTCCTTCCTCCACATCCCAATGTATGTATGGAGCTTCCAATCAGTATCCAGCTCAAGAGACCTTGGATTCCCATGGAGCAAATGGTAGAGAAATGGTGTCCTCTTTACCACCCATCAACACTGTGTTCATGGGAACAGCAGCTGGAGGCACTTAAACCAACAATGTTGAGTGAGGATTGAAACTAAGAATCTCTACTGCTCAAATATTGTTCATTCAGATTGCCATCAGGGTAAAGAAAATGGAATATACAGTGGCAGGACATTGTTTTCAAGTCACTGGTACAAAACTATGGACAACTCCATAATGAATGGAGATACTTGCAGACTTTGCCTTGCACACAAATTGTTTAAAATGTGATCTTGTTATTAATTATAGTTTCAAACATTATCAAATTGAACCACTGGAGCTTTGAAGATGCAAACATTTCAGCTATGAAGATTTAATATTTTGCTTCCTAATTTATTGAAAATCTGTGTGCTGCTTCATCTTTGGTCTATAAAAAGAAAAAATTATTTAATACCTTTAAAATACCTTTAATTTATTAGGGTCTCAGAATCATTGTTTACTATCCCTTATTTGACAAAAAGTCAAGTGTGTGTGTTCTACCTCCTGTGGAAATGTTTACAAGGTCAAGACTTAATTCAATTCAGCCTAGACCAAAGTTGCTTGACTTTCAATCCTGTGCATTAGTGTGATGAGTTCTGTTACATAGAAGTATTCCAATTCTATGTAACTGAACGGAGATTATGAATGCTTTCCCTCTTTATTTAAGAAAGGTAAGAAGAAATGAAAGAAATAAAGTATGAAAATATTTTTAAATCCTTGATTGCTCTTAGAACTGTTACTGTTTCTGAAGAATGCTTAGGATTCACAGGCAAAGTTCCTTTGGATACTGAATTAAAGAGTAAAGCTGGTTGGTGAAAACATCATAATTCAAGAATATTTTCATATCATATCCATGCATATAAATATAAGGAAGTTGTGGCTTATAGACCATTTGAACTTCTAAAGATTTAGAAGCAGTCTTTAATCAAGTACTTGGCTTATAAACTAAGAGTGAATGAGTGTTCAAGGACCATCTGAATGCAAAGAGAAATTCAGAAGTGAGGAATTCATTCCATACAAGTTAATAGAATTTGATACACCATCTATCTAGGTCTGTTTCCTTTTCATTTTTGTATATCTTAGCTGAACGGTCTGTTGCAAGACTCATGGCCTGTAATGGGAGACCTCCATTAACTTCACAGGCTTTTCCTACAGTCATATGACAGGACTTATATTATTTGTATTAAGGATTGGGTTATACTATGAGCTCCGAGTACATTTTTAAAGGATTTGTAAGCCCCAAATACCCATTATACATCATGATGTAATTTGGTGAAGACAAACTGCAGATTGTTTTCAGAAAGCAATAAAAAAATTAATTGTGGACTTCTCAGAGTGTTGCTACCATTTGCTTAGTAGCATGTAGTTTATGAGCTAATTAATTGAGCAGAAAGTTCTGCAACAGTAACAAATGATGAGAAATAGGAATAAATGTTCTATGATTTGTAGTAATATTGTAAGAATACAAAGGAGAGTGAAATTATGAAGGGCTTGGACTGAAGTGAAAAGCAAAACAGCTTTAAGAAATGTTTGGACATAAGTCTTGAAAATTAAGAGCCAAATTTCCACCATATAGTAATTACATATATACTCAGCATCTATTTTACGTCAGGCACATTGAAAAATGCAAGTTGAAAAGATGAAAATGAAAATACGACTGTAAAAAAAAACCCCTGCCAATGCCTTTGGTAAGTTCTGATATGATGAAGAAGGGGTGATGTGATAGGAAGTAGAAGCTCATTGAAGATTTTTGAGTAAAAAGTAATATGGGACATGATGTTTAAGGAACAGCCAGCAGCAGCTGGAAAGGGAGGAGGACCAGACAGGAGAGGAACTAGCCCAAGAATGGGCTATTTGAGAGGCTATTTCTCTCATCCAGATGTCCAGCAGGTAAGTGCAGAGACTACATGGAAGCAGAGTGAAAGGAGCAGGAAAAAGAAATTTCAAAGAAGCATAAGCATCATTTAGTACAGTTAAAGGATTGGTGACTGAGGGAGATATCAGGAATTAAAAAGGAATATGTGAGGGGCGCCTGGGTGGCTCAGTGGGTTGAGCATCCGGCTTCGGCTCAGGTTGTGATCTCGCAGTTTGTGAGTTCGAGTCCCAGGTTGAGCTCTGTGCTGACAGCTCGGAGCCTGCTTCGGATTCTGTGTCTCCTCCTCGCTCTGCCCCTCTCATGCTCTGTCTCTCTCTGTCTCTCAATAATAAATAAACATTAAAAAAATTAAAAAAAAAAGGAATATGTTAGTAGTGGCGCTAAAGTTTTCTTTAACCCTGTTTGCAAAGCATTTCAGTATAAATAGTTGACCCTGGATTGATAACCCCTTCATAGATGAGGGAAAATTATATGCACCAGGGAGAAGTGCAGAAGAAAAGTAAACATTATCTCTGGGTTTCATGTACAATGACAAGGTGCTAAATTTTGACATCAGGAAGACTAACTTGCTCTTTTCCCCAAGCAGTGGGACTTGGGTTTATGTCTATTAGATGTATAATAGCGTTTCTTATTGTGGGCACTACTGGCTTTCAGGCAGGACAGTTCTTTGTTTTGCAGGATCATTCTGCGTATTGCACAAGATTTAGTACCCCTGGCGCTCAAACACCAAAGCACTCCACTCACCCAGCCTTGCGACAACTAACAACATCTATGTTTCCAAATGCCTCTGGAGAGGTGGTGCCATTCCTGCATGAATTAAAAGTGACAGCATCATTAATTTTACTTAGAAGGAGCTTGAGACATTTAATACCTTCCTGCCTTTCAGCTGCACTCATCATTCTAGAATTGCTTCCTTCGTGGATCTAAACTTTGGATGCTCAAGGCTTTTTCTGGTATTCTTTAGGTTAATTTTAATATAGTTAAAGGATCTTAGCCTAGCTTTCTAGTGTTTCTGTTTTTAAAAGTAAGTCAAGTAATTTTTAGAAGTTGTGGACTATCAATTATAAAGAAGTGACCTGGGGGCGCCTGGGTGGTTCAGTCGGTTGGGTGTCCGGCTTTGGCCCAGGTCATAATCTTGGTTTGTGAGTTTGAGTCCCACATTGGGCTCTCTGCTGTCAGCACAGAGCCTACTTTGGATCCTCAATTCCCCACCCCTACCCCTTCCCCACTCATGTGCTCTCTCTCTCTCTCTCTCTCTCAAAAATAATAAATAAAAAAAGAGAAAAAAAAAAGTGACCTGTTCAAGCTAATGCCTATGTGAAGCCCAAAATTAAGGGTAGAAATAAAAAAGATAGAGGTTTAAATACTCCGTTCTTGAAGTACTATCTTTCTTTTTTTTTTTTTTTTTAATTTTTTTTTTCCAACGTTTTTTTTTAAATTTATTTTTGGGACAGAGAGAGACAGAGCATGAACAGGGGAGGGGCAGAGAGAGAGGGAGACACAGAATGGGAAACAGGCTCCAGGCTCTGAGCCATCAGCCCAGAGCCCGACGCGGGGCTCGAACTCATGGACCGCGAGATCGTGACCTGGCTGAAGTCGGACGCTTAACCGACTGCGCCACCCAGGCGCCCCTTGAAGTACTATCTTTCAAATCTTGTGTTTTAGTGGTTGCTATAGATAAATGGCATAAGGAAAAATGAGCATTCCAAATAATTCGGTGGACTCAATACAATTCAGAAACCCAGAGTTTATTTTATAACAGCTTGAAGAAAAACTAAAACCCAGCTATGCCATTAACATAGAATTACAAATCAAAGGAGATCTGATTTATTTTCCGCTCTCCAGGTGGTGGAGAAAAGTTAGAGCTCTCCTCAGTTATATGTTCCCAAGTATGCTTTCAGGTTAGAAAGGATTTTTTAAAAAATTATTTAAGCTAAATTCTAATTACAGTTGTGATGTAAAATCTTTCTCTTTGTTTCTGCTTTGAGAGAAAAAAGTCCGTGAGACTCTCGGGGTCGCCCATGTCAAGAACCCATTCTGAATGTGGGAAAGAGAATATTTTTTACTCACATGATACTTAAAGAGAGCCGGTGGGTGCACTGGCATTTAGTGTCAAGACCAGGGATGTGAATATCTTGCAGCGTGTGGGACAGATTTGCACAATGAAGAACTGTGGCAAGAAATAAAGCGAGTAACACTTCCATGGAGAAATGGAGTAGGCTGTGAGATGAATGCCCCCAAACTCTGACCAGTAATGGCACTCTACATTAAATAGTATCCAACTAACCCAATTAGATGATTTCTTCAGCTACTGTGACTATGAAACTCCTACACATGGCTTAGAGAAGCAAACAAGCAGAAGAGTAGGACCAGAAGCAGGGAGAAAGAGAGGGAAGGAGAGCTAGAGGCCAGCTTTGTGAGAGGGGTCCAGTAGGCAGCAATGGGTGGGCCCCTCTAAGAAGACACTGAGGCCACAGGTGCCTGGACCTAGACTCTAGAACACCAGAGCTGAGACTGTGCCATTCTGACCAGTGAGGCACAATGCCCAATTCTCTCCTGCTCTCCCAAATTTACCCTTGGAGCCCTTATTGACATGGTCTCCATTTAGCCATTCAGAGTACAGCTTCCCTGACTACAGTCACCAGTCCACAGCAGCATGTTCCTCTTCTTCAGAAAAACATGATAAACATCAAATTAGATAACCAGCAAACATGATAAACAGCGAACATCACCGGTGATGTTTTCCAACCACTGAATTTATGCTCA
Source organism: Herpailurus yagouaroundi (assembly GCF_014898765.1). Classification (NCBI taxonomy): domain Eukaryota; kingdom Metazoa; phylum Chordata; class Mammalia; order Carnivora; family Felidae; genus Herpailurus; species Herpailurus yagouaroundi. The sequence goes on from NW_024412394.1 coordinate 74,466,198, forward strand.
TAAATTTATGCTCAAACGCAGTCCACAAAAACAAAGAATACTGCCAGGTAGTGCATTCTCCCCCACGAACTCCCCAAAAAAGAAAAAGAAAAAAGAGAAAGAAAGAAAAATGCTTTGAGATAAATGAATTCTGAAACCCAAACCCAAAGTTCCAATTTTTCAAAAAAGCAGGAGACAAATGAGAGTGATATGTATGAACTCCCTGGAAAGAGATATTACAGGTACTCAGATTTCTAGTATAACAGGAAGCAAAATTAGTTGTCCTACAAGTTTCACAATAACAGCTTTGAACTCTTATAAGGACTGGAGTAGCAAACTGTTCATACTGTATTTTGAAGGCAGATTCATAATCCCAGGTCAGTTAGAGAAATTTAAACAAAAACCTTCCAGAAAAGTAAACAATGGTGATTATGGCATACAGGACATTTTGTGCTTTGGGAAAGATAAGAAATGATGAGTTTATATAAAAGGTTATTGTACTATCTCATTCAATTATAGAATTCTAAATTAAATCCTCTAGTTTGTAAATGGCAGAGAACGCAACTTGTCTGTTCCAAAAGCACACTGCTTAAATGAAAAGAAAATAAATTTCAGTTACTCCTTGATTATAGGTGTTAGCAATGGTTGGAAATGATTGGTAGTTCCAATGAGTAATCTATTCAGTAATTTTGAGATATTTGATTACAAAATAAGGGCTTATCTCTGTTCTGTTTGGTTAAAAGGTTTTCAATTAGTTTTCTAATATCAAAATCTTATTAATAGTGCTTAATTTTTCTTCATCTTGGCTATATGATATTATGGTAGAAATGTTTCTTCTTATAAAAATAGTCTACTTCCAGAATGACCAAAGTAATTTAGGGTTTTTTTGTTTTGTTTTGTTTTTTGTTTGTTTTTGTTTTTGTTTTTTGTTTTCTGACATCTAATCCAGTTGGAGAGATCTCTGATTTTCTTCTTTAAAATTCTCATGTAATAGGTATTACATGCAGATGTTTATGGGGATAAAATTGACCACTCATTAGATTGACTGTTTTACTTGTCATATCTAGAAGTTCTGTCATAACTAGAAAGTTCTAGTTCTCTGTTCGTTCAATAGGATGGGAAGCTTTGGACATACATATAAATGTAGAATACTTCTAGATTCCTGTTCCTATTAAAAACCTTATCTCATTATTTACAAATATTTCATTTAATCTCAAGACTTCTATTTATTACTTGAATATTTTAATGAAATGTCTTGGTCATGTTCTTAGCCTTGGTTAGCTTTTTGTTAAGGAGTTAACATGTTGAAATTTCCAAGAGATATTCAATTTTATCCCACTTTAACAAATATGTCTGCTCACGCTGATAACAAGGATAAGGTTCCCCCTCCCCCCATGGATCTTACGGTTTATGAGGTAAGGCAGACATTAACTGTAACATCTACACAATTGACATTGTGAAAAGAAGTGAAGGTGGCTCAGAGAAATAATAATAAGAGTTGAGCCCATGGAGATGCCTCCAGGGCAGGGATGGGGTGGGGAGAGCTGGTCAGGGAAATGTCTTGCAGGAAGTGACATACTGAGACAAGAAGAATAAATGGAAAGCAGGTGATGTTGGGGAAGGAAGTGGTGGGGGGGGGGGGGGGGGGGCGGCCTGGGCAGGCGGGATGAGCGTTCAGGACAGGAATGCAGCCTGTAAGGAACCTAGGGTTGGCAGAAGAGATGAAAAGATAAGGGGCACAAAGAGTTAGGGAGAGCAGCCAGAATGAATCTAGAGAGAAACTCCTGAAGCTTTCAAACTTTAATGATAATCATAGTGATTTAGTGATGAAACATGAGAAACATGATTATGAAGATACACAAAGTATTAGACAAGGCTGGTAGGAATGTCAAGCTGAGATTTTTATAAACTTTGAAATGCTAAAATATTTTCAACAAACACCATTGCTTTCCTAGAATCCACTACTAAAAATAAGCTTTAGGGCGCCTGGGTGGCGCAGTCGGTTAAGCGTCCGACTTCAGCCAGGTCACGATCTCACGGTCCGTGAGTTCGAGCCCCGCGTCAGGCTCTGGGCTGATGGCTCAGAGCCTGGAGCCTGTTTCTGATTCTGTGTCTCCCTCTCTCTCTGCCCCTCCCCCGTTCATGCTCTGTCTCTCTCTGTCCCAAAAAAAAAAAAAAAAAGTTGAAAAAAAAAATAAGCTTTAAGCCCCTTTTATGTCTTCTATGACAACACAAAATTAAGGAAATTAATCTTTTGGGGTTTTTTTAATTGAGATATAATTGACATGTAACATTGTATTCATTTTAGTTGTTGGTTTTCTTCATGAAGGTCTTAATTTGGTTCTCTTTTTAAAAATGATGATTTCAGCTAATCAAATAATGTTTAATACAATTCTCTATTCCTTTTCACAAATTGAATCCCAGACTTTCTCCCATGAAAAAGGTATTTAAATATCAAGGAAGAAAAAATTTGTTAATGCTTTCAAATGCATTTTCCTGTATTGCTGATGTGACCCTAAAATTGAAGGGAACTAAAGGTGAAGAGAAGGTCAAAACCAAGATTCTCAGTGTGATGTGGTGACCTTCTTAAAATAGATGTCATAGGGTCTTTAAGTGAGAATTGGGTGAGGAACACATTTACGAAAGTGAAAAATTAACTACTTAATATGATACCTGCCCTAAAGTAAAGAGAAACCATTGTTTTTATTAGTTAAAAACAAGGGTGTTGTTCTTACCAATCAATAGTCAGAATGAGGGTCAGGGATTTACAGCCTTCAAGCATCTTTAAACACACCGAGGCAAATATGAGCTTTGTGGGTAGTTTGTTAATCAAGATTTGTCATTTAGCTCTGTGTGCTTTAGCTTATTAATGCTCTCTGCATGATCCCTGGGGAAAATAAAACTGTTACCATATTTTATGTTACAAAATGGCAAGATTTCTTGCCTGTCAATTTGGGGGGTAATATGTGTGTACTGTTTGCCATCCCTTCTCCCCACATATAGACTGTTTTTTTACTTATTACTCATTGTCTGGGTACCTCTATAATTTACAATATCATTTCAACCCTCCACTAGAAAGTGTGCCTGAAGATGGTACCTGATGTATTTTGACAGGAAGCGGAGTATTCAGTTGCGGGAGCCTGGGGAGGGGGGAGGAGGGGAGTGAGGGGAGAGTTGTTAAGGGTACTTGGACAACAAACCACCAAAGAAACCACTCTGAGAGTGCATGGATCCTTTGATGAAAGATAACCCCTTGGCACATCAAGAGTTCTCTCACATCTTAATGCTCCCAGGGAATATAAGGGAAAAGTGGCCAAGAATGGACTAGCGAATTCAGGAAACCCAAAAGAATGGCCTGTCCCTGTCAGAGGCTTCAGTTCTAAATGGCTTGCCCCAGTGAAACTCCTTTTCAGCTTTTCCTGGGCTCTGCATTTGAAAAGATGAGACCATAGAAGATTCAGATAGGATGCAGTAAGGACTAAGAAGCATCAGGATGTTGTGAGCTAGTCTTAAGTTCTAGGAAAGGCACCACCCCAAGAGCCACAGATTTGCCTTTATATAACAGCTTTGAAGTGACTTTTCAAGTTTCTGCTAAAATATGAAGACAGGATGGGGCACCTGGGTGACTCAGTTGGTTAAGTGTCTGACTTCAGCCAAGGTCATGATTTTGCCGTTCTGAGTTCAAGCCCCACATGGGGCTCTGTGCTGACAGCTCAGAGCCTGGAGCCTGCTTCAGATTCTGTGTCTCCCTCTCTCTCTCTCTGCCCTTCCCCCACTCATGCTCTGTCTCTCCCTCAAAAATAAACAAACATTAAAAAATAATAAAATAAAATATGAAGACAGAATTAACATAAACTATGATTTCAAAGTAGAGACACACACAATATGTAGCAATTGAAAATGTTTAGTACAGTCAGGCAAATCTATGTTTAAAACCACATTATCTGTGTGACAAATAACTTCTCTGAGACTCATTTTCCTCATCTCTAAAATAGGCTTCATAATACCATCTACCACAAAAAGTTTTGTGAGTGTTAACGGAGCTAAGGTTTATAAAATATTTAGCAGGATCGTTTCTGTCATATTGCACAGGCTAAACAAATGGTAACTGTTTTTAATTATCACTATTCTTCAGATCCCAATGGAATCAGTAATGTTATTGAATGCAGTGCAAACTGTACTTGTGTGCCTTTATGTGTCATGTAGACTGCTGTATTGGTAGAGTTGTCCAGCAAGATAACCTAAACTGGTGTAATTAAATAAGAATTTATTATGTAAAAGTAAAGGAAAAAAGCAAAACGTGGTAAATCATTAACCACGCCAATATGGTTACATAGAAGTGACACTCACAGGATACAATATGGTCTGATTGTTAGATATGAAAACATTATTGCAAGCAATATTTAAAAATAATTTGTGCTTATATATATTTCACTGGTTTCATACAATGATGCAAGTCCTTCCTCGATTAATCAATAATTCTGGGAGTGAGCTATCAATGTTTATTTCAGTCTGATTGTCTTTGTTTTCAGAGGCCTGTAATAAGCAGCTATAAAAATAGGTGATTTTCCCGTGGAAATTTATATTAGGAAGACAATATTTTCATTGATTAGTTTTTATTCCCCTTTAAAAGTCAATTAAATTCGTATTTTTAAAAATAGAATTGGCGACATTTTTAATAAAAAATTATTAAGTGTTGGACATTCCAAATGCCTTCATAACTGCCAGGTTGGGGACAAGGTGCTTTCTGTTCTCTTTATTATTACTGGAAGGAAAACCTTTACCTTAGCCAAAAGCACTCCTTCACGCCAGAAAGCTGAACGTCAGTTGATTACTGGGTGTCTCCTCCAAGATGTTTTGCAGGTACCCGAAGCTCCGCATGTGCAGACCAGGAGCCACTTGATTTACTCTCAGATTGTGTGCTCACCGTGTTTTCCCTCTTGTCATTACAGTGCTCTGGAAGCCAGAAGCCAGGAAGTTTCCCTAACCTCTCCCTCCTTGCCCCCTTTTCCTTCACATTGTTCCTTCTAATTATCTTTCTGAGCTCTCATCTCAGCGTCTTCATCCTCATAGACAGCATCCTCATGCACACTCTCATCTCTTTCCAGGATGGTGGTATTAGCCGCAACTCAATCCATTTCTCTATCACTTCCAGAGGGATTTTCCTTAAACCCGCTGCTCAAGACCAGCCTATGGCTTTTCTTTGACCTCAGAACAAGGCCCAGACTCATTAATATGGGCCTAGGGCATTTTCACTCTTCCTGCTTGGACCTAGTATTAATCAATATAATGCATATACTCTTTGGAATTTTGTCTGCAGATAGAAGATTCATAAGATTTTTGATGTCAAAGGTAATCACTGTGTAGGTACTGGGATTTCCTTTATGTTTTATGGTCAGAGTAAAACGTGTAGGAATATTAATGATAAATGGTCAATAGAGATAAAATGCTTATAAAAATCAATAGCTTTAATGGATCTAAAATATTGCAGGACATCAGGATTTGACACAAACAACATTGAAGGAAGCCTTATTTAATGGAAAATTTTGGCTCAATTCTGAGTCTTTCTAATGTGTGACAAAGTGATATTGAAAGACTGAGGAAATAGACCTTGCTAGACCTCAATGACGTACAGGCTGATAGAGGCTTAATTGAGGCTAAGGTTGAGATTTAAAACAAGTTAATAACACAGGAATGCAATAAACACAATAAACTCTCTTCTTTTGTCTTCTGCCTTTCCTGTGTTTGGATGATTCTTAATCTCCCAGTACAGACATTGCATTGTCTAAGAAGTTCCCCTGGAAACCCCAAAGTCCAGGTTAGTGTCCCTCATATAAGCTCCCTTTAGATCCTATACTTTTCCAACATGACACTGAACATGTTATTTTTCTCTCTTGAACTTGACTGTAAATTCTGGGGTGGCTGAGGTGATCGTTAGGCTTATTGGTGCATTCCTACAATAAACACATGTTTAATGAAAACTGCATGTAAGGAACACTTTTAAACACAGAATGAATAATCACTCTTGGGTTCATTGGTCAGGATGCTGTATACCAAATAACACAATGAAGCAAGAACCAGGGTGAATCAACAGTCACTGTTATCTAATAAGGGACTGGAACTGCACAAAGTATGAAAATTCACTGAAAATGGGCTTGCCCTGGCATAGTCACCAGTCTGAAACATTCCTTGGAGAAGAAAGTTGTGCTTTTTATTCTTTTTTTTAAATATGAAATTTATTGTCAAATTGGTTTCCATACAACACCCAGTGCTCTTCCCAACAGGTGCCCTCCTCAATGCCCGTCACTCACTTTCCCCTCCCTCCCACCCCCCATCAACCCTCGGTTTATTCTCAGTTTTTAAGAGTCTCGTATGGTTTACAATAATAGTCACACTTTTTTGTCTTTAGATTTGAGTTTATTTTGAATCATTGAGTGGAAACACAAGTCTGCTCTTAAAAACTAAGTTCTAGTTATTTATCTTAGTAGAGTAGGCCCTCAGTGAATATTGATTAACTCACTGATTGGTTGATTGGAGAGGACTGGAAAATGCCTTTGAAGCCATAAGATCCAGACACACACCCAAAATACATGCTTGTACTTTTGCTTAAGGAGACAGATGGTTGGCTGTTAACAACACTATTTGCAACAGAAAAAAAAAAAATTAGAATGAACTTAAATGACCATCAATAATTGGATAAGAAAAAATTCACACAATGTAATACTATAGACAAAAGTCATGAATTAAAATTACACATATGAATAAGAATAAATTATAAGATGATCATATTGAGTGGAAAAAGAAGTTTAAAAGCATAAGTAAAATCTAATATTTATGTAAATTTAAAAAATCATATCACAAAGTATTTATTGTTTATATATATAAATATGTGGTAAAAATATAAATATATGGTTGGGTGGTGTATATATTTAACCCTTGAACAACACAGGTTTGAACTGCACAGGTCACTTACGTGTGGATTTTTTTCTATAAATACAGTACGGTATTGTTAATGTATTTTTTCTTCCTTATGATTTTCTTAATAATATTTTCCTTTCTCTAGCTTACTTAAGAATACAGTGTATAACACATATCACATACAAAATAATGTTAAATGACTATGTTATCAGTAAGGCTTCTGACCAAGAGTAGGCTATTTAACATTAGGCAGGTTAAGTTTTGGGGAAATCAAAGTTATTTGTGGATTTTTGATTGCATGGGAGTAATGTTGGTCCCCCTAACCCCTGTATTGTTCAAGGTCAGCTGTATGTATCTTCATTATAATGATTACCTTGAGGAGGGAGGCAAGGTAATAATACTGAGTAAAGGTTCAATTTTATCTTACACACTTTATTTCTTAAAAAAAAAGATATGAAATACATCTGGCAAAATGCCAGATGTGTGTGCCAGTGTGGTGATGGATTCATTGGTGTTTATAGTGTTATTCTGTATACTTTTTAATAAATTTAAATATTTCATAATTATTTCTTAGATTATAATAGAGAAAAATAAGCTATAAGAGGGAAGAGTCTATTCAGTTTAAAACATTAAAACTTTCGGGGCGTCTGGCTGGCTCAATTGGAAAAGCATGTGGCTTTTGATCTTGGGATCGTGAGTTAGAGCCCCACGTTGGGTGTAGAGATCACTTAAATAAATTTTAAAAATATTTAAAATATTAAAACTTTATCCATAGATATTAGTTCAGCAGTGCAACAGTGAGTGGAATAAGCCATATATTATTGGGAGTTTAAGTCTCATTAGCAAATGTTCATAACTCTGGGGAGACAACTATACAGTAATAAATGGTTTTGTTAGATAAGATGGGGGAGAATATTTTTCCTTTATAGAAATTTGCATATTTTTCCTAATCTCAAAAGTAAAAGATGCCCAGAAATGCAAAATAAAGGGGAAAATCCACATATAATCCCACCTCTTACAAATAAAATCTATACTTTTACACACATGTACATACCTGTGTGCATATGCAACTTAAGAACATCTCTCTTGTGTATACTTAGTTTATGCTTAGTATTAGATGATGTACATTTTTTTCTGTTATTTAGTTTCCCTTGACAGAAGATTTTTAATAGCTATTAGAATTTCTTCATATGGATATATTATAATTTACTCAACCAACTTTTTACAGTTGAAGATTTAGTCTAAAAAAAGATGTCTAGATCTAAAACAAAAAGGGTGGCAAGGGTGCTTGAGTGGCTCAGTCCGTTAAGTGTCTGACTCTTAATTTTAGCTCAGGTCATGATCTCACAGTTTGTGAGTTCAAGCCCTGCACTGGGCTCCGTGCTAGAGCAGAGCCTGCTTGGGATTCTCTCACTCTCTTCCCCTGTCGCACACATGCGCCCTGCTTTTCTCTCTCAAAATAAACTTTTAAAAAAGGGGAAAAAGTGGCGCCTGGGTGGCTCAGTCGGTTAAGCGTCAGACTTCAGCTCAGGTCATGATCTCACAGTCCGTGAGTTTGAGCCCCACATCAGGCTCTGTGCTGACAGCTCAGAGCCTGGAGCCTGCTTCAGATTCTGTGTGTGTGTCTCTCTCTCTCTCTTTGCCCCTCCCCTGCTCATGCTCTGTCTCTCTCTGTCTCAAAAGTGAATAAAAACATTAAAAAAAATTTTTTTTTAAAAAGGGGAAAGAGATGGCAATTTCTTTATTTTTAAAAATAAAGTTTATTTATTCATTTTGAGAGAGAGAGCACAAACAGGCGAGGTACAGAGAGAAGGAGAGACAGAATCTCAAGCAGGCTCCTCACTGATGACTGTTGTGGGGTTCTCATGAACTGTGAGATCATGACCTGAGCCAAGACCAAGAGTCAGACGCTCAACCGACTGAGCCACCCAGGTGCCAAAGAGATGGAAATTTCTTGATTCACTGAAAATAATATGGCCTAGAATATTTTCTAATCTAGCATTGTTTTCACTGAACCCCAACATGAAAACACACACACTTGATTTTTGTTTTAAACATATGAAATCATCCAGATGATGAATTAAATTTCTCAGGTACTTTTGGCATGTCTGACGTCCAGGAGACCAAATTCTTGTGACACCTTAGTCAGCTATTAGCATGTCTGGGAGTTGGCATGTCTAGACAATGGATGGATCTCCACACGGTTTTGACCTGCCTACTTTGGAAGTGGGGCAAGGGGATGTCACCCTAAAAGTGTTTAAAATTAAAAAAAACTAAATATTATTTAAATATTCTTAAATGGGAATTATTTGCAAAATATTAATAATACTAGTAGTGGATATGAACTTTTAATCATCACGACAACCCTAAGGAATATTTTTGTTGAAGTGTATTTCTAGGACCAAGATGGAGCTTCTCCTATCCAGGGCACCATGTCAGCAAATAGAGATTTAGATAACTTCTGTGTTCCTGTAAGTGCTGTGCTTCCCCAGAAATATATGATAACCAGTCAGTCCCTAAACTCCAGGCCATCTCTGGGCTTTTTTGCTTCCTTCCTTCTTCCTTATCCTTTATCCTATAAAAGCTGCCTGCCTTCCGTTCCATTTTGCAGTTCTCTGACTGGAGACTGTTGTTTCAGGAAGTGTTAAATAAAGCTTGTCTGTGTTACCTAAATTGTCTTCTCTAATCATTTTTTAAACAAATTACATTAACATCTATGCTGGACGTAAAAAGCAACTGCTTTATGATTCCTTTAGAATAGACCATCACAAAATAGTCTTGTTGGCCTTCACTGCCAAAAAAAGACCTTCTGACACACGAATATCCATGTTCACATATCCCTGAGGATATGACAGCAGTCTAGGTAAGAGAGGATGAACACAATGCCCAATGGAGAGCACAAGCAAGTAGAAAGGAAGCAAGGTAAATCAAGTGAAATTCGGGCACTGTGGAGATTATGATTTGATCCCCTATCAATGTCAATGTCACAATTCATTCTTTCAAGTTCAGTTAATATTGATGAGGTTATAAACACATGGCTCCCTCCCTGGAAAGTATTCATCCATGCAAACATACCTCTCAATAGCCTAGCAACTCATCTGCCTTCTGTTTTCAAGGCTGGTGTACTACAAATTCCCTTAGATAAAAGGAATGATTCAGACAAATCTTCCACACATCCCCATGAAGGAATAAAATCCAATTTTCCACCCAAGGTCAGTGCAAACAGCAACACTCAACAATCAAGGACTTTTCCAAGTTATTTTAACAAAACCAGTTTGTGTTTGGACTGTTTTTTTGAGGCAGGTCTATGCGTTCGTGCTTATGTTGGAATACAAGTAACTCATGAGACAAAGCCCCATGTGTCATATAAAAGCTGTGACCAAATTCTTTGTGTTTCTACAATCTGTATACTTAGTGAGGAAGATCCTATAATATTCCAGGTAGAAGTCAACAGGTTACAAAATAGAGGAGACAAGACTTGATTAATTGGCTGTGGAGGATGGACATGGTGGGCAGGGCGATAGGAAAGAACAGCTGACCTGGAGACTTGGTTTGTGCTGATGTCAACAACTTATTAGGAAATAGGAGCAAGTATAGCATTTCTGTGAGGGATACATGGGTGAAGAGTCACAAGAAACAATCATTTTATCCAAATTAATTCTAAGGTGCCTTGGAGGTATGCTTGGATGGACCTATTTCTGGTCTAAAACTCAGGGGAACTACAAAGGCTGTAAATTTTCACTTGTTGGTCTTTAAGATAAGGTGTTGGTTAAAACTGTAAGTATTAAAGTTACTGCCCAGGGAGAATTCATAGGTAGGCAGAACAGTGGGCCAAAAGAAGATCACTGAGAAAATCTTGCACTTAAAGAGAAGACAGAGAGAAACTTAGTGAAGGAGACCGATGGTCAGAGCTGAGCACAGAAAAAGGGGAAAGTTATGATCTGATGTCAAGGAGAGTTTCAAGAACATGTGATGGTCAGTAGAGGCAAACACAGTGTAGATGCTCTATAAGAAGAGATTTGGAAGATACTGCATTTGGTAATGTGAAGACCGGTGGGATGTGTGAGGGCCGTTTGAGTGGAGGGTTCTGAGCAAAAGCCAGCTTGTATGGGTTTGGACTGAGCTGTAAATGGAAAGTGAGGAAAGGAAGACCATGAGTATGGGACATTCCTTAAACATCTTTCCTCTAGAGTTAAAAGACGGCTGCTTGTTTTCTTCATTTTGACTGGAAAAGTTTAAGCACGGTTATGGACTTAATCCACGGATATGGATTATGGACTACAGGAAAACAACTGGTGGCAGAGTGGGTGGAAGGCACTGAAGGTATAGGAGAGATGGAGGTAATGAAGGAGTAACATACTAGAAGAGTGTTCTTATCCAGGCTTGGCTACATCACTGGGGCGCACTGATTGTTATTGTTTTTCTTCTCACTACCCTGTGCTAACATTCTCTATTCACATGCTGTTCATGATCTATTCACAAGCTTTGGCAGAATCTGCAGCGAGTCTTGTTCTTCCAAGCCCTCCTGCAAAATCCTGGCAGAAGAAAAATGGGATGGACCTGGTGATCGGTGAGTGAGAGCAGAATCTAACCAGAAAGACTTCTCTACCACATTGTGTTCTTTCCTAATTGCTCCACAGTAATGAAATGACCTCATCATTTGGCTTTGCTGATTCAAAAGACAAGCTCAGTTATCAAAGCAACATAGACACAAAACCTTTATGATGGAGCACAGATTTCTGCAAAAATCCAAGTTAATGGTCAATCACATCTCATAGAATTCCCTGACTCTCTGAATTGAGTTAGGGTAGGTTTTAAGCCAATGCCTTGCACACACAAAGAGAACACACAAAGCTATGTTATTCTCCTGGTCCTTAGGTGAAGCAGGAAGTTCTGATATAGGAATAACATGCCATAGACACATTTAGGCCAGTCCACAGGTGAATATTAAACTTTCAGCTTTTTTAATTACCTAGTAAAACCTAGTAAAATGCACAGTAGATATCCTTACTCCATTCCTGACCCCCAGCCCACCCCTCAGACTCACTCCTCCATTTCCATGTGCGACCTGGAAGACAGGGTGAGGATTAGAAATGTGGGGAAGGTGTCCTGCTATACTTATAATGTTGTAATTCTTACAACCTGGGAAGTTAATGCTTTGTCTTTTTAATTTCATGAATGCATATAAAATTTAGAATAGTCATACTGTGAAGATAGTAACATCAAAAAAGTCTTGTAAGGATGACATGTGACTTTTCTAGATTCCTTTGTTCTATCTTCTTCTCATTCCTAATAATCTCACTTTCTACCAATGACCCTTTTCTGTTTCTTTTTTCCCGTTTTTCCCACTGAGCCTCATAGCAGACATGACAATTCTCTATCCACTGCCCTCACCTCACAGCCAACTATCACTACCTTCCAATAGCAGTTCTGGAAGCCTTTTATGAAGTAATTAGTATGTCAATCAGCAAGCCTTGTTAAGCACCAAGCACTGTTATCCTGAGGTGTGGTAACATGAGGTTTCTAGAGCCAACAGCCATTGGCAGGTATGCTTCATTTTATTTTCTGGTGCTTGTCTGAACAGAGAGTAGTACTAATAATTAAAATCTGAGTCCTTTGCCCAAGAAACAGCATATAGAATCCAATATGGGCAAGAAAGGTGCTTATAGCATCTGAATGGCCCTGAAACCCAATGGTGTTTAACAAGCTGTTACATTAGAAACTTGGGAAATCTGACGTGTTAACATCACTTCGAATGACTTGTATTTGAAAAATAGTCAGAATTCATAGGAACTCCAAGATACTGTATAAATTTTCCTCAAGGGCTGTAAGAGACATACTAATATAGCAAATATTTAGAAAGCCCAGGAATGAATTCCCCTACTTTGTCTTTCTTCACAAATGAAGACCATTTGTTCTGGAAACGATGATTAGCAAACATATAACTGCATGTTTTGATGTTTCTTGGTATAACCTGGAGAATTGTGCCCTCTGTTAAAATCTAAAAAATAAAAATGATAAATGCAAAAGACTCAAAAATGATGATGCAGGAGAAGAAAATTAAAATAAGCAAGCAAACAACAAAAACAACCCATCTGTGGCTCTTTCGAGTCACAGAAAGGAATAAAGGACACATTTCCATTCATAGAATGGCAGCCCCTACGTATGCATATTCAAATGAACTTCAAATATTCATTCCTGTTGTGTTCAGCCCCTTTATTTCTGTACATTTTTCCTTCTCGATGATGGCACAGATGGACTCACAATTGGAGAGCACGTAAAAAGATTCTCTTTCACAGGTGAACTAGGAAAGCTGGCCCACCTTCCTCTGGGCCTGGTTGATCATTACCCTTGATCAAATAAAAGGCCACATGTTCCAGCTGCCCTTATGCCCTGGTTACCACAGTGAGAGAAAGGAAGGAAAAAAAGAGAAACAGAAAGAAGGCATAAGACAAGATAGATATTCTTGTATGAATTTGTATATCATCTGAGTACAAGCACGTTCCATGCGTTCAAAGTCTTCATTTTTAAAAAGAGAGCATTAACACTGGATGCAAGTGGTTCCCAAAAAATCATTTACTCTCGTAATGGAAATGATAATGTCCTGCAACAAATGCAAGCTTTTAAAATTAGAATCATCATAGAATGTGCACACAGAAAAAAGAAGAAAAAGGGTACGGGGGAAAGGAAAAATAGGGAGAAAGCCAGAGAGCAGTGACTCCTCATGACTTCACAGTGGATCCTGGTGGAATACGGATACCTAGGGACCCCTGCAACCACCTCTGCGTCTGTCCATCTGCAGGATGAGAAGTCATGCTTTTCTCCATATTGTTTGAGCCTTTGGAAATGCCATCATTTAAGAGGATAAGATACTCACTGAACAATATCTTCTTGTTTTCCATTTGAGCTTAACACATTTGGTAGATATTTGGAGTAACTAGATATTTCTGAAACCAAACTCCACAAAATGGGTTTTTTTTTTCCCTCCTCCAAAATGAGTTTTAAAACCTAGTGCTTTTCTGAAACACATGTTAACATGAAAACATTTCGCTGTGGTAGAAGACGAGGAAACAGATGGCAAATTCATATACATGATATCACACTTTTCTTGAAAACATATATTTTGTGGGGGGGAGGTGGAGGGGGGAGAATAAACATAACTAAGAAAATCTGGGGGAGGGAGTTAGGCCTCATTTTGTTGATAGTGATTTTCTAGGGTGGGGAAAACTATAGGAGACTTTGTGTTTCATGATTTCTTATAATTATTTAATTTTATTGATTACTATTGTAATTAGAATAAGTATAAAATATCTTGTAATATATACAATATCATATTTAGGAGTTGATAATTAAAGGGTAGTTACAGTGGCTATCATTAAAAAATGTTGAATATTTTCCTAGTGACCTGGAGCTAATATGTGTTTTCTTGAGAATTTTGCCACTGAGCAAGCCCTGTTTGAACCTGATGAACCGGATTTGTGGATAGAAAAACCCTGAATACTTGCCTTGTTTTTAAGGAAACTCTTTACATTATCCCTTTTTTTAAAAAAAAAAATTATCTTTATTTTTGAGAGAGAGAGACAGAGTGTGAGTTGGGGAGAGGCAGAGAGAGAAAGGGAGAGAAAATCCTAGTCAGGATCCGCACTGTCAGCGCAGATCCCAATGCAGGGCTCAAACCCACAAACTGCGAGATGATGACCTGGCCCAAAATCTGACGCTTAACCAACTGAGCCACCCGGGCACCCCTGTATTATCCCTTTATATTGGTCCCAAGTCAAGGGGAAGTGATAGGTTGGTTGATGACAGATATGTACACAAAAAATTTTAGAGAAATTATTGCAATTTCCCAAGGCCAAGATGAAAACCAAAATTCAGCAGACTATTTTTACCTTTCCAGCTAAAACCAGAATTAAACCAATAGCTGTTTGGACAAGTAAAAGCTTTTGGAGAATGTGTGTAGTGGAGGTAAATAAATAGTAAGCTCAGAAGGTGAGATGCTCTCAAGTTTGAATGACAAGAGGAATGGCCAAAATGATGAGTCTGGAGAAGCATCAAGCCAGCCCAGAGTGACGTCACTGTGAGCATGAGATTGCGGGTCGTAAAGATAAGTGTATCTTCTTGAAATTTTTAAAGGGAAGTGAAACTGAGAAAGGGCTTCAGTTTTATTCATTAACTTTAAAAGATTAGACTAAGACGTTGAAGTGTAGCATGAAAGAAACGTGGTTGGAACTCAATGCCATTTTATCTGACTTGTAGGGCTGCTGAGGCGGGAAGGGACTTGACTACAGGGCATTGTGCCCACCTGAACGTGAAGATCAAACTCAAAGGTCATTCTTTTGACATTAACGAAGTCATTTGCTCAATTCTGATGGTATAATTTCAAATTAACAAAAGAAAAGGTCTTTGCACATTATGGCAACTGAGGCCGTTTATCTTGTAGTGAAGATTACTTTGAACTAAATTGTTAAAATGACATTTTTCTTCCCACAGTTATTGGCCGAAGTGAAATCAAAATCTCCTTCCTAAGTCATGGGGATAGCAAAGGTCAAAATGGATTTTTAAGATATCTGTCACATGCCTGCAAATTTACTCCCCACCATCTGATTCTATTATTGTAGCTTACTTTCAACTGCTGAGAGTGGACATGTTCTGGGGAGAGTGGAGAATATTTAGCTGCCTGAGTATACCATCAGTCTTTGTAGTCACTTCTTGAAAATGCATCTATATGATTTTATGGCATATGCAATTTTTACTTCGTTGTTGCAGCTAAATTTTGTCTTTCTCAGAGAGATTTTGTAACTGTGATGAATACATGCCTTCCATTCCACAGTCACCTCATTTCTGGGACTCCTTGACACAAGCATATCCCAGATTAAAGAGATAGCTTTCAGAGTATCCATGGCTGGAAGATAGCTTTGCTTCAGCATGGTATTGTCTGTAATCGGCCGTCTCCATGAACAGCATCTGCCACTGGCTTTGTCAAATAGAGTCAGATTGAGATCAAAGCTGTGGCCTCTGTGACCGGTTGACTAGCAAGATGAGGACAGTCATAGAAGAACAATCGGGTGGCTGATGCACAGCTGATGGGTTCCCGTGCTTTCTCTCACATCTGGTTTACCTCATTTTATCTATCCTGATAAGAAGAAGAAAAGTATTTGAACTGGACAAAGGCTAATGATAGCATGTTATTAATACATTCACATAAAAACCTGAAGGAACACTTGTAACCCCCCAAGCAGTATAAGATTAATCTTCTGACTGTGATTTGTGTTGGACACACAGTTTTCCCTCCAGAAAGACTTCAGAGTTTGCCATCCTACCTCCCTTGCTTAGAGAGAAGGAGTTTGTCCATAGCTGAACACGGCACCATTGATCTGTTGCTAAGCTATTGTAGGAGGCCAGATGCTGGTTCGTGAAAGCACCCATTTCTCAACCAGGAGAAAGTTCCTACTCCATGGGAATTGTAAAGCAGATTGAGTTTTAAGGAAATAGCACTTTCTCTGATATTCAGGGTTCTAGAAGGTATTGCTTTATGAACTGATTGTGGAATGTGAAATGGGTTTTTTTTTAATCCGCAGGATGTTCAAGCAGTAAGAAATCCCTGCAGTTGCCAAAATACTTTCCATTTCTTAACAACTCTTTTCCTCATGTTAGCTTTAGTTTCTTTTCAAGCCTACATTCCTTTACTTATTTTTTTATAGATTTTCTATAATTTTTTACCAATTAGGACTGTTACATATCCTAATGTGCCCTTATGAGTTTATGCAATACTTTTTTATAAGTTTCAGAATTTTTTGGATTATTATATATACTTACAAGCTTACCATGACAAATGACAAATAAAATTATGCTTAGTTTTCCTAAACATAAATAGGATAAATTTTTATGAAGTTATTGTTTGTCTTTTTATTTAGTTTCTAATCAGAACCATCCTATGAACATTTTCTCACATCCATCGTTTCGAGGATCGACTACATTATTGATACAATTCAATTGAATGCACATTCCTTAAGTAATTTTTATGTGCCTACCATGGTGGGCCGCTAAATGTGAGTTACTCATCTCCCATTTCAGGGTAAAAAGATCATTGGCCTATTGGTCATCTGACATAGGCATGGTTTTAATAATAGCTCCTTTTGATATGGTCACAATAACTCTATAAAAGGAGAAAATAAGCCTTGAGTTTGGCAGAGGATGAACAAACTTATAAGGGAAATTGGATACTCTTAACTATTTCTGAACCTTCATGACATCAGTGGCAACTCTCTTATCTTGAATTCCAATGTTCAATAGACAGTCATCACAAATTTATTATGGCATTCTTACAATAAGAAATCAACCTACTGAGTGTCTGCTGTGTGCTAGGCATCGTGCTAAATAGGTTATATGCATTACCTTGGTAAATCTTCATATCAGCTCTATGGGGTCGGTGCTTTTGTTATCTTCATTTTACAGATGAGGAAACTACATATTGGAGATGTTAGGGGGTTCCCCAAAGTCACACATCTAGTAAGCAACAGGGCTGAGTTAAAGAAGCCAGGCATTATGAGGTTAAAGCTTGAATTCTGAGATGATACAATTCTGACATTGTGCCCTGCTCCTCACCCCCATCGCACCCCTGTCCCAAGTGATAGTCAGTTATTGTTGGCTAGCTATGGGATGTTTAAGAGGAATCTCTGAATTGGGCTTTTTGCTCAGTCTCCAAATTATTTGGGTGTGGGGAGGGATTATTCAATTAATAATGAATTTTATGATGGTTGGCAGTTATTTCTTTGTTTTGCTTCTCTCCCCAAATGAACATACATAATAGATGTCAGCCAAAGAGAACTATGAAATTGCTGTAAAAGTCCAATATTAGCCCACATATCCAGTTATCTCTATTGATGAACTACACTGAAACTTAAAGGTGAAATGCCTCAAGTATTTGTTTTCCAGTAGAGCAATTGATTGAGACCCAAAGAGATTTTCTCTACGCTTCCTACATGCCAGGCACCACGTGAGGTATTTTACCACATTATCTTATAAAGACCCCACGACAACCCTGTGACAGAGGTACTTTTATCTTCACTGTTTTATAGATGATAGGACATCAGGTTAGTGAGATTAAGTGACTTGCCCAAGACCGAAAGCTAGAAAGTGATAAAGCCATGACTTGGGCTCTGTTCTAACTCCAAAGTTTGTATTTTCAAACCCTTTTTGCTACATTTCCTGAGTGCAAAAGGTACAGTTTATAGTAGTTCAGACACTACTCACGTCCACCATGTGGGGGTGAGGTATAGGATTAATTTCCTGCCCTTTAAGAAGGTTTAACAGAGGGTGCCTGGGTGGTTCAGTCAGTTAAGCGTCCAACTCTTGATCTTGGCTCAGGTCATAATCTCACAGGTCTGAGAGTTTGAGCCCCATGTCAGTAGGCTCTTTGGTGAACATGGAGCCTACTTGGGATTCTCTCTCTCCCTCTTTCCCTTTCTCTCTGCAACTTCCTGCATGCGGTCTCTCTCTCTCTCTCTCTCCCTCTTTTTCTCTCTCTCTCAAAATAAATAAATAGACTTTTAAAAAAAGATTTAACAGAGATGCAAATTAGGCCACTCTTCTGAGTCGTCTTTCTGGGAAGGGGAAGACACAGCCTAGATGTTCTACATCACTGCAAAGCCAATACATTTCATAAGCCACTTATTTGAAAAGTGTTTTCCCCTTCCCGAATCGTTCTGTTTGTGTCATGAGCCCTCCTTACGCACAGCAAAGGTACACTCTTAGAGTCCTGACAATATCATGACAAGTTAGTAAGGAAAATTTCCAACACTGTGAAATACACCAAAACCTATCTTTAATATCACCCCATTCATCCTCTGATACTAATAGCTCTGCATGTACAGGAGGAAACTGGAGAAGCAGGTATTTCATTTGCATTCGTTTTGAGTTCTATGACAGCCTTCCTTTTCCATCACTCAGAATTTCCTCCATTTTTCCACTTACATGTGACCAAATCAAGGCCCTAAAATCAGGACTCAGAAAGTTAAAAAAAAAAAAAAAGCCACTGTAGATTTTTTCTTTACCTTGAAAGGAAAAAGAGTTTACCCTCTTACCACAACAGATGGCTTTAAATGCAGTGATTACAAAATTCTGAAGGTAAAATGGTTTAATTACAAAGTCAATACTGCCTCCAACCTGGGCTGAGTCTTCAGCGTAAAAACAACAGACGGAGCAGTGCAAACGCTGGGACAATGTTTAACCAGAACTTTGCATAGCTACTGCAGTAGGGTTTTCCATGGGGCTTTAGTAAACCACAGGGCACATGATTCTGTGTTCCTATTCATTGAATGTCCTCAAGAACGAAGAGTTATATGCATCTGCATCTATTTCATAAAGCAATATATGCACATGCACGAATAAGACCTGAAGAGGTCTACTGGAACCCAATACTATGACACAGGGTTCAATTTTTGCAAAAATCAGCAATTAGAAAAAATTAAGAATACAGGGAAGGAGTTTGCTACAGGGATGCATTTGCAGTTCATTGCAAAAGGATGTCATTCTGAAATTATATGTCAATAAGTCATGTGTCCAAACATTACATTGTCAGTTTTGGCTTAAAACTCAAAGAAAAAGCAATGACATACCAAGAAATGATTCAATTGCTAGATGTTTTTGCAAAGTTAATTTTTTTTAAAATCACACAAGAGAGAAAATTTAAGTTGACTTTCTTTACAAAAATTATCATCCTTTTTCCAAAACAGAATTAGAGGATCCAAAAAATTATTTGTAGATTAAATTTGGTGCCAATTATGTTTATAATACTGAAAATTAAAATTAAAGTGCTTGGTGAAAGCTTTCCTATATGCTTAGCAATATGCTCATATACTAAATGACTTAATTAGTGAAGTTCTTTTCATCTTATCCATTAAGTGGAATTAGAACCATCCACAAAAACTGATGTAAAGGGAAACCACATGCATTTTGCTTAAGCTGGTATGTTCTTGCCTCATACTCACTAAACATTTAATATAGGCAATTATAGGATAGTTGGGGTCACTGAGCTAAGCAGGTGTGGGAGGATCTAAATAGTTAAATAGAATAAACATCTCTGATGGTCTTATCTCTGCACCTTGTGGTCTTAATAAATGTCACCAGGATAACCTAAAACAACTCTTCTAGCAACTCTCTGCAGGGAATTAAAATCAGAAGCATTTTGTGATTTCTAATCTGTTTAGGTTGTTCTGGAAGGAAAAAATGCCTCATTCCAGCAGGAAGTGCCTGGGATTGCATTCAGCAACATTTGGAAAGGTGGGTGTTGAGGTTAAAATGTGAAGAAAAGAAAAATAAAGGGAAATAAGTACCCTGTTCTAAAAATAAAAATGACTAAAAAGGTGACTTTTGAAAACATTACATTAAGGCAAGAGAAGTAGCTTTCTGAATCATAATTATCACACATTAATTTCACTTTTGGCAAAGCATAAGATTTAATTACCCAAATTCCAAAAAAGGAAAAAAGAAAACAAAAGATTTAATTACCCCAATTCTTAGTAACAAGTCTTGTATCTTTGCTTATGTAATCTCATCCTCCACCACACATTTTCTAAAAAGCCCTGAAGCAATGGTGAACAACGATTTACTCTTCTACAACTCAGTAAAATTAAGAAATTCCTTGGTACTCCTCAGCAAGAAGTTCTTGAAAACCATACACTTGAAATTCGTTCATTCATTCTTTCATTTCCTCCCTGATAAGCAGCCGCTCTAATGTATTTAATGTGTAACTTAAGAAAAGACCTTTGAGGTGCTTGGCTGGCTCATTGGTAGAGCATGTGACTCTTGATCTCTTGATCTCGGGGGTTATAAATTCGAGCCCCATGCTGGGTGTAGAGATCACTTAAAAATAAAAAAATTAAAAAAAAGACTTTTATATTGCAATATCATAAGAATAGAGACAGTTATACTTCTCCTAAGTGTATAGCTTAGTGAATTTTCACAAACTGAACACACCCGTTCAGCCATCAGCCCCATGATCAAGAAGCAGATGTTGCCAACAGCCCACAAGCCTTTCTTGGGCACCTTCTAGTCACTGTCAGTTCAGGGGAGCCCCTATCCTGACACAGGAGTGATTAATACATTAATACATGATATAAACAGAACCATACCATTTTCACTCTTATGTATCTGGCTTCTTTAGCTCAACATTGTGTTTTTAGGATTAATTTATGTTTTTGTGTGCGACTGAAGATTGTTTATATTTACTGCTGTATAACATCCCAGCTTGTGACTATTTGCCATTCATTTCCATTCTATTGTCAATGGGATTTGAGTAGGTTCTGGTTTTGCATTTGCTGTTAGTGTTGCTGAGAACCTTGTAGTTCATCTTTTGGTGAACACATGTCCATATTTCCGTCAGGCTTTTGCCTAGGAGTGGAACTGTAAGTCATAGTATAGAGAATATGTTCACCTTTAGTTAACACGGCTAAAGCCGTATTATAGAAAGTATTTGTGCTGAGCGCTATTCTTGTATACTGTGAACTGTTGTTTTGCGTGCACATGTTTTTTATACGAATGGTTTTACATTATACATCTCATTCTGTTTCCTACTTTTTTTTCCCACTTAGGATTAAGATCTGGGCATGCTGCTGGGGATCCTGGGTGGCTCAGTTGGTTAAGTATACGATTTCGGCTCAGGTCATGATCTCGTGGTTCGTGAGTTTGAGCCCCGCGTCGGGCTCTGTGCTGACAGCTCGGAGCCTGGAGCCTGTTTCAGATTCTGTGTCTCCCTCTGTCTCTGTTCCTCCTCTGCTCTCACTTTGTCTCTCCCTCAAAAATAAAGATTTAAAAAAATTAAAAAAAAAAAAGATCTGTGCATGCTGCTACGTGAACATCGAGTCTGTTGCTTCTAACAGCACATTAGCATCTGATGATGAATAGTGATAATTTTATAACAACAGAGGAATGGTTTCACCCAGACAACAAATATTTTGGCGTCCTTAAAACCATGCTTGTGAATACTATTTGATTTTGTGGGAAATATTCATGAAAATCAATATAGAAACAGAGGTATATAAAACAGTTTATAAAGGATGATCCAACTTTTATTTTTAAATGTATATATCTGAAAAGAAATACACCAGATATAAATAGTGTTTACTATGATATAGGAATTAGGCTGCTTTTTTCTTTATATTTTCTGTATTTTTCAAAGATATTACAGCCAGGAAAAGGTTAGTGAAAATAAAATATGTAACATGAATTCTGTCTTACTGACATGAGTTAAAAGGTGTTAGAAAACACTCTTAGTTTTTTATGTCTCAATCATGTTTTCCCATTATAATTCACATCATTGTTTTTGTAATTATTATTTGCAGTTTAAGTGAACTCATTATGTAATCTCTTTAAATTATTACTTCATTTTAATATCTTTGTCTTCCTCTCTGTTTGGTCTTCCTCCCTGTGCCTTTCTTCATTAGAAAGACCTACTCAGGTGCCTGGGTGGCTCAGTCGGTTAGGCGTCTGATTTCGGCTCAGGTCATGATCTCAGAGCTTGTGAGTTCAAGCCCCGCGTGGGGCTCTGTGCTGACAGTTCAGAGCCTGGAGCCTGCTTCGGATTCTGTGTCTCCCTCTCTCTCTGCACCTCCCCCACCCCCTCACTCTCTCAAAAATAAATAAACATTAAAAAAGAAAGAGAGAAACAGGACCTACTCAAGAGGTAACTGGATGACTCAGTCGATTGAGCGTCTGACTCTGTCTCAGCTCAGGTCATGTTCTCAGGATTCCTGCTTCATGGGTTCAAGCCCCAGGATGTGTTGACAACATGGAGGCTGTTTAGGATTCTGTCTCTCCCTCTCTTTGCCCCTCCCCCACTGGTGCAAGTGCACTCTCTCTCTGTCTAAAAAATAAGTAAACTTAAAAAAAAAAGGCCTACTCAAACTCAGCACATCCTTCTCTTCTCAAGGGAGCAGCAGCCTCTCCTGCATGCTGTTGATATTTTTCAAATTGTAGAATTAAATTATGGAAAACCCACATCATGTTGCTTCATTTTAAGATGGCTTTTCTCTTCTCAAGTTCATTTCTTTTTTTTTTTAATTTTTTTTTAACATTTATTTATTTTTGAGACAGAGGCAGAGCATGAACAGGGGAGGGTCAGAGAAAGAGGGAGACACAGAATATGAAACAGGCTCCAGGCTCTGAGCTGTCAGCACAGAGCCCGAGGCGGGGCTCAAACCCACGGACCGCGACATCATGACTTGAGCCGAAGTCGGACACTTAACCAACTGAGACACCCAGGCGCCCCTCAAGTTCATTTCTTTTTTTTTTTTAATTTTTTTAAACATTTTTATTTATTTTTGAGACAGAGAGAGACAGAGCATGAATGGGGGAGGGTCAGAGAGAGAGAGAGACACAGAATCCAAAGCAGGCTCCAGGCTCTGAGCCATCAGCACAGAGCCTGAGTGGGGCTTGAATTCCAAACCGCGAGATCATGACCTGAGCCGAAGTCGGTCGCTCAGCCGACTGAGCCACCCAGGTGTCCCAGAAAATATTTTAAATTATAATTGCTAATGTTACCAAATAGAAATAGGATCCAACATAAGACAGAGCCCTTCTACAATTTTAATCTGTATTAAAACAAGGATTCATGTTACTCAATTTTTCTTCTACTTTAACCTCTTCCGTGTTCTTGGCTACAAGCAGAAATGTCAGTGGGCATTCTCTCAAGCAGAAATGACACTTAATGATTAGGATCAGGAAACATTTTACAGTTTAGAAAGGACAGACAGTAGTGGCCATTGAATTACAGTGATGACCACATAGGTTGGGTGACCTTCCCAAACTTCATAGCTGGGTAAGGCCTCACTAGGAACAAACTAGAGATAGCATTTTGGCTTCCTTTCCAAAGCTTTTTCAACCATCCTATGGTGCTTCCATTTCAGTCTAATTTTAGGGATGAGGTTATTCTTTCTATTGTTGTTGATGTCTAACCTAAAACAAGTGTTACAGAAAATCCACCTGCTGTAATTTTGTTTTAAGATGCCTTGTCTCTTCTTATGTTCATTTGCCAATTAACCAGATGATATCTAACCCATGTTTAGAATACTTTAAATTATAGAACAGGTTAAAATTTGCCAAACGGGAATGCTCGAGCACCGCTGCATCATGACTTTTAGGAGCCCGACGCATTATTTGTAGGCCCCTTCCTTCATACAAAAATATTACAAATGGAAGAGCTTGACAATCTGAAGAGGTGAGGAAAAGAGACAAAGGAGATGACACAGAGACACAAGGATGGGGTACATGAGAAGAAGGATCTGTCCAAGTAGCTGCCTGGGTAAGGGACTCCTCTATGGGCTGGGCCACATTGTTCCCTCCCTTCCTCCCCACAGTTGCTTCAAATTGTTCTAGGAAGCTTTTAGAGGGCCAAAACCCCATGCTCCCAAACCATCCTGCCTGCTTACCTTTCTGTCTCAAAGAGCCAAAGGACGGCCTCTTCTGTCCTTTAGCTAATCCCCACCAGGCCCCCATTCTCTGTGTCTAGCAACCTGGAGCCAGGATAATCATATAAATAAATCTCCCTGAAGGTGCTGCACTGAAGGGAGTCACCTCTTCATTCTTTTTTTCCAACTGTAGTAAAAAAAAAAAAAAAGAGGGGGGAAAAAAAAAGCATGCTCTGATACTGACTTTTGAGTCTCTAAAATTGTCTAATCCATCTTGGTTGTCTGACTTGACGGACTGACCACACAACTGAAAACTCTAGACAGAAAGCAGAGGCTCTGCTTAGCAGACCAGTGTCCTTTCCATACATGGTGAGGCAGCTGGCTGGCCTCACCTGCACCCAAGGCTAAAACATCACCGTACAGCACTTCCATATTTTCGATCCATTGAAAAATAACTTCAAGGCAGTGTGCAAGCCAAGGGTAAATAAAGGAGAAGACCTATACATTTTTAAGCCTTCTCTTGGTTAACAACTTTTACTAATGATGGCAACAAAATTATTGGAGCCTGCAATAAGCCATCCAGTGGTCAAATAGGTCACCTTATGACCAGTATTAAGATTTAAATATCCTTTAAAATTAAACACTTTGGGGTTATTAATGTTTCCTTTCCTCTCAAAATTTTTGCGTTGAGAGGAGGTATGGGAGGAAATGTATTAGCAACAGTAGGATGTGGAGAATAACTCTAAGTACATTAAACATCTGTTGATGGAGCTATTAGCACAGTTTGTAGATACCGCCACCTGGCCCTTATTCCATTTTGCTCGAACTTTAGTGCCCGAAAATATACTGTAGCAACCACGTTCCACTTATATTAAATCTTTTACTACTGCATTAGGTGGAACATAAGTGTCAATCAGTTCTCCCTGAGAGGAAAAAGACCTACTTATTACAAAACTCAAAAGCCAATAAGAAAATGCCAAGGGTTAAATATCACTTAGCATCTCAAGCTGGCTGTGTTATTGTCTGTACAAGAGGAAGTCTTTAAAACAGCACATGGAGGTGAAGGAGATAGTGTTGTATAATCACGTTATTCAGGTAGGAGAATTTCAGCTCCTTCCTCTGTCACTTCTATGGGTTATTTTCAAGTGAAACATCAGATTTATCATGGACAGCTAAAAAAAAAAAAAGTCTCCGACTTCCCCAAATGTTAAGCCTAAACTGATTGTTCTCATTTGGAAAAGGTTCTTATTTGTTCTGAAGTCTCATCAGATTTAGAGTCCAAATAATGGCATGAAAAGTTCTCTACTGAAAAGACTGTTGACTTGCCTGATTTAAGACCACTCATCTCTAGTCTTCTATAAAATAAGGTTTACAAGCTACAAAAGTATTCTTATTTCCGCCCTCTGAGGATGAACCAGGCTTCCTCATTGACTGCTATTTCAGCTCCTTCCATATTTTCTTCTCCATTTTCTTCTCCACTAAGGAGATTTACCATTTGCAGAGGTGCCTCCAGGGACATAAGAGACCAGACTTTCATTTTCTATTTCCTCTATTAGGTACCTTGGTTCTCAGCATGGCTATTTGAGATTCAAAGCCTCCGTCTATTAATGTCTATGGAATGGATGGTCAATGATGCACTTGAGTTTTAAAAGAGATCACCCTAGACCATCCTCACTCATGCTAAATTGTTTTGTGCAACTACTTCTGTAATTCCACATACCATAGGTATGTAATGTTCTTGAAATTGTTCTCAGTTCGACAAGTAAGGAAGAGGAAGTGGCTGTAAAAAATGTTCCAGGTACCCTAGGGAGATTCAGGTGCTATGATCCCCTCCTTCTTGGCAGGGACTGTGAAAGAATCAACTTTCAATGATCTCACTCATGTATGTTTGAAGATCTTTATTTAATTTTAATATCCAAAATATCCCTAGATACAGATCAACATTGATGAAATGCATCCTTCTTTTTTTAAACCAGCTCTCCCTCTCATCATGATTCAATTCATTAAACTGATAATTCATTTAACAAAAATATGATGAAAATCTGTCAAGCAGTAAGCACTATAGAGTAGCCATTCACCCCTGTAAATTAGTACTACCAGATGACCTCCATAATACAATTCCTGACTTAGATCAATTAAGAAAATCACAAGAATGAAAAGGTTAAGCACATTTCTTCAGAAAGCAGCTAGAAAGTTTGTCCCAAGGTAGGAGAACGGCAGGGGTTGGGAGGCAGCAATGAGATGCTCAGATGGGGAACCTGAGAGTACTTGAACTTGGGCCAGAAGGGGAGAGTTCCAGTACAGTCACAGACATAATCTAATAGGCCCTGGATTTGTCAAGGTGAAGTTCAATAAAAAATTTTTACCAGACTTTTTTTGTGCTTATTTAAAACAGTGAGACCCGCATCAGGCAAATTTGCAATTTTTACCATTCTTGGGATGATTTTTATGTGTGCTGAGAACTAGGCCAGCCATAGTTCGCCTCATTTGACAGATGAGAAACGGGACCCAAGAAGGTCCTCTTGTCAGGATCACCAGGTCGGTGAGTGGCAGACCTGGGGCTACAAACTTGGACTCAGAGTTTCCCATTGGGTGTTGTGTCCACTGCCCTACACTACTTGTTCAACAGAACCAGAGCCATGGTATCAATAGAAAAACCTGGTCCCAGTCCAGACGACCTAGTTAGAATCCACAAACTGAGTTGAGCTGGGAGCAGGAACTCAGGACTTTTCTTCAAGCATAAACCAAAAATGATGCTGATAAAAGTAACTAAAAAGCCAGAGTTAGAGTAGAAGGTTGTTTCAGAAGAAGTCAGAGGGCATATACTTCCTTTTAGAAACCTCAAGGAAGGGGCATCTGGGGAGCTCGGTCAGTTAAGCAGCCAACTTCGGCTCAAGTCATGATCTCACAGTTGGAGAGCTCGAGCCCTGCATCTGGCTCTCTGCTATCAGGGCAGAGCCCACTTCGGATCTTCTGTCTCCCTGTCTCTCTGCCCTTCCCCCACTTTCTCTCTCTCTCCCTCTCTCTCAAAAATAAATAAACATTAAACACACACACACACACACACACACACACACACAAACTTCAAGAAAGGTGGGCTGAGGTTGAGTCTGGCTAAGAATAATGTCCCCATGACGTTTGGAAATTACGACAACATGGATAAGAACAGTAGTTTGAACTGCTAAGGGATGGAAGAAAAAATTGTCATGGTCCATGAGAGGGAAAATTCATCACATGGAAGGTCACAGGCCTGGCTGGAACATATTGAAGGAAACTGAGGTAGGACAGAGGATCAAAAAGTCATTGGATGCCAAGAGCAGGGCTGTGTTCACCTCCAAAATCTGCAGCTCAAGTTCTTACTGCTGGCTTGTGCTTCACTGAATCCAAGACCAGATATGATGTGTAATGGAAACCCTGACCGTGGTACCTCTGAACCTGGGCAGAGTTCTCAGGTATGGCAACCAAGGTACTCTCACTGCTTTCTCACTACACCGTTGGTCCTGGAGCAATTATAACCCACAGTGCGTTAGGAAACTTGCCCCCATCTTGAGAAAACAGATCTGTAAACACTTTGAGATTCTGTGGAGAATAACTGAAAGGATGTGAAAATATCCTTTTGTTTATGCAGGTACCAGTTGCTCGATCTCGTCTCAAGTTTGAAGTAAAACAATTCTGGATTGAAACTTTGTCTCAGTGACATTTCTCCTGCAGAAGCTGACCAATGGTGGAGAGGAAGGCTGCCCAAACTCTTTGAGTTGCTGTTCTGTGTAGAGAGGTTAATACCATGTTCCCTCTCATTGAATCCGACTACAATCCGATGGGGTTGCTAAGAGGGCTTCCACTTTACCTGGAAGGAAACCAAGGCCAGGGAGAGGAAGTGATTTAGGCTTGGTAGCAGCATCATTAGAAATCAATGAAAGATTTGGCCCAAATCCTGTGGTGGTCCAGGTTATTCAACTTCAACAAGGTGAGACAGAATTGTCAGACTGATCTGGAACAATTGAAAGGAGGCTTAAAACTCTTTAAAGCTGGGGCACCTGGGTCGCTCAGTCGGCTAAGCCCTGACTTCTGCTCGAGTCATGATCCCATGTTCTTCAGTTCAAGCCCCATGTGCAGCTCTTTACTGACAGTGTGAAATCTGCTTGGGATTCTCTCTCTCTCTCCCTCTCTCTGCCCCTCCCCCACTCACACTCGTGCTCTCTCTCTCTCTCTCTTTCTAAAAAATAAATAAATACTTTTAAAAAGTCTTTAAAGCAATGATGATGCTTTAAAGAAACTATCTTACAACTGAAAGGATGTGTCATTGCCAGAAAAGTCAGGAAGCAAATGATTTCAGAATAAGAGGGTTTTCCCTGACAAGAAAGTATAGTAAATCATTTCAACAGAAATCTATCTAGTCCTCTTTTTTCTAATTTCTCCAAAGACAAATAAAATTTGTAAATTTGATCTCACCCTTCAGATTGGCTTTTATGAATCACTCACTGACCAACATCTTCCAGTGCTCTCTATTGCTGCTTATTTTCAAACTGACAATTTCAGACATCGTTTCAAGTATCGGTAAGCTCTCTATTTTCTATAAATGTATAAATATAAAATTTATAAATATATTCATATTTATGTATATTGAATCATAATATAATTATAAATACATACAATATATACATATAGATACATGTGATTATATGTATATATATACCTATGTGTAATTATACATATGTGACATTTTAAAAGATCTTTTTAGGGGCACCTGGGTGGCTCAGTCGGTTGAGCATCTGACTTCAGCTCAGGTTATGATCTTGCAGTTTGTGAGTTCGAGCCCCGCGTCGGGCTCTGTGCTGACAGCTTGGAGCCTGGAGCCTGCCTTGGATTCTGTGTCTCCCTCTCTGCTCCTAACCCACTCGCATTCTGTCTCCATCTCTCTCAAAAAATAAATAGACATTAAAAAAATAAGAGATTTTTTAAATGTCTATTTACTTTTTGAGAAAGAGAGAGAGAGAAGAGAGAGACAGAGCATGAGTGGGGGAGGGACAGAGAGAGAGGGAGACACAGAATCTGAAGCAGGCTCCAGGCTCTGAGCAGACAACATGGAGCCCAACGCAGGGCTCAAACCCACTAACCGTGAGATCATGAACTGAGCCGAGGCTGGAGGCTGAACTGACTGAGCCACCCAGGTGCCTCTACATATGTGAAATTTGTAAATATATTATATGTAATAAAATTATATGACTTTATAAAAATCTTTCAAAGGTAATACAAAACTATTCTGAGTCATCTGGATATTCACTCTCTAATCAAGATCGTCTAATTTTAATTGTCACTGGCTTTTGGTGCCTACAGCTGTTTAGATAACTGATTTCATGGTTTGTATCTTAATGAGAAAAGAATAAAAGCAGACCTAACTGATTCATTCATGCCAAGTGAAGGCCAAATGATGTGCATGCTAGGAATGACAGGAGCACAGTAGATCAAAATCCAAAAAGCACCGGGACACTGAGTCTCTGCATTGCGTTCAGCAGTGACAGCACCCCTGATACAAGAACCCACACCCCGGCCATCAGCGTCCTTTCATGTTTCAAGTAGATGCTTGGTTTCATCAAAACAAAACCATCTGTCACGTTAAATTAAATGTTACTATGAATAGTGTTGGTTTTGTAATTTTGTTTATATATGATTTGAAATTTTATTTTTGTTTATTAAGATTTATATCCAGTTTTGTGACTTTATATGCATAAATAATGTTATTATATATGAAATCAATTTAAACCAACGCTGGGAAAGGAGTCCTTAAGGGTAACTTTTATTTGTAATTCAGGTGTCTGAAGGGCAACTCTACCGTTTTATTTGATTGCTATCCTTTACCAGACACCTTACAGGTGATTATATCCCTTTACCTACATTTCCTATATATCCTATGCCAATCACCTTTACAGGTGGTTATATTCCAGTCCAGTAACTGAGAAGGAGGGGAACGTGGTATTACTTAGAGTGGTAGCAAAACATTTCTAAATTTGAAGAGGAGATTATCTTGTGTCATGGTGGCTTCTTTCAATTCCGAAGAGTTCTAAACTGCAAGCATGCGCATTTCTCTTTATTATGCTGTACATTAATTGAATTTTTATATGTGAATGAAAAACATTATAATCTATTATATCTACTTTGTGGTAAAGTTTTTGTTTAGAATATTGACACTTTAAGAGTTAAAAGAACTGTTAAATTCAACCCCATCACACACACACACACACACACACACACACACACGCCCTATGTTTACCATTTAAAACAGACAAACAAGGCCTTAGAGAAACTGAATGACTTCTCACACAATTTTCTGGTAATTAAAATGAGCAGCGTCTGCCTTCCCCAGCGTCCTCAGGGCTTTGTGAGGACAGGGGTCTCTTATACCAGATTCCTTCTGTATCCACAATGTTGGGTGCATATTTAATGAGAAAGAGAGGAGGGGTAGGAGAAGGGCAAAACAATGAGATGGATACAAAAAAAAAGGAGGGAGGAGAGAAGGAGGAAAGGAAGAGAAGAAAACAGAGCTAGGTCAGGTGTGCAAACTCCTAATCTATTCTTGTTAGTACACCATACTCCATACAAAACTGAAAATTTCCTAGATTTTTCAGGCTTTCTACTTGAGGTCTTAATTCTGCTATCATACAGAAAGGCCCACAAGAACTGAAGCCAGCTTACCAGGAAATCATAATTGAATACAGCTGTATGGAAGCAAGGACCATGTATATTTTGCTAAAGCTATACTCTCAAGCCCAGCACAATGTCTGGCCTAGAGTGGGTGCTCAGAAAGTATTTATTGGATGAATCCATGTAGGCATTTGGGGAAAGACTAGGGAAAACTGTTGCAGCTAGCCCATAAGAATCTGTAAGTCTTCAGAAGTGATTATCAATTTTTGCAAGAAAATCAAAATGCCCCTTAGGAAATGAATTACATAAAAATTGTCTTGAATCTGACAGTGTAACATGAGAATATGCATATTAAAAGGAGAATACAAATAGAATTAATCACAATGTGAAGAAAATAAAGTGAAATCCTTTAGTAAAACACTAGAGAAAGAAACCCTCTAAAATTAAGATTAGACAGTTGGTAAATTGCTCTAGGGGACACAGTGATCTCTCCCAACTAAGCCAAATACAGAGAATGCCCCAAGAATGAATGACTGCTGTTAACCAGCTGTGTTGCACAAGGTCATGTGCAGATGCTGCAGACAAAGCAAGCGCAATGGGAAAAAAAAACTCAGTAGGAGGATCAAGCAATGGCTGAGGCTGGGGAAGCAAGCAGTCAGGGGATCTTACAGGGGGTCAGTTGTGAGGTGAAGGCTCTCATTATTGCACCATGGAGTGGCAACTACGGCCCTAGCTTTGGCATTGGTAGACTTGGTTGGGGACACTTACCAACCATGTGACTTTGGACAAATTACCTATCTTCCTTGAGCTTTAGTTTTTATATTATAATAAGACAATGCTATTTGCATTAGAGTGAATATGTATATAGTTGTTAACATGTAATATGCACTTAATGAGGTACTTTTAAATCATCATCTCAGCATCAGAGATCTTTGAACATACGGAGGGAAAAATACGGTTACGCTATTTCACTTTTGCATTTCTAACAAGTTCCTAGATCATGCCAATGGGGCTGATTATGGACGCACATTGAGAAGCCAGGTTGGACCCTTTCAGAATATCTGGTTGTCCTCCAGAATGGCAGTCCAACAAGATCTGCAAGCGATTCCTATGTACTCTAAAGTCTGAGCAACACTAATCTAGAATATGGATTTTCCGATTTAAGAGGGAAAGTTCCTCCTTCAAGAGACACTACGTGGACTAATTTCCATTGCCCTAAACAACAACAACAAAGTGATTTTAACGGGACACATTGTCTCGAGTTTTCTCCTCTCTGGGTCCTATGGGAAAAACGGTCAATGAAGGAGGAGGCCGATGCCCACGAGGAGTTAAACCACATTCATTATCACTGAGGCAGTTAAGCTGGTGCCGGTCTCTCTTGCTTTTTATAGAATGAGGATTTGATAGAGCTGAGCTGGTGTGTTCTTAGAGTGTTACAGCAAGGCCAAAGTGGATCAGCTGCTATCACGGCCCCTTTAAGCCTTTCTTTCTGTGGCTTGGTTCGTTTTCAAAGGCAAGGAGCGGAAAAGGTGCCAAGTGCCTCATCCTGTCCACGGAGCTACACTGTCCCACAGCTCTGCACAAAAAGTGCCCGTTATGGCCTCACGTTTGCTGACTGAATGTGTATGAAGAAGCAGCTATCCCACTTGTCCTGGGGCCTCTATGGGAAAGGTTTATCATTGGGGCATGTAAAGGGACACCTGGTTAGACACAACAGAACATGTTTCCTATCTGAGTGTCTGTCCTGAACCTGACGTGGACAGTACAAAAATAGGCTCCTGAATCACTATTGACCAGGCTTTGAGGAAATGGAAATAGAGAAGAGGAAAAGGGCATGGGAGGACTAGTTTAGCTATTTTAGCAATGGAGAACAAAGAAAGAAGGCAGAAAGAGGGAAATATTTTTAATACATTATGTTGTATCCATGGTAAGCTATTTATTCTTATTGTTTTTCTCTGGAAGTCCATTTAAATAATGCAATATGGCCATCGAAGCCAGCATGCCAAGAGCTCCATTAAATAAATGGATAGAATTAAGTTTCTAGCTCTGAAGAAGAATTAAAATCACACACAAAAAGAGAATCTTGGATTTATGTCCCCTGGCTCCCCATTATCTTACATGGGGAAGAATCTTACATGACTGTAGGGTAAGGACTGAATAGAATCTGCTTATGGATGCTCACTCGCCAACCTGGAGCTCCAGCGTCGGCAAAATGGAGGTGAAGCAGGAAACCAGCGCCTGAGTGAACAGTTGTGTCTAATTACAATCTCCCATTGAAGTAGCCTCATCCTCTCTGGGGTCTGCAAATCCATGCTCACTGCTCCCTCTGCTGGATCTGCGAGAATAGAGGACCAGATTTATAAGTTGCAACTCTTTCATTTTATGGGTCCTCTATGAATCAAGCACCTGCTCTGAAGTACAGAATGACATTTTAATGGGGAGAAAAAAGGCTCCTTACATTTTGCTGACAGTTTGTGTTACAGGATAGGAGAAATAAAGCACAACAGTATAAGTTATTCCCCAGAAAAGAAAAATATAAGGGCCCCAAGAAGAAATACCTTCTAGGGATACCTGGGTGGCTCAGTGGGTTAAGCATCCAACTCATAATTTTGGTTCAGGTCATGATCTCATGGTTCATGAGTTTGAGTCCCGGGTCAGGCTCTGCGCTAACAGTGAGGGAAATGCTTGGGATTCTCTGTCTCTCCCTCTCTTTCCATTCCTCCCTGCTTGTGCTCTCTCACTCTCTCAAAATAAATAAACTTAAAAAAAATACCTTCTAAATAGCAAAAATATAAATATATTATAAAAAATATCCCTAGAAAGAACGAATAAATATTCTCCATGTGCTAGTGAAACAACAGTTATGCAACTTCCTCTCCTCTTTCTTTCCCACAACCGCCCCCAGCACAAAGAGGGGTTCCTTCTTCCTCAGAGCAAATGGCAATGCTCTTGGCATGCTGGCTTTGATGGTGATATTGCATTATTTAAATGGACTTCCAGAGAAAACCAGTAAGAATAAATAGCTTACCATGGACACAACATAATCTGCTAAAAGTATTTCCCTCTTTCTACCCTCTTTCTTTGTTCTCCATTGCTAAAATAGTTTGTGATGAACATCCCTCCCCAAACTCTCCTATGCGAGTGAGGAAGCTTTTCAGGGGATAATTTTTTAAAAATTTATTATAGATAATTTCAGACCTATGCAAAAGTTAAAAAATAGGACTCTCTTCCATATATTCACCATCCAACTTCAACAGTTATTAACAGAGGGCCAGTCCAAAGTGTCTGCACCCCTACTAATTTCCCTGGGTTGTATTATTTTCAAGTAAATTTCACACATGTTATTTCACTCATAAATATTTCAGTATTCATTTTAAAATATAAGGATGATTTTTTAAAACATAAATAATCGTTTTACACCTCAAAATTATCAAGTCCTTAATAACAAGTATCCAGTAAATGTTCAAATTCCAACTGCCTATAACTGTCATTAATTTTTTACAGTTTGTTTTGAATTAAGTTCCAAATAAGGTGCACACACTGTGCTTGGTTGATATGTCTTTTAAGATATTTTAATGTATACATTCCTCCACTGACTCTCCTTTTTCTTGTGATTTATTTTTTATGAAACCAGATTATTGTCTTATAGAATTTTCCAGAATCAGGATTTTGTCTGCTGCATCTCAGTGGTATAGTTAAATAGGCTTGGGGGTGCCTTTGTGGCCCCCTATTTCTGCATATAGTATAACTATGGTAAGAATAAAATACTGCACGTTTGGGAAAAAATATATCGGTAGTTGGACCTAGAGGCTTGCCGGGTTTAAGCTTAATTCTTTTCAGCAAGAAGGCTTCATAGGCAGTGGGCGTGTTCTTCCATCTCAAGGCATCTAACACCTGATTATCATTCCTTTTGTTCTGTTCACAGTTGTTGATGCTCAGTGCCTAAACCATTCATTCTTTGTGGGTGGAAAAGTTATTATATTCTAATTCGACTTCTTATTCATTTGTTAATTGGAATAGTTCTACGGAAGTATACTAGTATTTGGTTACCCAGTGATAGAGTTTGGATAAGAAAGGCAAGAGAAATGACTATTATTTCTATTTGCCAGTTAGCAAAATAATGAGTTGGTTCCCTTGAATCCTCCAGAGATAACCAATTGGTTTTGTTTCTAGCCAGGTGTTCTTAAAGAAACTCTAAGGCTAGTCTTGAAATGGTTGGGTTTTGACATAATTCACATCTTTCCACAAATTAATTATCAATTTGGGTATTTATTTTCATTCTATCACTTTTTGAACAACAATATGTATTTTCAGTCTTTCAGTTGGATAGGTGTTTTCTTTCATTCAGCTTGGGTTTACCTCTTCTTTCTTGCACAACCTTGAACATTTATTTACAATCAGACTCTCTCACCCTGTTTCACACATAAGTCTACTCATTCATGCATTTTTTCATTTATATGTCTGTGTATGAAACAATGCCTGTTGAGTGACAACTGTATACCAAGCATTGTTCTAAAACATAAAAATCCCTTTCTTCTTGGAATTGTATCCCGATGAAGAAGACAACAAACACAGACACATACACAGATACATCTGCACAGAGAGACGTGCACAGACACAGAAACACACACACCAACATGCACACACAGACAACACACACGCACGCACACATACACTTCAACATACAGAAACACTTCCTCCTGTTTTCAATTTCAATGTCATCCTCTTATTTTTGTTCCCTTTTCTTGCCAAGGAGACTGGCATCAGTTTTAGAGCCTTCTGAGTTCCAGTACGAAGGCTGTGTTTTGGTTGGAAGTTGGCAGTAAGAGGAGGTGCAGAAGACGCAGTAGGATGGACAGGCTGGCTTCTGAGACCGTGAATGTATACGTGTTTCCACATGCATGTTTGTATATCCTGCTGTGCATGTGTGCTGACCCGGCCGGTGGTTAATCAGGGAAATTTGGGGACCAGAAACTATGTCTCTGAAAATGCCAGTGTGGAACATACGAAAGAGATCATATTCATGCGTGTGCTAAACGCTCTGGTGGCAGGGATACAACTTTTTCTAACTGTGAATACTTGAGTTCCGTGCTATAACTAGCATTTCTTAATATGATGCATATTCGAATCTCAGGAGAGCTTATAAAAATGACTGATGCTGGGCCATACGTGAATAAATAACATTTTTAGGGGTTGGGAATGGGCATTGTTTAAAAAGCTTCCCAAGTGATTCTAATGTGCAACCAGGATTGAGAACAGGAGCCTAAATTAACCAGCTTTGTGCTAGGTGATGAGAGTAATAATCAAATAAATGAAGTTAATTTCCTAATACTATCAGTAGAGGGCAGCACTGCCTCAATAATTAAAGAATTCAAACCTCTCGTATTAAACTGATAGATTTTTTTTCAGCATTTTAAATTAAATATTCCACTATTATAAAACTATTTTTCCTTATTCTACAACAATGTAAGCATTAACTCTATTTTGTAATTCTATAAAATTTCCATTAATTAAAAGTTTAAACCTCCGATCTAGATTCTGAACAGAATTTAGTAATTTCAACAATGACCCAAAGGCCATTCTAAATTGCATTGTTTTAAAGCAACATTATTTTAAACCAGAAATGAAAAACTCAAAAAAGTTACCATAATAAATAACATGTATGTTTTTTGTTTGTTTTTTAAGTTTATTTAAAAGAGGGGGAACAACAGAGAGAGAATGCAAGCAGGGGAGGGGCAGAGAGAGAGGGAGATAGAGAGTCCCAAACAGGCTCCATGCTGCCAGTGCAGAGTCCAATGTGGGGCTCGAACTCATGAAGTGCGAGATCATGACCTGAGCTAAAATCAAGAGTCGGACCCTTAACCGACTGAGCCACCCAGGTAGCCCAAATTTATGTTTTGATAAAAGCTAGAGAAAATATTTCTGGATTTGGTAAATTATATGCAACATTTTTTAATAACATGAGTTGTCAGCATATGATTGATTTTCAATCCTAGAAATTCAAAATACAAAATGCAGCAAA
Organism: Herpailurus yagouaroundi; assembly: GCF_014898765.1. NCBI lineage: Eukaryota > Metazoa > Chordata > Mammalia > Carnivora > Felidae > Herpailurus > Herpailurus yagouaroundi. Next base: position 74,503,164 of record NW_024412394.1, read on the forward strand.
GAGATGTGGAAAGAATTCCTGTGCAAGTATTTCACAAAACTGCATCAGTTTTTTAGAATAATCAATAAATGTATGGTGTATTATTGAGATTCAGCAGGTGGGAGAATTCTTGAGCCAATAACTGAGTCTTTTTCATTTAAAGATTCTCATTTATTTCAAACACATGAAAATACATGACTTTAAAAATGCCTTTATCGCCACACTATATTTAACATGAGTGGGGCCTAATAATAATATAATAGAGAGTGTACTCAATCTGATAAAGAGTAGGTTGAAATTGATTATTCCCTAAATTTTCTTGGGGAGGAGGGGGATGTGTGGCTTGGTGGGTTACTCTTGGAGAAGCAGTAGTAGGCTTTCTTACACAGGCTTACACAGATGGCACCAAAGGGATCTTCCTTGCCTCTTACCTTCACTCACTGTGAATATATAATAATTTAAAAAGCGGGATCACTTCTAAAAACTAAAAAGTATCATAACAGAAGTCTAAAATTAAAGGGTGTCATTTTACAATGGGACCTGTTTTCTATCTCACGGTTCTGTCCTTTGTCACATTTTGGTATCATTTCAGGAGAATACTTAAAATGAATAAATAAATCTACTTTTTTGAAGAATTAATATAGATAAATTCCACGAAATTAACACTTTGTCATGTTCATAGACATACGGATATAGTCATTTGCATAGAGGACCCATTTTCCTACAGACACACGCACACCCTCCACAGCCTTCACCTGTTGACACTAGACTTCAATAAAATGGTGTCTCTAGTAAAATTTGGTTCAATTCATAGACTATACTGAAAAACATTCATGTAAAAATTGTCATTCAACAACACAGCCTCGAAATCCACATAAATTGCAGTTTTTTACCCCAGAGGTCTTGTCACATGTAAGCAAAACATAAGATGTTTCACTACATCCTTATAGCACTTGAAGAAGACAGAAGCCAATACACTAGTTCCACCCACATTTATGTGGCAGAAAGTTGCTTAGACCCCAATAAGAAAGGTGAAACCCATCAAAGACAGCTCCTGTCCTGTAAATAATGTCTCTCTTCTTGAGCAATGTAACTTTGTACCTGATCCCTCTAGCAGAAATACTTCTCATCTCTAGAGATGCCAAATTGCCTGTCTGTGTACTTGTGACACTCATGTTTTAGCTTATAAAATGAAAACGAGATAAAATACAGTGCTAACAGACAGCAAGAAGAACTTCTACACAAGCGCACAAGGGCGATAAGCAATTATAATGGCACATTCAGAACACTCTGCCACTCCCAAGTCTGCTGGTCTCCTTTCCTACAGTCATGGGAGCTGTTTGGTCACTTTAGCGTACAAGAGTCAACTGACTCCCCACTGCCTTTGCCACAGCCCTGCAAGCTTGGGATGGAAAACAATTTCGACATTCGCCACTTGGACTCCCGCCCTTAGCAAGCACATTTGTTGTTCATACATGGTCTTTTGGCTGCCTTCTCTCCCAGCCATCTGTTAAGAGAGGCATTGTGCCTGCTCTGATGGGATGGTGCCACTTTTTCTAAGAGACTCTCACAAAATATATGTCTTAACTACCTTGACTTCACAAATTTCAAAGGACTTTGTTTACTGACTGGAATTACATTTTAAAAGTCAGCAGAGCTGCATAATTAAGGACTAAATTCTGTGTCCAGATAACTTGCGAGATTCCTAAAAGAATTATTCTAGACCTACTTTCAGTGGGTGGACAATGAAATTGAATGCTGCATTTTCCATGATTGAATGCAGGATATAAATACAGCTGCACGCATCATTGCTTTCTCCTTTCATGTGACCAGCCCTGAGAAAACAATGACCATACACCTGTTTTCCCCTCATCCTTAGGGCCACACATGTCTCATCGATTACAAAGGTTGTTTATGTACTTGGAATATTTGATTTGCATATAATTGATTTTGGCTCCGTCTATGTGGGCCCCGATTGTCATTAGCAAGTCCGTGGTAGTGATAGTGGATTTACTCTCTGAAATCCTTAAGGACAAGAGAAGGTTGGGCTGAGCCTTCTGCACATTTCAGCTAGTACATTTTCAAGTTCACCATTTCCCCTTGAGGTTTAAATATGCTTCTTACCACATTCTTAAGCATCCGGAGTGGAATGTGAGCCCATCTCCGGGTCTATGTTATATTCATCTTTCTAGTAGATAGGTCAGCATGTTTTGCAGCCAGATTACATGTCCTTCCGCGTTTGCCTGGTAACCATTTCATGTATCTACATCTGAATTGGCAAGCAACGCTAATTTGGGGAGACAGCCTAAAGAGGCCAGCCAAACACCACCTCAACGAACTCTAGCTCTGGATCACACAATAAATATTGCTGTTGTGGGGGCGCCTGGGTGGCTCAGTCGGTTAGTCGTCTGACTTTGGCTCAGGTCATGATCTCGTGGTCCATGAGTTCAAGTCCCACATTGGGCTCTGTGCTGAAGGCTCAGAGCCTGGATCCTGCTTCAGATTCTGTGCCTCCCTCTCTCTCTGCCCCTCCCACACTCGTGTTCTCTCTCACGCTCAAAAGTAAATAATAAAACATTAAAGAAATACTGCTGTTGTGTATGGATATGATCAGATCTCATCATTTCAACATCCTTTTCCTCCAAAATTCCAGTTAAAAAACAATGATTTCTTAACTGAAAGCTAACATCGAAAGAATTACCTAAAATCACACACACACACACACACACACACACACACACACATATATATATATATATATAAAAGATTACCAAATTTATAGTATCATGCTCCTGTTAAGGACTAAATGATTATTAGTAATTTGGTTTTATGTAGAAAGTGAATTTATAATTTTTTCCCCAAAGTGTATGGTGATGAAGATAAACTATCTCACTTATTCCAGGGAGGATGTGGCGCAGGTTATAGGCAGCACTGAGTGAAATAGTCGGTGTGGGGAGCATTCTGCACAGAGTGAGGTCATTCTGCAAGTGAGGTAACGAGGATCAAAAAGAGGAATATCAGGATGGAAAGGGCAAACAGCAGAAGGAAGTTCTCATGAGCTGAACGAGGGTAATGGGATAGAAACACGGTGAAATGAGTTCACCGAATCGTTCAACGGAGTGCAATAGGAGCCTTATTACTGAGTGTAAGGAATCTGACCCTAAACTCCAGAGATGGGAACCCACGTTCGTGCTGTGAACTGGGCTATGGTATGGTGATCTAGGCCAGGGTGAGCCTGCATGTAGCCTGAAGAATCAGTCACGGTGGGACAAGGCCTAAGCAGGCAGACAGCTGATTGCAAACCTGAAGTGTTCCAGCTAGAGAGAGGTAGGTATTGCCTTTGGCTCTGAGCTCTTTGAGTGGAAACAGCATGTGTATCTTATACATCATTGCATTTCCAGGGCTGAGCACAGAACAATAGTACATAGTAGGTGCTCAGTAAATACGGTTAACCAAATGAAGGTGTAAGAGAAAAGAGTTTTGGGTGATGGTTCCAAGAAGAGCACGAATTTTCAGCAACAGAATGGTTTTTATGTGTGAATGGTAGCTATTCTCTATAACAAATCTTCTTGAGTTGGAACCAGAGGTGGATTTACAACAAAGTACATAAGCTTAAATTTCAGGTCCCTTCACTTTTGTGCAGGTTGCCTTCCAAGATTTAACCATGTGTGTATGTGTCATCTTTTTGTAAAATCATCAAAAGAAAGATGAGTCTACCATCCCCTTCCACTCTGACTTTCCCTCAATCACTCTTGCCTTCATACTGGGGTGGCATTGTAGAGTAGCTGTGATCCTTTTTGGAATCTGGCCAACAGGAAGTTGAATTGAAGATATGGTTAGCTGGGGTTTAGTGAGATACAGTTATGTGTTTGGCAGTCATTTTTGAGTGTAGCTAAGCTGTCCTAGGAAGACTCCTGCCTGCTGGGACAACTCATCCAGCATTGTGACACAAAGGGCCAGGAACAGAGGAAATATCAAACAAAATAGCCTGCTGGCAGAGAAAATTCTCTGGCAGTGTCCCGTAATAACCCCAATACCCAAAGAATGAGCAGTAGAGGAGAAACAAGGTTTTAACTATTTTTTTTTCAACTTTTTTTTTTTTTTAATTTATTTATGGGACAGAGACAGAGCATGAACGGGGGAGGGGCAGAGAGAGAGGGAGACACAGAATCGGAAACAGGCTCCAGGCTCCGAGCCATCAGCCCAGAGCCCGACGCGGGGCTTGAACTCACGGACCGTGAGATCATGACCTGACTGAAGTCGGACGCTTAACCGACTGCGCCACCCAGGCGCCCCAAGGTTTTAACTATTTTGAGGTAGAAGCTAGTTTTTAGAAAACTTTCCCTTTTATCTGATGTGTAAAATTATAAGCCACGTTCTCAATTTTCACCAATACCTAATTAAAAAAGAAGTTATTCCCCTGAAGAATGTGCTCAGTTATGTAGTACAGAGTACTGCAAATTCACCACGTATTTTTTTCCCTTTTCTATGGGAATCTCATGAAATAGAATTTATCAGAATTTTTATATTGGTAAGGCGTAAACTTTTGTCAAAAATACAGATAGTGATATGTTTGTGTGTGAATTTACATATTTTATGTATCCCAATTATCAATAATCAAAAACTAAAAAAGATCTTTCACTCATCAAGAAGATGTAATAATGATTAGCACAGTACCTAAAAATTGAGCCCCAAAATAAAATAGACAGAACTGGAAAGAGATACAGACAATTCAACAGTTGTTGGATACTTCAGTATTCCATTTTCAATAATAGGACAACCAGATAGAAGATCAACAAGGAATTAGAGGAGTTGATTACCACATAAACCACTAGACTTAACACACATCTAAAAAACATCCCACCCCAAATAGCAGAATACTCGTTCTTCTCAAGTGCACATGGAACATTCTCCAGGACAGAATATGTTATTTCCATAGAACCGACTCAATAAATTTAAAAGTACTGAAATCATTCAAAGTATGTTCTGTGACCACAATGGAATAACATTAGAAATCAGTAACAGAAAGGAATTTGGAAAATTCACAAATATGGGGCTTAAACAACATACTTTTAAATAATCAATGGGTCAAAATGAAATCAAAAGGATATTTAGGAAAACCTTCTAGATAAATGAAGTGAAACACAGTGTACCAACTTTTATGGGATGCAAGTAAAGCAGCACTTGGAGGGAAATTTAGCCATAAATGGCTATATCTTAAACCAAATGTTGTTTCTTTTTTTTCTTTATCTTAAAGATTTTTTTTAAAGTAATTCCTATACCCAATGTGGGGCCTGAACCCACAACCCTGATAATCAAGTTGCATGCTCAACTGACTTTGCCAGCCAGGCACTGCATAAGTTGTTTCTTTGAAAAGATTAATGAAGTTTATACAAACTTAAGATTTATGAGAGAGAGAGAGAGAGGGAGCTCAAGTTCCTAAAAACCAGGAATGAAAGAGGCAACATTACTATCGACCTTAGAGAAATAAAAAGAATTATAAAGGAATATTAGGAATAACTTTATCAACAAATTATATGACCTAGATCAAATTGATAAATTACTAAAAAGACAAAAACTACCGACTAAAGAAGAAAATCTGAATAGATCTGAAACAAGTAAGAAGATTTAGTTAGCAATCTAAAAACTTCTCAGAAAGAAAAGCCCAAGATCAAATGGCTTCATGGAGGAATTCTATCAAACACTTATTTTTTTTAACTTTTTAATGTTTATTTTTGAGAGAGAGAGAGAGAGACAGAGACAAAGAACAATCATGGGAGGGGCAGAGCGAGGGAGACACAGAATCCGAAGCAGGTTCCTGGCTCTGATGCAGGGCTGGAACCCACGAACCGTGAGATCATGACCTGAGCCGAAGTCAGACACTTAACCCAGGCGCTCCTATCAAACATTTAAATAAAAATTAATACCAACCTTTAACAAACTCTTTCATAATGCGGAAGAGAAGGGAAATTTTCCTAACTCATCTTATGAGACCAGTATAATTCTGATACCCAAACCAGACAAAGAAAACTACAGACGAATATGTTTTATAAATACGGGTGCATAATATAACAAAAACTCGGTAAAATCCTAGCAAGCTGAATTCAGTAACATATTAAAAGTATTATATACCACGATCAAGTGGAATTTATTGCATGATTGTTAGGTTGGTTCAACATACAAAAACAATCAATGTAATACACAATTTTAATAGAATAAAGGACTAAAACCACATGATTATCTAAATAAATGTAGAAAAATGATCTGGTAAAGTCCAACACCCTTTCACAATAAAAACATCCAACAAACTAGAAGTAGAAGAGTTTCCTCAACCTGATAAAGGCCATATAGAAAAAAACCCCTGGTAACATCATATTTAATGTGAAAATCTGCATGTCCCCCCCCCCCCATATCAGGAACAAGACAAGAATTTTCACACTTGCCACTTATATTCATTGTTGTACTGAATGTTCTAGATAGGGCAATTAGGCAAGAAAAATAAATAGAAGACATCCAGCTTGAAAAGAAGAATTAATATTATCTCTGTTTACAGATGATATCATCTTGTACATTTAAAATAATAATCTACAGGGGCGCCTGGGTGGCGCAGTCGGTTAAGCGTCCGACTTCAGCCAGGTCACGATCTCGCGGTCCGTGAGTTCGAGCCCCGCGTCAGGCTCTGGGCTGATGGCTCAGAGCCTGGAGCCTGTTTCCGATTCTGTGTCTTCCTCTCTCTCTGCCCCTCCCCTGTTCATGCTCTGTCTCTCTCTGTCCCAAAAATAAATAAACGTTGAAAAAAAATTAAAAAACAAATAAAATAAAATAAAAATAAAATAATAATCTACAAAAAAATATTTTAGAATTTATTATCAAACTTTTCATCAAGTTTTCCAGGTACAAAATCAATATACAAAAATAAATTGTATTTTTCTGCAGTAGCAGTGAGCAAACTTAAAATTAAGAAAATGATTCCATTTATAATTTCAAAGAATAAAATGCTTAGGAATAAATTTGCCAGAATAAATTTAAGATTCATTCACTGAAAACCATAAAACAGCATTGAGAGAAATTAGAGCAAATCTAAATAAATGGGACCATATCATGTTCATATGGTGGAAGACTTAAAATTAAGATGGCAATAATCTTCAAGGTGCCATACAGATTCAATGCAATCCTCATCAAAATCTCAGCTAACTTTTTTTTCAGAAATTGACAATATTTTGTAATATTCCAATAGAAATGCAAAGAACCCAGAATCGCCAAACAATCTTGAAAGAGAACCAAGTTGAAAAACTCAGGCTTACGCATTTCAAAACCTATGATAAGACTCCTATAATCAATCAGACAGCATTGTATTGACATAAAGATAGATATATAAATTAATGGACTAGAAATGAGAGTTCAGAAATAAACCCTTACATTTATAATTAATTGATTTTCTGCAAAAACACCAAGACAATTCCATGGGGGAAGGAACAGTCTTTTCAACAAATGAAGCTGAAACAATTAGCCACATGAAAAAGAATGAATTTGAAACCCTGGCTCATATCATAATAAAATATTAACTCAAAATGCACCAGGCTTACACCAAAGCCAATCAACAAAACAAAAAATAGATAAATTGGACTACATCAAAATTAAAAGCTTCTGTGCACCAAAAAAACACAATCAAGTGAGAATGTAACTTGCACAATGGGGGGAAATATTTGCATCCATACCTCTGATAAGGGGTTAATATGCAGAATATATAAAGAACTTCTATAAGGGGCACCTGGGTGGCTCCTTTGGTTAAGTGTCCGACATTGGCTCAGGTCATGATCTCATGGTTCATGAGTTCGAGCCCTGCGTCGGGCTCTGTGCTGACAGCTCAGAGCCTGGAGCATGCTTTGGATTTTGTGTCTCCTCTCTCTGCCCCTTCCTCTCTCTCTCTCTGTCTTTCTCTCTCTGTCTGTCTCTCTCTGTTTTATCTCTTTCTCTGTCTCTCTCTCTTTCAAAAATAAATAAAACTTTTTAAAAATTTTTGAAGAACTTCTATAACTCAACAAAGAAAACCAAACAACCTGAATAAAAAATGAGTAAAGGACTTGAAAACCATTTCTCCAAAGACATATAAATGGCCAACTAGCACATAAAAAGATACCCAACATCACTAATCATTAGGCAAATGCAAGTCAAAAATCACAATGAGATACCCTCTTTTACCCATTAGGATGGCTACTATAAAAAAAACCAAAAGAAAACAAGTGTTTACAGGGATGTGGAGAAATTGGAACTCTGGTGCATTGTTGTTGGCAATATAAAACGGTGCAGCTGCTATGGAAAACAGTATGGTATTTATCAAAAAAAATTAATTGAATTACTATATGAACCAGCAAAACCAGTGTATATTTGTACACCCATGTTCATAGCATCAATATTTACAATAGTCAAAAGGTGAAAGCAATTCAAGTGTGCATAAGCAGATGAATGGATAAATGCAATGTGCGTGCACACACACACACACACACACACACAATTATTCTGCCTAAAAAAAGGAAGGAAATTCTGACACATACTACAACACAGAGGAACCTTGAGGACATTACTCTAAGTGAGAAAAACCAGTCATAAAAAGGACAAATGTTATATGATTCCATTTAGATGAGGTACCTAGAGTAACCAAATTCATAGAGACAGAAAGTAGAATCGTGATTGCCAACGGCTGGAAGACAGGAAACGAAGTGTTCTGGTTTAATGGGTACTGAGTATTGATGGCACAAAATGAGAAGATTCTGGAGATGGATGATGGTGAGGGCTACACAACAATGTTGCTATACTTAATGCCACTAAACTATAAACTTAAAGTGGTTAAAGTAGTAAACTTTACATTACATGTATTTTGCCACAATTCAAAAATGAATCAGACTTAGACACAATAGCTAAAATGTTAAAAACTCTTAGAAGAAAACATAGGTGTAAATGATCATTACCTTGGATTAGATAATGGTTTTTTTAATATGACCAAAAGCAGAAGTGGCAAAAGAAAAAAATAGACAAACTTAAATTAAAAACTTTAGTGCTTCAGGATGCCTGGGTGGCTCAGTCGGTTAAGCATCTGACTCGATTTTGGCTCAGGTCATGATCTCACAGTTCATGAGTTTGAGACTTGCATCAGGCTCAACGCTGACAGTGCAGAGCCTGCTTGGGATTCTCTCTCTCCCTGTCTCTCTCTTACTCTCTCTCTCTCTGCCCACGTGCTCTCTCTCTCTCTCTCTTTCTCTCTCTCTCTCACCCTCTCAAAATAAATAAATAAACATTAAATAAAACCTTGGGGGCACTTGGGTGGCTCAGTTAAGGATCCGACTTCAGCTCAGGTCATCATCTCACACCTTGTGAGTTCAAGCACCACATTGGGCTCTCTGCTGTCAGCACAGAGCCCAATTGGGATCCTCTGTCCCCTTTCTCTGTGCTCCTACCCCACTGGTTCTCTATTTCTCTCTCTCTCTCTCTCTCTCTCTCTCTCAAAATAAATAAACTTAAAAAAACTTTTGTTTCAAAGACAACATCAAAGAAAATTTGTATACAAACCACAGAATGGGAGAAAATTATTCAGAGAAAATCTTATATCTGATAAGGGACTAGTATACAGAATATATAAAGAACACTTACAACTTAACAATAAAAAGATAACCCAATTTAAAAATTGTGCAAAGAATTTGACTAGATAATTCTCCCAAGAATATATACAAGTGGCAAATATGCATATGAAAGGATCATCATTAGTCATTAGTCATTAGGGAAATGCAATTCAAAGCCACAAGTACCATTGCACAAGCATTAGGATGGCTATATTAGTAAGATAAACAATAACAAAGGTTTGTAAGGATGTGGAGAAATAGGAATCCTCATGCAATGTTTGTGGGAATGTAAATAATGCAGCCATTGTGGAAAACAATTTGGAACTTCCTTAAAAAGTTAAACAAAATGATCTAGCAATTCCACTCTTAGGTATTTGCTTAAGAGAAATTAAAATATATACCCATACAAAAAGTAGTATCAGGTGTGAATAATTATTCATAGTAGCCAAAAAGTGAAAATAATCCAAATGTCTATCAACTAATGAATGGATGAACAACAGAATATGGTATATCAACACAATGATACTATTCAGCCATAAAAAAGAATGAAGAATAACTGTTATAAGATTGGTGAACTGTGAAAACATTATGCCAAGTGAAAAAAGTCAGATACCAAAAATAACATGTTGTATGACCCCATTCATATGAAATGTCCAGAACAGGAAAATCCACAGGCAAAACGTCAATTAGTAGTTGCTAGGGCTGGGGGTGGGGATTGGGGACTGACTGCTAATGGGAACAGTTTGTTCTGGGAGTGATAAAATTGTTCTGGAATAAAAGATAGTGGTGATGGTTGCAAGGAATTGTGACCATACTAAAAATCATTGACTTGTACAATTTAAAAGGATGAATTTTATGGTATATGAATTACATCATAATTTTTTAAAATTCCTTTTAAAAATGTTCCACTGTATTCTTTTTTTTAACTTAAAATTTTGTTAATGTTTATTTATTTTTGAGAGAGAGTGAGAGTGTGAGCAGGGGAAGGGCAGAGAGAGATGGAGATGCAGAATCCAAAGCAGGTGCCAGGCTCTGTGCTGTCAGCACGGAGCCCGATGTGGGGCTTGAACCCACGAACTATGAGATCATGACCTGAGCTGAAGTCAGACGTTAAACCAACTGAGCCACCCGGGCACCTCAATTCTTTTTGTTTTAACTTTAATTCCAATATAGTTAAGATACATTTTATATTATATTCAGGTATACAATATAGTGATTCAACACTTCCATACATCACCCAGTGCTCATCACAACAAGTGCACTGTCTTCTTACTTTTGTTTTATGAATGCAGTATATCTTTTTTTTAACTCTGTCTTTTTTCCATTGGTATTAAGCAATCTGATTGTAATGTATTTTGGATAGTTTTTCATGTTTCTTATGTTTAGGTTTCATTGCAATTCTGGGATCTGTGGGTTTATTGCTTTTATCATCAAATTTTTTTTAATTTTCATGCATTAGTTATTCACAATTTTTTTCTCCTGTTACCCCCTCCCATTCTGGGCATTCTAATTACATCTATGTGACGCTGTTGAAAGTCTTTCCAAAGATCACTGGAACTGTAGAGTTTTTTCAGGCTTTTGTTCCTCCTTAATTATTTTTTAAATTATCTCTTCAAATTTACTAATCTTATGCAGTTTCTAACCTGTTACTAGTCTCATTCATTGTATTTTCATCTTAGACATTTATAGTATTCATTTTAAAAATTCAGTTTGCCTTTAAAAATACTCCCACATCTCTCTTAACATCCTTATGCTTTCCTCTTCCTTTTTGGACATAAGGACTGTAGTAATAGCAACTCTAGTGCCCTTTCTTATCCATTCTACCATCTGTGACATTTCTAGACCTATTTGTATTCATTGGCTTTTCTTATGAGTCACATTTTCTACTTCTTTTCATGCCTAGCATTTTTTATTAGATGCTAGATGTGAATTTCACTTTACTGAATGTTAGATATTCTTGTATTTCATTAAGCATTCTGTCTCCATTCTGATATGCTCACGCAGTTAAGTTACTTGGAAATCATTTCGTCCTTTCAAGGTTTGTCACTAAGCTTTGTCAGGCAGAGTTGGAGCAGCCTGTAGACTCAAGCAAGTTTTCTGCACTACTGAGGCAATACCCTTCAGAAGAGTATGCCTGATTCCATGTATATTATAAGGTTTTTACATTTTGGTTGTTGAACATATACCATTCCCAATGACAGCTCCTAGGATTGCTCCATCTGCTTCTTTTAGGACATTTCCCCCCAAGCTAAAGATAGTTTCCTTACATGCGTATGCTGATCAATCCTCAGGTGTAGATAGTGGGTGGAGGGACTCTGTAAATTTTTCCAAATTCTGTCTCTGTGCAGCATTCTCCTCTCCAGTATTTTGTCTTGCAAACTCTAATAACCTTGGTATCCCTGAACTCCAACTCCATCTCTTAAACTATGAGAAACTACTGGGGTCTGCCTGGGCTCCCCTTCCCTGCAAGGTGGCCTGAAGACTCCCCAGGCATTAAGCAGGGCATGGTAGGACTCCTCTAGTTTGTTTCCCATTTATTAAGAATTTCTATCTGTATGTCTTCTTTGGAAAAGTGTCTTTTCATGTCTTCTGTCCATTTCTTAACTGGATTATTTGTTTTTGGGGTGTTGAGTTTGCTAAGTTCTTTGTAGATGCTAACCCTTCATTAGATATGTCATTTGCAAATATTTTTGGATACTAACCCCTTATCAGATACGTCTTTTGTAAATATCTTCTCCCATTCTGTAGGCTGCCTTTTAGTTCTGTTGATAGTATCCTTCTCTGTGCAGAAGATTTTTATTTTGAAGTCCCCATCATTCATTTTTGCTTTTCTTTCCCTTGCCTCTGGTGACATGTCTAGTAAGAAGTTGCTCTGATTGAGGACAAAGAAGTTGCTGCCTGTGTTTCCTCTAGGATTTGGATGGTTTCCTGTCTCACATTTAGGTATTTCATCCATTTTGAGTTTATTTTTGTATATGATGTAAGAAAGTGGCCCAGTTTCATTTTTCCGCATGTTGCTGTCTAGTTGTCCCAACATCATTTATTGAAGAAACTGTCTTTTTTCCATTGGATATTTTTTCCTTTGTCAAAGGTTAGCTGACCATATAGCTGTGGGTCCATTTTTGGGTTTTCTATTCTGTTCCATTGATCTATGTGTCTGTTTTTGTGCCAGTACCTTACTGTCTTGATGACTAGAGCTTTGTAATGTAGCTTGAAGTCCAGAATCATGATGCCTCCAGCTTTGGTTTTCTTTTTCAGGAATTGCTGTGGCTATTCGGGGTCTTCTGTGGTTCCATACAAATTTTAGGATTGTTTGTTCTAGCTCTGTGAAAAATGCTGGTGGTATTTTGATGGGGATTGCATTAAATGTGTAGATTTCTTTGTGTAGTATAGACATTTTAACAATGTTTGTTCTTCTAATCCCTGATCGTGGAATGCTTTTCTATTTCTCTTGTCTTCTTCAGTTTCTTTCAATGAAGTCTTCTATAGTTTTCAGAGTACAAATGTTTTACCTCTTTAGTTAGGTTTATTCCCAGGTGTCTTATTGTTTTTGGTGCAATTGCAAATGGGATCGATTCCTTGATTTCTTTTTCTGCTGCTTCGTTATTAGTGATTAGAAATGTAACAGATTTCTGCACGTTGATTTTATATCCTGTGATTTTGCCGAATTCATATGTTAGTTCTAGCAATTTTTTGTGGAGTCTTCTGGGTTTTCTACATAGAGTATCATGTCATCTGCAAATAGTGAAAGTTTGACTTCTTCCTTGATGATGTGGATGCCTTTTATTTCTTTTTGTTGTCTCATTGCTGAGGGTAAGACTTCCAGATGGCTAACAGACACATGGAAAGATGTTCAACATCACTCACCATCAGGGAAATACAATCAAACCCATGATGAGATACCACTTCACACCTGTCAGAATGGCTAACAACAACACAAGAAACAACAGGTGTTGGCAAGGATACCACACTGTTGGTGGGATTGCAAACTGATTCAGCAACTCCAGATAACAGTATGGAGTTTCCTCAGAAAGCTAAAAATAGAACTACTCTATTATTCAGCAATTGCACTACAAAGTATTTATCCTAAGAATACAAAAATACAGATTTGAAGGGGTACATGCATCCCAATGTTTATAACAGCATTATCAACAATACCCAATCTATAGAGAGAGCCCAGATCTACATTGACTGATGAATGGATAAAGAAGATGTGGTATGTATGTACAATGGAATATTACTCAGCAATCAAAAAGAATGAAATCTTGCCATTTGCAATAACGTGGATGGAACTAGAGTGTATTATGTTAAGTGAAATAAGTCCGTCCGAGAAAAACAAATACAGTATGATTTCACCCATATGTGGAATTTAAGAAATAAAACAGATAAACATATGGGATGGCGGATAGAGAAAAAAACAAACCATGAAAGACATTTAAAGATAGAGAACAAACTGAGGGTCGGTGAAGGGATGGGGTGAGAGATGGGCTAAATGAGAAATGGGTATTAAGGAGGGCACTTATTATGATAAACAATTGGTTTTGCAAGTGATGAATCACTGAATTCTACTCCTTAAACCAATATTGCACTGTATATTAACTAACTAGAATTTAAATAAAAGTTAAAAAAAAAAAGTTTTGCTGCCCTGTGCTGCCTGGTGTCCATTGTCTGAAAACAATTGTTTCCTATATTTGGCTTGTTTCTGGTTGTTTAAGGTAGGCCAGTGACTCCTGTCACTGTTACTCCATCTTGGCATAAAGTGGAAGTCAAGTTATGTATTTTTTTACATTCCAAAATCTATGTAATAGGCCTGTTCCAGACTGAGTACTGAAAATTATCACACTAAATTGTCCCTCAGCTACTTCTGAGAATTTCTCAGGTGCTTCCTCTCATATGCTCCAGAATACCTTTCTCAGGTTATTCATTCATTGATTCCCTTATTCACATAATAGATATTTATTGAGTGTTTATAATATTCCAGGTCTTATTGTCACTACTGAGATATGATGAAAGACAAGAAAGAAAATTTTCATGCTTTTAGCAGTTTACGTTTTGTTGGACGGAAGCCAGCATTGAACAAATATATTTCAGAAAGTAGCAGCTACCATATAGGAAATAAATAGAGAGTAACTGGACAGAAGGATGCTAATTTAAGTTAGGAGTTACTGAGGAGGTGATACTTGATCTGAGACCTACATGACAAGAAAGTACGGCCAATAGAAAGGACTGAAGAAAGAGAATTCCAAGAGCAACTAGCAAATACAAAGGGCTTGACATTGGGATGAGAAGTGTGTATTTAAGGAACAGAAAAAACAGTGTGGCTGGAATATAGAGTGATGAGGAAAGGGGTGGGATATGAGATAAGAAAGGTATAGACTAACTTTTAATCTCAGTGCAAACACAAAGTAGGTGAGACCTACTTTGCTCATTCCTCCCAACATCCCCTTCTCTCTTGAAGGTCTAGCCAATTCTGTTCAAGTGTCTAGTCCTATCCCCAGAGTAAATGCTAATTACTATAAACCAATTATAGCAACCCAATCTATCTGGCTAGTGATTGGTTCAAGAAAAGGCAAGTGACAGAGACCCACACAAAGAGATCTAAAGGGTAGTTTTCTGGGAAGGGTTCCCTTATCTATAAAAGGAGACTCACAAAAGGAGTTAGTTTCATCTTTCACTAAACCAGGGATTCCCAACTGGGAGCAATTTTGTACTCCAGGGGACATTTGGCAACATCTGGATGCTACTGGTATCTAGTGCTTACAGGTCAGGATTACCACTAAGCATCCTATAAGGCATAGAACCATACACACAGCAAAGAATTATCCAGACCTAAATGTTAATATTACCAAGGTTGAGAAACCCTGTATTAGACATTATTGCATCTAAATGTTATAGCTATCTTGTGACCAGGAAGTTAG
This sequence comes from Herpailurus yagouaroundi, assembly GCF_014898765.1. Classification (NCBI taxonomy): domain Eukaryota; kingdom Metazoa; phylum Chordata; class Mammalia; order Carnivora; family Felidae; genus Herpailurus; species Herpailurus yagouaroundi. The sequence goes on from NW_024412394.1 coordinate 74,518,678, forward strand.
CTAATGTGTTAAAGATGAAAAAGTGAAAAAAACATAAAGACTCTGAGGTTGTACTGATATCTTTCAGTACTAAATCAATCAACTTGTTACTTACAACAACTTTCCCTTAGGACTTCTTGTTACGTGAACTATCTGTTTGTCTATCATTTAGGCTATTTTGAGTTAGACTGTTGTATATGGGAGTCAGGAGTCTAGAGGATAGATGATCTATATTTGAGAGTCATCAACAAATTAATGAAATTTGAAGCCCTGGGACTGAAAGAAGGCATAGGTAGAGATATGACATCAGGGAATGCCAATGTTTATAGGTTAAGTGGAGTCAGCAAAGAAGACTAAGGAAAAGAAGTCAGGAACAGCTAGTAATAAAATAACAGCCAACGTTCTTACGCTGCATACTATACGCAGGACACTTTTCTAAATGCTTTATAAATATTAGCTCATTATTCCTTATAACAACCCTATCAGTCAAATCCTATTTTCATTCCATTTTGTATATGAGGATGGTTAGTTATAGGTCAATGACAATTAATTTGCTGGGATCACAGAGTCAGTGAGTGTGTGAGCTGAGATTCGAACTCAGGCAGTCTGGCACCACAATCTAAATTGCCTTGTCATATGACATCTCCCAAATCAGAAGCATATGTCTCATAGAAGTTAAGAGAAGGAAGTTTTTCAGGAAATAGGGAATAGTCAGTTGTATTGAACACGGTCAATAAACCAAATAAGATGAGGAAGGTGGTTTCAATTCGGTTTGGCAACATGGAGAACATTGGTGACCTTAACATGACCCGTTTCAGTTCCTCAGATGGGAAAATCAGCTCATTTGTAAGGTTTGAAGGGTGATGAGAAGGTGAGAATTCTAGACTTAAATACATAATTGTATTTATGTATTCATGTTATAAGGAATCATGCATGTGTGTATGTGTGTGTAGGAATTAAAGAAAATTCTAGACTTAAGGAATTAAGAGTCAAAATGAGTAATATAGACTTTTGTAGTCAAATTAGTCAGATACCCACTAGTATATTTAAACCTGGAATAATTATAGAACTGGTATGTGATTTATTTTGCTACCCACCAAGCATTATTAATCTTTTTTTTTTTTTCAATTGACTTCTTTCCTAGATCTTTTCTTTCTCTACTTTTATCTTCTCATTTTGCCTGCTTTGAAATAGAGACCTGTGCCTCTGGCAGGAACACAGCCATGTCTGTCAAATTATGGCCCTGACTATCACTAAGGCATTGAATTCCACAAGTACGTGCCTCTTAACCTGTAACGAGCAGCAGGTTACTGTAATTCCGTGTGTGAATTTCTGGGATAAACATTACAGGCGTTTCTTTCGTTGTGATAAATATCTAGGAAATCTCACTGCAATCTTGGCATAGTAAATCTTAAATCCGAGTATATCCTAGAGTCAAACCAAATATATTACACAGGGATTATAAACAAATCAGATAACAGTTTTGTTTGCATCTACCAGTTTTAAGAAGGTATCTTATGGTATCAATGTATTCTTTAGAGAATTGGCTGGTGCTACAACATTTTGCTATATTTCATTATTAAAGTGACTGGTGGTTCAAATTCTTAAACTGGACTTTAAGCATGATGGATATGAAACTATACTTCTAGTAATAATAAACTCATTTTTATGGGTTAAGAGGAATATTCTGAGAGGGGAACCACAGACAATAAACAAATTAAGCATATTCAATTATTATTTCATCTGAATAATGTTTTCTCTATGGATAAAGTCACAGCCATGAGTCCGCTGAAGTGGCATTATGATATGATGTTAACTGTGTGTGAAGTCCTGTGTTCACAAGGGCAGAATTATTACATTTCTATGTAAGTAAAACATCATTATCCAAGTGTAAGGTGTTTGCCTTTGCTTTTGTTGTCCTACATTTTCATGTTAATAATCACAGAGGAGAGGGACACTAGGCTGCAGACGTACAGCCCAGAGAGAATGTTTGCAACTAACTAGTGGTATGATGTTAGCCAGTTACTTAATCCATCTGAGTCTCAATTTTCTCACCTGCAAACTGGGAATAATAATACCTACTTTGCATGTAAAAAGCACTCAGTAAATGTTTTCTAATCTTGGCTTTAGTAGGGCTGATATCACATTTATGTACAGAAATCAGCGTGCCATCAGTGTAACGATCCTTGCCATTTTGCTGGAATAGGCAATGGAGGGTAATTCTGGTCTAGAAATCTTTAAGCACACAGAAGATACTCATTCATTTGGACACATACCAATCTAGGCCTAAATTAAAAAGGACAAATTAGATGACTTGTGAGGTCTAGTTCTCTTTCCAACTGAAACAAAAAGATAAATATCTTGCATAAATAAATATTAATCCAAGTATGATGCACGTTGAGATAAAACTGTAGGAATTGCCTGACCATTTACTTGTTTAGTGTCCCTCACATCATTCAGCATGGCCTGACTCTTTGGCTTTGATTTTTGGCACTAATGATGATCTTTTTAAAAAGCCCATAAATTCATTTGAATGAGTACCCGTGGCACAGATCAAGTTTTGACTGGTAGAGCCAAGTCATGCTCTTTCCCTGTGCTTTTCCTTGGCTCCCTGTCCAATGTTCCCATTGCTTTTCCCACAAAGGACAGTGACTTGCTCACTGTCCAGCCCACACAAAGGAAGAGGCTTATTAAAGTGCAGATACAGGTTTGTTTCTAACAAAACCAATGCCTGAAAATGAAGTATTCATTCCATCAGTATCTGATGACAGAAAACAACTGGTCTGACCAATGTTTTCATTATGTTAACAGGTGTTTAATATCCTGAATATAATACATGCTGCGGTTTAATAGAAAGAACATAAACATAGGAATCAGAAAGGCTGGGCTTAAAGTCAGGTTCTGCTCCTTATAAATGCCTCAACCTTTATGATCTTCATGTTGTCTATAAAATTGGTGTAATTGTGCTCACGCCAAAATGTTTCATGAGAATTAAAATAGGTAGCATGTGTAAAATACTTAGGTTTCAAATAAAGGCAACTAAAAATAGTATGAAAGAGGAGAAGAGAATGGGAGAAGGGTCTCAGTTAGGGGACTATTGTAATATATAAGTAAGAAATTATAAAGTGGTGAGAGATTTTTAAAAAACCCTCAATGTTTTCTGGGATCTACTCCAGTTGTAGGGATGATAGGGTGGTCGGGAGAAAATGGAGCAATAAACAGGAGGGCTGTGGGAGGAGCAGAGGAGAAGGAGAACACAGAGGTTTAAAGCTGAACTTGGTAAGCTGAAAATACTCAACAGACATCCACGTGGAGTTCAGGGAAGAGGCACAGGCTGGAAATACAATCAAGGGAGTCATCAGTATATAGATGACAGTTACAGCCATGAGGCTAAATGAGGTCACCAAAGAAGTACATGGAAAAAGAGGAGAGCAGAGGACCACAGGCTGAGCCTTAGACAGTCTTGGGAGCACCAACGTTTGGAAGTCAGACTGATGAGGATGTACCAGAAAAGAAGACAAACTAAGACTAGCTCCTTTTCTGAATCTATTTATATTTTCACTATCTTTGAACATCATGGTGCTATGGCAGAGTAAATAGGGGTTGCCATAAATTATTCAGAAGAATCTAGGAAAGAAATAGCTATTTCATGGGCACCTGGGTGGCTCAGTCAATTAAGCATCCAACCCTTGATTTTGGGTCAGGTCACCATGTTACGGTTTGTGAGGTAGAGCCCCGCACTGACAGCGCAGAGCCTGCTTGGGATTCTCTCCCTCCCTCTCTCTCTCTTAGTCCCTCTGTTCACACTCTCTTTCTCTCAAAATAAATAAACTTAAAAAAAGAAAGAGCTATTATAAACTACCGTATGATAAATTAAAGGTATAAAGAATAAATGTGTGTGGGGCGCCTGGGTGGCGCAGTCGGTTAAGCGTCCGACTTCAGCCAGGTCACGATCTCGCGGTCCGTGAGTTCGAGCCCCGCGTCGGGCTCTGGGCTGATGGCTCGGAGCCTGGAGCCTGTTTCCGGTTCTGTGTCTCCCTCTCTCTCTGCCCCTCCCCCGTTCATGCTCTGTCTCTCTCTGTCCCAAAAATAAATAAACGTTGAAAAAAAAAAAAAAGAATAAATGTGTGCATATGTTTTCATAGTTTCTCAATTTATATTTCCTTTGGTGGCAAAAAAAGTTTAATTTACACAGAAGTTCAAAGGTACAAAGGATAAATCCTCAACATGTGCTTTCATATCTCAGTTTCTGTATCCTTTTATTTACAGTAGATGGTACACGAAGGCAAAAATTCACCCCAGAGTTTGTCCTCCATGGTATCTTAAAAACACAAAGGCGCTAATTTGTGTTTTGAAAGACAGGTTCTATTTCAACAATTTCCATTTTTCTAAGGACAGTCATTCAAAAAATTCATATTGTATACAAGGAAGACTTTATGTAATATAATATTCTGCAGCAGGGTGTTCGGCTTGCTCTCATTCAATTCCCTTATTGGCAACTATTCGTAACACAAATGCTTTTTGTCCTTTCCTCCCTCTCCCTGCCACAATAGACCAAGTAATTAACCAAGTGAAGAGGCTGTCAATTAAACACTGATACTAATCTAGGCATAAAAGCTTCTTTAGGGAACATCGGTTTTGAACATATTTTCAGCATTATCAGCATTGATTTTATTCAATCCAATTCTCATACAATCGAGTGCTCCAAATGTTTACATGCCATCCAGGCAACGCTTGCAACATGGATGACCCATGTTGTAGAAACAGCACTCACAAAGAATGTAGGAAGAATAAGCTCTCTATTGTGCCTCCAAGGCCTATTTTTCCAGGAATAGATGTTCCATCATTAATTAATGTCGCACATCTTTAATGATAAGATTGTCAAAGACAATTAAGGAAATGATTACAAGTGTCCTTGGCAACTGGAATGCCTACTGATTTTAGCTTACTTTCCCTAAGTGTGGCTTAAAGGTCATTTCTTTGAAGTGTGAAGACTTAAGCATGCCTTGCATTGGTGTCATTATGTACAAATGTTACACAAAAAGGAGACATCTTTTTAGCTTGATTTCTTCAACATGAGTTACAAGATATTTGAAAATAATTACATTTTTGAGCCATTGCTTCAGCCATTAACTTCAGGAATTGCTAAAGTTGTTACCTGTCTTGTTAACCTGTTTGATTAACTCACATACTGTGCACTGCAATTAGTTTCCTTTAAATAAATTAACTTGGGGCCCTCGCTGGCTATCAACGATTTCCTCCTTTCTCTGACTTTCACTTCAGTATGCATCCATTCAGACAGACTTGCCCAGGCCTGTGAGCCCTTGGGGCTTCATGAAAAGCCTCCTCTTTCAAATCATTTTGGAAAACTGTGGAGAGTCTGTAACTGTACCCTTTCTTCAAGCCAATGAGTTCATCTTCTAGCTTCACGGATGCACAGCAGGCAGCAGAAGCACCTTGGTTGCTACACTTCTCTTTATCCCAAATCCCATGCAAATGAGACAGGGATGCGGGTGGATGTGACACACAAAATGAATTTGAACGACAGCTCAAAAGCCCCATGTGTAGAGAACCCTGATCTTTTATAATGGGCACCAAGCAAACCCATGTGACTTGTTCTAGAGGAAAAAAACTGTCTTTAACATATTGGACAGGAAGTAAACCTGCCTTCTGCTCTAGAGGGAGACACTATCTCTCTATTTAAAGACTTTCTCTTACACAAAAATCCGTGTAAAGATAAAGGTAATCAGCACCTCTAGTTGGAGGACTTGCAGAAACATGAGAAGCCGATGGAGAGTCTTTTCCTAACACCTATTTCTGCCAGACATTAATTATGACAGAATGTCTGGCAGAGAAATATTAACCATTATCACCTTTGAAGGAAGACTTCAAACCACACATGCCCCATTCCAGAAAAACATTCTAATGACCCTTTCCCCACCCACTCCTACTCCATTCCCCAAGCATGCCATTTTCCCTCCTGATATTAAGGCCTATGATATTTTCACTGGTTTTTCTTTGTGCTAGCCACACAAGAGTCATGTCTAATGCTCAGTCATATAAATCATGGCAATGCCGAACAATACCTTATTTGCTTCATCCTTCTTTCCCTAGCCCTATGCTTCCATTTGCTTTTAACATTTTCATTTACTTATAAAAGAACTTACTGCATATAGTCCATATTGTAAACTGCCTTAAAATATCTTAGGAGAGAAGCTGTTACATATTTTAAAATAAATATCAAGTAATGGAAAGATTGCACAGGCCAAAATAGTAGAACTATTTTAAAAAATTTCATAAACAGACCAATCACCAATAACCTCTCGAAAGATATTTCCAAGCACTTCTTCAAATTTATTCATCTCATAGCTACTCCCCAAAGTATTCTAAAATATCAGAAGAGGTGAGATGAGGCACATCACAAGAATGAATAAAACAGGCCTGCTAATTTTTAAATTCATATTGGTTACTGGTAATGACAGTAGCATACATGTATTGTATTAAAAATATGTGAGATGTAACAAAGAAAAATTAAATTGTCCACAGCATATCACTATCTAATATAAACAATGCTAACTTTCGTGTGTGTGTGCGCTATGCATTAGAATCACCTGGGGATTTCTTTCTTTTTCTCTTTCTTTCTTTCTTTCTTTCTTTCTTTCTTTCTCTGTCTGTCTTTATTTCTCTCTTAATATAATTTATTGTCAAATTGGCTTCCATACAACACCCAATGCTCATCCCAACAGTTGCCCTCCTCAATGCCCATCCCCCACCCCTCATCAACCCTCAGTTTGTTCTCTGTATTGAGAAGTCTATTACCGTTTGCCTCCCTCTCTCCGTTGGTAAGTTTTTTCCCCTTCCCCTCCCCCATAGTCTTCTGTTAAGTTTCTCAAGATCCACATATGAGTGAAAACATATGGTACCTATCTTTCTCTGACTGATTTATTTCACTTAGCATAATACCCTCCAGTTCCATTCACATTGCTACAAATGGCCAGATTTCATTCTTTCTCATGGCCAGGTAGTGGTCCATTGTATATATAAACCACATCTTCTTTATCCCTTCATCAGTTGATGGACATTTAGGCTCTTTCCATAATTTGGCTATTGTTGAAAGTGCTGCTATAAACATTGGGGTACATGTGCCCTTATGCATCAGCACTCCTGTATCCCTTGGGTTAATTCCTAGCAGTGCTATTGCTGGGTCATAGGGTAGTTCTATTTTTAATTTTTTGAGGAACCTCTACACTGTTTTCCAGAGTGGCTGCACTAGTTTGCATTCCCACCAGCAGTGTAAGAGGGTTCCCTATTCTCCACATCCTCGCCAGCATCTATAGTCTCCTGATTTGTTCATTTTAGCCGCTCTGACCAGTGTGAAGTGGTATCTCAGTGCGGCTTTGATTTGTATTTCCCTGATGATGAGTGACATTGAGCACTGTTTCATGTGTCTGCTGGCCATCTGGATGTCTTCTTTGGAAAAGTGTCTATTCATGTCTTCTGCCCATTTCTTTACTGGATTATTTGTTTTTCAGGTGTGGAGTGTGGTGACTTCTTTATAGATTTTGGATACTACAATGCTAACTTTTAATTAGCAATAATCGCACCTCAGATAAACCTCATCGGCTATGATACTGCCACGGCGCAAAGCTACAATGCTAACTTTTAAATGTAGTTCCATGTTGTTGCTGCAAATGGCAGGATTTCATTCTTTCTCATTGCCAAGTAGTATTCCATTGCATATATAAACCACATCTTCTTTATCCATTCATCAGTTGATGGACAGTTAGGATCTTTCCATAATTTGGCTATTGTTGAAAGTGCTGCTATGGAACTGGAGGGTATTATGCTAAGTGAAATAAGACAGTCAGAGAAAGACAGATACTATATGTTTTCACTCATGTGTGGATCTTGAGAAACTTAACAGTAGACCATAGGGGAAGGGAAGGGGGAAAAAAGTTACAACAGAGAGGGCAAACCATAAGAGACTCTTAAATACAGAGAACAAACTAAGGCCTGATTGGGGGTGGGGAAGAGGGGGAAGTGGGTGATGGGCATTGAGGAGGGCAATTGTTGGGATGAGCACTGGGTGTTGTATGGAAGCCAATTTGACAATAAATTACATTAAAAAATAAATGTAGTTCTGTGTCTATCTATATTAATATAGATATCTATTAATCAAATTGTGTGTATAGATTATTTACTGATTATTTTTAAAATTAACAACTTATCTTGAGCATATTCAAACTATGCTATTGATGTTATTTAAAAATATAAGTTTTTAATGGCCTCATGTATTTTTTTATCACTTGACCAGACCATAATTTATTAAGCAATTACCTGCCCTATGGTTTACTATTTGAATTGTTTATAATTTTCCCAATAGAAAGTCTGTAACACATAACCTTGTCCATATTTGTGATTATGTCCTTGGAATGGATTCCTAGAAATAAAATAACTAAGTCAAATAATTAGGTGTAAGGCTCTTGACATGGGTGTACTTCTTTCCAGAAAAACTGAACCAATTTATACATGCAGCAATTGCAAATAAGAATGCCTGTTTTGTAGTTTTTCTTATTCATTAAATATCATTACTAAGGACATTTTGCCTGTCTTATTTGCCATAAATACATTGTCTAAGTTTTCTGTTTTCTTTGAGGTTTGTTTTGGTGTTTAGAAATATGAAACATGTATACCATCAAATATAGCTTATTATTTCTTGCATTGCTTTTATGATTTTAAATTCCTTGTCAATTCTGAAATTAGTTAAATATTTTCTGATATATTCTTCGAGTTTTGTGAGTGGTAGAAGTGTCATGTTTTGTGTTTAAATCTTTAATCCACTCTGGGGCTGGACTCTCAAATGATAAACCAGCAAGGAATTCCTTAACTGAACTCCAGGAACAGTAGAGTTGAATCCAGCACCAAGAGAAGAGCAGGCAGTGAAACCCGAATTTTAGTTTCTTTCTCTCCAGTAGGGACTTTTACAGATATAAGCTCCATTTCCCTGGTCAAGCCCTCACCCAGTTCTGACTTTTAGGCATGATGTGATCTAGAGTCCTAAAAGTGAATTTGGTGCAAAGGCAAAAACATGTGGATTGTGGATTGGCCAAACATTCTTCACCTCATTTATCTAAACACACTTTCTTTAATCACATTTTTAGATTCCTCACAAGTGCTCAACTCATACACAGCAAGAGGGAGTGTCTCCCTAGCCCCTTTCTCTCCCCACCCCCACATTTTAAGCAAGAAGGATCAAAGATATCTTCTTCTTATCTCTGATTGGGTTCTATCATCGTGATGTCTTATGGGAGGGCAAAATTATCAAGTCTTTCAGTCTAAACTAATATCTAGAGTCGGAGAGTTGACATAACCCTGAAGTAACTTGGTAAAAGTATACAGCTATCCTTGCTATGTGAAAAAAGCCACTTTCAAGATTATTGAGGAGTACCACCTGCCAGAGTCTCCAATGCAACAGCAGCTAGAATTGAAGTCACACTTGATTAAACCTGTAATAATTATTCTTGTTCTCTAAGATTCATCATTCAAATATTTGGCAATGTACCGTCACCTGATTTCCTCAGGGATAAATATTGCTTTGGCTTACAATTTTGTTAATTAATGGGAACTCCAGGGACTTCCACATCATGCTTTCTATCAGTACTAATATGTTCCACCACACGTTAGAGAGACAAAGACAGGAATTGAGGATTCTGAAAGATGGTAAAAAAAAGTATATTCCAACTATACATTTAGGCATTGATGAAACAAACACCAAATAGCTTCATGGACTCTCTTAGCTCACACTAAGATAAATTCTCCATTTTTCACCTGAATTCCATAAGCTTCCACGCTAAAGGATACAGCACAGCACAGGTAGAATTCTGTGTTCCCAGGAAATAACTCCCAACCAGTAGTTCATAATTCTCCAAAATTCTGGGTATTTCCTCCTCTGATCCTAACCTAATCATCAGTATTTTATGATTCTGGAAGTGGTTTCAGATCCTTTTAGGGAAGACTAGAAGGAAGACTTACTGAAGCCTCTGAATCTGTCATTTGACTCAGGTAATGACCCAATTCAGGCCTTGGTTCATTAGATCTAGAGTTCTGTTGGTTATTAAACACTAATTTAGATTTTGGAGGGCTATCCAGGCAATTCAGTCTTAGTGATCAATTAGCTGCTATAAAAAAAAAAATCTCAGGCTTGATGCCTATTATGATACTCATATCCATTTTGATCCTTGAGGTTAAGTGTTGATTCCCAGCTTCTGCTACCCCAGGATCCCATTATCTCCACTAAAATCTGGGGACATATTTCCAAGGCAGTAAGTATCGCCCCTCATTTTAGCCTCCAGTGCAGCACTTTTCTAGGGAATTGGCATTAGTTATCTAGTGTATTTTCCCACGTCTTGATGAAGGGTGTGTCCTCTCAGGGGACAGGGTTGGAAGGTAACTACTTACACATGATAAATCCACCTTATATCCATCTTTATATCACTAATCATCTTATTTCATCCTCTGCAATAAAGCACATTATGTCTGGTATCTCAAATTTATTCAGTCCAAACCACTATCGAGTCCAATTTTGGCTTACCAACTAAGCAAACAAATAAGATCCTCAAGCTAGAACACTAAAACCAAAATCTGTTAAGTGCAGCTATATAAATAAACTCTAAAATTGTGTTTTATCCTATCTAGTCTAGAATTCTCCGCAGCCATTACTTCCATATTTCCATAATGGAAGCCATACTTCCCACGTCCTACCCAAAATAAGTTAGAAAATGTTACAGTTCTCTTGGAATGTGGGTCTTTTCCTCCTGGGTTGGTTCATAATTGACCCTTAGGAATATGCTGCTATCTAGTTCTCACTATTGATCTAAAGGCACTGAAGTGTACTAAAGTTAGATCACGGGGAAAATTGGCATCCTCTTCCAAACTAGCTACCTTACATAAAGTCATAATAGAGTCTCCAAGCAAGGCAAGATGAGCCTCTCAACAGAGACTACTTTTGCTGGTAGAGGAAACAGAGGGATTTGGGGTCTGAGGCACTCTAAATCCTGAGCTATCTAAATCCTCCAAATCTTAGCCATTTCAAATCTCAGTGTTTCATTCTTTCCAACCAAAGCCTTTATTTTTACATGAAATCTGACAAGGCTATAACATCAATCAACCATGTAATTATTAACTACGGGACCCAAATCTAATTCTCAGTGACATCAACTGGGTGACTAGAGAAAGGAAGAGCTCTTTTAGGGCCAATGTAGAAACTTCCCGGTTTGTTTTTTTTTTTTTTTTTTTTTTTTTTTTTTGCCTTGTCTTTGGCTCGGAATTTAAAGTCCCCACGCAGACCTTTGTTCCTGAAGTACTCCAGTGAAATTTTAGGTATTTTAAGTGAATTTTAAACTTTCTGAAATTTTTTTCTTTCAAAATTATGCTCCTCTACCAAGCCTTCACTGTAGTGGTTCTACTCCCTTGTTCCACAGGATTTTTTTTTCTATTGGCCCAAGCAGTTTCGTTCTTATCTTTCGTTTTTTTCCAGTCTTTAATTCTGTTTGAATAAAGAAAAATCTATCTGGACTTGGAATTTACCAACAGATAAAGCACCGGGATTACCCTTACTTCTTACTCTTTCTGTGGGAACTGATAAACCTATGTTTCAGATTTATAATTAAAAAGCAGGTTGGAAAGCATAGCTCTCACTTTACTTCCCAGTGAATAACGGTGTTTTATGTAGCATGGCTCTTATCCTATTACTCTGGCTGGTTCTCAAGCATGCCACAGTGATGCCATTAATGAAAACCTGCCATTTTCAACATATTTACTATCAGGACTCTCTCTTCGTTATCCCTTTCCACAAACGTCTTGATGTAAGAAACCATTGGGGTGCCTGGGTGGCTCAGTCGGGTAAGCGGCCGACTTCGGCTCAGGTCATGATTTCACGGTTGGTGAGTTCGAGCCCGGCGTCGGGCTCTGTGCTGACAGCTCGGAGCCTGGAGCCTGTTTCAGATTCTGTGTCTCCTTCTCTCTGGCCCTCCCCCGTTCATGCTCTGTCTCTATCTGTCTCAAAAATAAATAAACGTTAAAAAAAAAAAGATGTAAGAAACCATCAGTAGTCACCACCCTCATTCCGTCCCCAGTTTCTGCCTTGTTTTCTGAGACCAAGTCACTGGGGAATGAAGAAAACTACTCTAGGAACTTCAAACAGAAGCTCTACCAAGTCAAAATAAGCTGCCTAGCTTGGCAGTGAGTACAGACCATGGTTATCTGAGCCATTATGTAGACTAGCACTGTCACAAATATAAGCTGCATATGTTATTTTAAATTTTCTATTAGTCACACTGAAAACGTGCTCAATAGTCACCTGTGGCTGGGGGCAAGTGTTGGTCAGCGCAGATCTCAATAGCCAGGGAGTGTTACGAAAGTCCCCATGCCTATGTTCATCTGCAGGTGAATCTTTTTATTTGGTAAAGGATGGGTGAGCTTCCGACAGCTTTTCTTTAAGTCTTCAAATTGCATTCATAAATGTTTTAAATTAAATTCTCTGAAAAATCTGGTCAGTGAGACAAACATTTCCTAGGGACTACACTAGGAACTACATTAACATGATATATTCAAAGACATCTAGAAGCCAGGAGTAGAATGCATTGGAACTCTTCTTACCATTCATAGTGTCCCTAATTCAGTGACTGATCTATGTCTAACACATGACCCTCAATATCTCCGTGGGAGCTGTTTGGAGGTCACACCCGCTTTCCAGAACTAACTGAGCCACTCTAGACTCAGAGCAGCTCACAGAATAGGAAACCCTTTCTCGATTTTTTATTAGGAAAAAAATATCCATGGGTCATCATATCAATTCACCCATACTGCCTCATCAAAACACTCAGAACTCCAGTCTTGTAATGCTTTCCTGAGTTTGTTTTTCCCTGCTAGGCGCTCCAGGCTAGTCATCATTTCCACTCGATAATTCTGTTTCTTCTCCAAAATGATCTTTGTTTTCCAATTCTGCTTCAGGAAAGCCTCATGCTAGAGCAGTGTGCCACGGTGCCCAGTATCGCTTTTGTTCAAGTCTAAATATCTCAGACTTTGGTGTGGAGGAGCTTGAAAGCCATACACTGGCAGCAGAGGTGAAAGTTACCTTTCTAGCTCCAGAATCTGTAGACCAGAATCAGGTTCCTCAGGCGCCTCACAGGAGAATAACCCCATTGTCTTTCAAGCTCTTAAAACCAGACTTCTCCGGTTTTTATTTTTATCAAAGGCAGATGCCAGGGGCACCTGGGTGGTTCACTTCACTGAGAGTCCAACTGCTGATTTCAGCTCAGGTCATGATCTCACAGTCCGTGAGATTGAGCCCTGCGACCGGCTCCATGCTGACAGCGCGGAGTCTGCTTGGGACTCTCTCTCTCCCCCTCTCTCACTGCCCGTCCCCAGCTCTTGCTCTTTCTCTCTCTCAAAATGAAGAAATAAACTTAGAGAGAAAGAGAGAAGTTGGGGGGAGAGAAACCATAAGAGACTCTTAAAGATAGAGAACAAACTGAGGTTTGATGGAGGGAGGTGGGGGGAGATGGGCTAAGTGGATGATGGGTATTAGGAGGGCACTTGTCATGATGAGCACTGGGTGTTGTATACAACCAATGAGTCACTGAATTCTACTCCTGAAACCAATATTGCACTGTATATTAACTAGCTAGAATTTAAATAAAAAAATTGAAAAAGGAAAAAAACAAAACAAACAAAAAAACATTAATGCCACTTACCATAAATTAAAAAAAAAAAAAAAAGTAGAGGCCACATCCTGACAGCAATCAGAAGTCAGGGCACAATGTCTCAGATAGATTACTGGTTTGTTATAAAAAAGCTATAACTCGGGAACAGCCAGATGGAAGAGATACGTAGGTCAAGGCTCGGGAAAAAGGGTACAAAGCCTCCATGCCTTCCAGCCACACCACTGTGCCCGTGTCCACACATTCAGCAACCTGGAAGCTCCCCAGCTATTTTTCCTCATCCTGTGCCCTTCCCCCTGTGGAAGGAATTAAAATTTCTGACTATCTTGTGGAAATAGCTTACTAATCTTAACTCTAGTGTTGATATTACTTTTTATCTTGCTCTCTATATTTGTGTGTTTTGTTGAAAAACTTGGGTGGCTGCATTTTAAACTCCAGTAAAACTCTGAATCAGAAAAATTAATGTTAACCTTTATTATTTTTTCCACTGCTACATCAAAGAAGCTCTAAAACACACAGGAAAAAAAGTCTACCATTTCAAATAAAGTCAGAGTCTAGTGAAGGATAATAACTGATGATAGCGAGAGGTCTTTTCTGTCATTTTTGTGTTTCTGACAAATGTATGTGTGTGGACAGTTTTGAAGTTGTTGCTCTCATTTGTATTTTCTCTTTGTAGAGATGATGTGCAGTCATGCATCGAAAGGCTTTGCAGGAAGCTGAAAAATGTTCCCATTCTCTCCATCTGTTTACCAAACATGCTGCTTCAGAGAAAACTAAACAATCCTAATGTTTCTGTTTCAAAACGTGGCTATTTTACAAGAATGTGACTAGCTTAGAAAGACAATCCTGTTCTTTTAAATGTTCACGACTAAATACCCTTTGCTACATGCAGTTGACAAAATTCATTCTCAAAATTTCCATTTTACTTGAAGCTGACATCTTCCCCGTAGTGGACAACCTCAATAGCTTTCTTCTGTTACAAGAATTTTTATTAAAATGATTAAAAAAAAAAAACCTGAAAATGCAGAGACTTCAGAAATGAAATCAGGACAGAAATGTCAAAACTTGTGATACTTGCAATATAAGAATCTACTATTAATTCCTAACACCGTAATTATAATGAAAAATCCAAAGTACAGAATTCTAATAGTTTAAATAACAGTCTTACAATGAATCAAATGAAAATGGTTAACAATAACCAAATGAATATTTCACTTTATTTTTAATAACTAAGTCGTGTTCTTTTGAAAAACAAATTTAACTGATTAAAAGAATTAACTAAATCTGGCTATTGTTGGTGGTCCATGGATAAACTGACCTAAGATTTTATACACATAAAATACTAACAGTGATTTTTAAAATGCAAATGACATTGGTGCTTTAAAAATATAGCAATAACGTATACTTGCATCATCCACAATGTAAGGCCAGAAGGGTCTTTGGAGAGGAGTAAGTCTTAGAAAAACCTATTTATTTTTCAAGTTTTTAATAACATCACTTTAAATCTTCAGGTTGGAGAAAGACTCTAGTCAGTGTCTTCCAATAATTCAGTGATATTTGACTTTAATTTTGTAGGTGAGTAGACATTTTAAAAATGTGTTAATTATGACTTAAAATCTACTTGTACTAACCAGCATGTAGTGAGCATGAGCCATCTACAGAGAAGTGTCCTAATGGTTTACGTGTATTAATTTCTCAACAACCCTGTGCTAGGCATGACTATTATTTTACAGAGGAGAAACTGAGGCATGGAAAGTTTATGTAATAAAAGGACATTGAATGAAAATATCTTCCCTGTTAAATAATATTTATTAGAAGATAATTGTTGTAAATGATCAGTAGCTAGGAATAAACACCAAAAAAACCCTTATGATCTCATAGAATAGATGTGTTTATAATTAGATGGAGATTGAGAAGTAAGTCATTACTTCTCTTTTTTAAATTTTTTAATGTTTATTTTTTGAGAAGGAGAGAGACAGAGTGTGAGCAAGGGAGGGGCAAAGAGAGAGGGAGAGACACAGAATCCGAAGCAGGCTCCAGGCTCTGAGCTGTTGCACAGAACCTGATGTGGGACTCGAATTCATGAACCGTGAGATCATGAACTGAGCTGAAGTTGGACGCTTAACCGACTGAACCACCCAGGCGCCCCATAAGCAATTACATCTGATGAGTGTAAGCAGCAATGACAGACCAGGAGAATCCTATGAAAACCCAACGAAAGGTGTATAGGAAAGTAGGCACCAGTTTTTTCCTTAGCTCAGGAAAGTTAAAAGTCACTGGTGGGAAACATCTAGAAGCAAACAACAGACCTAAATGTGTGGGGTTTAATCTTTCATGTAGGAAGGTCCATTGTGGATACAGACAGCTCAGGAAGTACCTGAGATCTTGAACCTGGCACAAGAGACCCTGTATTTAAGAAATGTTCCATGGCTCTCTTTCATTCCCTTTATACCAACCCTACTCAAGTAACTGGAGAGATAAACTTAAGCTACAGCTATTGATAAACATGTTATAACTATTAATACACTTGGCTGCATGTTCCTGTATAAAAACTATGAATTGTTTTTACTTAGTATGTATTCAGTGTCCTTCGAATGAATGAGTTAATTAGTTGAATGACTTAACAAACGTAAAGTAACATGAAAGAACAATCCTTGTCTTCAGTGTTTAAAGCTATCTAAGGATGAGAGATGGATAAATCAACACCTCCCATGAGTGTTCCTTCAGCACTTGACTTTGTTCAGAATGCAAGCACATCTCTAATACTGTTTGTTTTAAATCACTCCCAATTGGTCTATTCTGTTTACTTTGAACTTCTTGGAATTCCAAATCTGTAAACTGCATTCCAGCGAAACATCAATATGCCATTCACAGAGTAAAATCCCTCCAAGAAGAATGAGATTAGCTCATGTTAGTGAGAGATAAGTTCATTAGGACACTTTGAAGGTTGGAGGAATGTCTGGAGTTAGAGTTGTTTTCAAGTACCCTGAGTTCCGCAATGTAAATTAATTTAACCCAGTGTACATTTATTGACACCTCTTATGAGCAAGACACTGTGAGGATACATATAGTTTCAAGTTGCTGCCATTAAAAAACTCATTATCCTAAAAAGTAGATATATCCACTATTAATTATAACAGAAGGAAGAATGTAGATAGTTCCCGAAACACAGGAGGGACAAGTCAAATTGGGACTAGGGGACTGGGAAGAATTTGTGATAGCACCGTAGCAGCCATTTTGTGACTAGGTAGCTATTACTGACACACTTAGAATATCAGAACAGAAGATAGCAAAGCCTGTGGGTCCTTGATGACATCATTGAGCTGCTAACCAACCCAGCAACTGCCTACCTCTGGAGTTCTTTTTTGATTGGGGAGTTAGAATTTAATACATTTTAATTACATTTAAGCTATAATCGGGTATAGTCTATACCCAATTTATAGTATATAAATGGCTCAGTCACTTAAGCATCTGACCCCTGGTTTCAGCTCAGGGCATGATCTCACAGCTTCATGGGTTTGAGCCCTGCATTGGGTCTGTTTGGGATTTTCTCACTCCCTCTCTCTCTGCCCCTCACCCACTTGTGCTGTCTCTGTCTCTCTCAAAAATAAATAAATAAACTATATTTATTTAGTTTAAATAGTTTATATAGTTAAAAAAACTATAATTAAGATAATGCCTCTTCCAGTCCATCCTTCGGTTCCTGCAGCTGAAGTCACCCACTTTTTTTGTTAGGCCCCAGAAATCTGGCTGAGCCGTAACAAGAATTGAACAAAGTGTAGGCATTGCAATAAAAATAAAAGGTGGTAATATCTAAAATATATGAAGAACGAATACAATTCAACACCAAAAAAATCTGATTAAAAATGGTTAGAGGACTTGAATAGACAATTTTCCAAAGAAAACACACAGACGGTCAACAGCCACATGAAAAGATACTCAACATCACTAATCATTAGGGAAATGCAAATCAAAACTGCAAAATCACCTCACACCAGTTAGAACAGCTAAAATCAAAACGAGAAGAAGTAAGTATTGGTGAGGATGTGGAGAAAAAGGAACCCTCATACACAGTTAATGGTATAGGCACTTTCAGAAACAGTACGGAGGTTCCTCAAGAAATTAAAAATAGATATACCAGGGGCGCCTGGGTGGTGCAGTTGGTTAAGCGTCCGACTTCAGCCAGGTCATGATCTCGCGGTCCGTGAGTTCGAGCCCCGCGTCGGGCTCTGGGCTGATGGCTCGGAGCCTGGAGCCTGTTTCCGATTCTGTGTCTCCCTCTCTCTCTGCCCCTCCCCCGTTCATGCTCTGTCTCTCTCTGTCCCAAAAATAAATAAATGTTGAAAAAAAAATTAAAAAAAAATAGATATACCATATCAACCAATAATTCCACTATTGGGTATTTATCCAAAGAAAATGAAAACACTAATTTGAAAAAAAATGTATGCACCTCAATGTTTACTGCAGCGTTATTTACAATAGCCAAGATACAGAAGCCTATTGAAGTACCCATCAATAGACAACTGGATAAGGAAAATGCGATATATATAATGGAATATTGCACATTCATAAAAAAAAAAAAAGATAAAATCATGATGTTTGAGACAACACGGATAAACCTAGAGGGTATTATGCTAAATGAAATATGAAACAAGTCAGATTGAGACAGATAAATACCATATGAGTCCATACATAAGTGAAACATAAAAACAAGTTAAATGAATAAACAAACAAAAAGCAGAGTCAGAACTACAAATACAGAGAACCAACTGATGGTTGCCAGAAGTGAGGGGAGTAGGAGGTTGGGCAAAATGGGTGAAGAGGAGAGGGAGACACAGGTTTCCAGTTATGCAGTGAATAAATCATGAGAATAAAAGGCACAGCAGAAGGAATACAGTCAATGATATTGTAATAGGGATGTAGTGGGACAGATGGTAGCTATACTTGTGATGAACATAGTGTAATGTGTAAACTTTTCAGGCCACTAAGTTGTATACCTAAAGCCAATGTAACACTGTGTTCCAACTATACTCAAATAAAAATAAATGAAGAGGGAGAACAACTCTGAAAATGGCCTTATAATGGGGTCTTGAAACAACTGTTTGCCAAACGAAGTCATCTACATCATTTAGTTAAAAACTGATCCTACAAACAACCTATGAGGAAAGGTGTTTAACAGATTTATAGATTTCCAACTTAAAAAAGAAAAGAAAGGAAAAGAAAAGAAGAGAAGAGAAAAGAAAAGAAAAGGAAAGAAAAGAAAAAAGAAAAGAAAAGAAAAGAAAAGGAAAGAAAAAGGTGGGACCAAATGCAAAAAGGTAGGATAGAAAGGATACTGTATTTCTGAACATGGACTTGGAGAGCAAGAGGAACCAAAGATGTCTGAGATTTAAGGTCTGATTAATTGTAGGTATGATTGCTATCAATCTCTGTAAGGTAAAAGAGAAGGGATAGGTTTCAGGGAAGAAAGCACTGAGCGTAATTTTGGTGTGGGGTTAGAAATGCAGAAAGTGATCTAATATCTAAATAATTTTGAACAAAATCATGCCATCCCTTATGAGGAAATCAACATGACAGTATCCCCAATGGGTACAGTAAGCCTTATTTACTTCATACTGATGTGGCATTTATCCAAAGTTGAGTTTAATATTACAAAGAGGGGTGCCTGGGTGGCTTAGTCGGTTAAGCGTCCGACTTTGGCTCAGGTCATGGTCTCACAATTCTGTTCATGAGTTTGAGCCTTGCGTTGGGCTCTCTGCTCTCAGTACAGAGCCTGCTTCGGCTCCTCTGTCCCTTCTCTCTCTGCCTCTCTCTTTGTCAAAAATAAATAAACATTTAAAAAAATATTACAAAGAAATCACTGGCCTGCCTCTTACTGGTTGAGTGAAACAACTGAACAGACACGTTAATCTCAGGTTTCTTCTGAAACCTGACTAAAATGAGAGCAAAAAGAATAAAAGTGTTTAAATCTGTAAAGGCCAAGGGAATGGGCACCTTTCTCAGGGGGCTATCTGAGGATGTTAGCCCTCAAAATGAGAGAATGACTCAAGAGCATGGTCGGGATTCTGTAATCAGAGAATCCAACACAGGAAAGAAGTGAAGGGAATTCCTAGGACAATAAGGAAGGAAGCCCTAGGATGACAGCAGAAGCCAGTGCTGCGTGGAGCAAGCCAGTGGCAGGCCGGTCTAATGTGTCTAATGGGAAAAAAATTCTTTAAAAAGGGGTACATTTATCTGTTCTGTCATTTTCTGCTCACGTGAGTAGATCTCTCTGGGTCTTGATGTAATCCCCAAGGAGACTGGGAGTCTTCCCATGCTCCCAGGAGGAAGAGAAGAACTAGTATGGTCAGTACCAGTCATCTTTATGAGTGTCCAAAGCTGAATAATCAAGTTACAGCCATAAAAGCTTCGATGGAAAAATGGAAGCAGATGTCAGGAGAGGTGAAGAGTGGGAGGCAACTGGCCTGAGGAGTTGGAATCAACAGTAGGGGAAGGGGAACCAGGAACTGCTGTGTAACTATTAGAATATGCCTTCCAGAGCATTTTGATCTTTCAACGAATCGTGTAAGTAACCTCCATGAAAATAAAATGTTTAAAGAACATGAAAAGGTAAAGAACACATCCAGGGAGTGGGTTCACATAAAAAGGTAACAGTCACGCCTGCCGAACTCTTACTCAACAAACCCTATCCTTCCACTCTGCTGCTGGCTAGCCCAGCCATTCAGTTTAAATGCTCATCTCCCTTCCCTGGGCTAAATCCTGCAAAACAATGGAGAACACCTTGCAAGGATACTGGAAGGATTTGCTTCCCCAAACAGCTCAGTGACAGTCTCCCCTGGTGTGGGTGACAAAAACACACTTTAAATCTCTATTCGAAACTAGCATTTACATTTTTGAGCCCAGAATTCTGGGGGGCATAAATAATTCCAGAAATAAAATCAGAGGTGGTTTAAACCTGATGATGCTTTTTAAAATTCAACCAGTCCAACACCTTTGACATTCAGTTACAGAAGCAGAGGACCCGGAGGCCAAGTGACTTGCTTAGGACAAAAGACTACGGAAAAGCAGGGAACAGAACGGAGACTCTTTCTACCAACTTTTTGCCAACCCACGTTAAGTACTGGCTTCCATTGTCCCTGCCGACATGCCGCTGCCAGGCTGGAGAATGGGAGCTCCTGGCACAAAGGACCCACAAGCGTGGCTGTTTCAACAAGGCTGCAAGTAAAGTGCAGAGCAAGCGTTGAGTTAATGCACTGTGCACAATGCCACTCAGACGTTTGCGCTAGTAGGCAGCTTCACAAGGGTTTTTCAAAACAGTGAAGTGCTTGGGAGCTTGTTTTAAAGGATCAGAACACTCCTACCTCTCTCCCGTTCCTTTCATGTGTGCAGTAAAAGAGCAGAGGTATTCTATTTCCACTGCAGGTTTCTGAGTGTGAGACCAAGAAAGCTATTGATGGGAAACTACTCGTGAGCGACATGGTGCTTCAACAAGACATCCCGAGCACAACCAGGGATCATGGCAATGGAGCCTCCTTTTTAGGACATCAGCTTCAAGACAGCCCCTCCCCAGGGCAAGTTGCAAATGTTGCCTGTAGACAGGCTCCAAAGAAGAAAGTTAGCAGTTGCAATTTCTGCAACGTGCTCCACACACCTTTTCCAGCGTACCCTTTCCAACCATAACTCTAGATCCCAGTTTTCCTTTCCCTCTGTGTTCCAAAGCACGGAGAAAAAAAAGCACGCCTTTTGTTAGGTATCAGTGCTGGCTCATTGCCCCTTATCTACCAACTTCCCTGTCATTCAATAAGCGCAATAAATATGTTTGATACTTGCTTTAAATTCCCCGGTTCTTGGGAATGTTTCATTGTGAAGGGTTTTCCTTCACCTCTAAAGTAAATGAGCTTATCATAGTCCATTAAAATTGTCATTTCGTCCGAGGACCACGGACAAACTGTCAGGTAGTGTTTCACTCTTATCTCTCCGTCTGATCAGAGAGGAAGTCTCGCTAGTCCCTCTTTAGCTTGAAGCTAATTATTGGCCTCACAATTACACAAAAGGAGATGCAGTTCTTTCCACACCTGAAGGCATTTGAGGTGCAATTTGTGTGGTACTTACAAGCCCTGCTAAAAGGAACGGCTGCCTATTTTCCTAATCTGTCTGTTTGCATTTGTAGGCATTGAGAATGCACAGTAAACAAGCCAAAGCACAGATGCTTTCACAGGCTTGTGTTGGACAATAACTATGGGAACAAAGAGGCAAAAAGCTCTTCCCAAATCTGTACTTTACCGGCTGATACGTGTTTGTGGATATTCTTGGGTAGACCCAAAATGGTCAGAACGTGCCATGGCCGTGGACGAAAATGAACATATCTGGAAAAAAGGCTTTCATCCCTTAATTTCAAATGCTCTGTTCTCATCTGAAAACACGCATGTATAGTATACAAATATAAGGTGCTAGTCTTAAAGTGGGTTAAAGACAATAAGATACATTGTAAAGAGAAATCGATTAATGGCTTTCTGTAGGATTTATACAAGAGAGAGAGTTTTACCTCTCTCTGAGGGCTTGGTTGTTCTGCTGGAAATTTGAGATGAATTAGAGCCGAGTGAAGTCCTCTTCAGCATTATGATTTTATTTTTTTACACATCTCTGTTTTAGTCTAAGAACTTTCAATATATAAAAATTGTGTAATCCTTAACCAGAATCTCAGCAGATGAAGCCTGAAAATCTGTGTCAATATACATTGACTGAGATCTGTATTGATATAGATCATTGCACAGGTGATTGTGATGCCCAGCTTCTGAACACTCCTAGCATCCGTCAACACCACTTGCTGTGCCCTTGACAGTTTGAGATGGTTAGGTGCCTGCAAGAAATGTGTTATGCTATTCACTGAACATCTCTTATAGGTTTTAGAATCCAGATAAATAAGAAGTTGAAATTTTTGTAATGAAAATAAACTAGTTTGATTTATATCTTTGGTACAGAAGCAATTACAGAATAGATCAAAACTTTCTAAGGAATATTTCTTTAGGGATCTCCTCAAATGTTTCAGCAAGTATTCTATTGCAATTACAAAGTTATGTACCAGAAAGCTTGGCCCAGAAAACTTTGATGGCTGGAACGACCAATCAACTAACTCCATTATAAATACTTGGTAAGTTTCCTGCATCAGCTTCACTTTTGAAAAAGAATAAAATTAAAAGATGAAATAGCATGTTAAATAAAGTTGCTTGGCAATTGTCTATAAAGGTACTAAATTATATCTGCTTGAACAACAATTTGGATTTTTATATACTTTATATTCAATCTTGTTTCTGAATGTAATTATTCATCACATTCAGTTGTTTCTTCAGAACTCTTGATCATCCTGTAAGGGAAGAGTTAGAGGCAAATTCTTATCACCACTGTGTTAATGACTAGAGAACTTGTATGCAATATGTTATCATTGATTTAGTCATCAATTCAGCAAAAGTATACTGTGAACTTACTATGTGCCAAGCTCTGTGAAAACCTCTTGGAATTCAGTAGTGAATATGACAGGTATTATCTGTACTCTCCTAAGAGCACTAGAGGAATTGAATATATATGGCTTGGATTATCAGGTGCTAAGATCAGAACTTATTCCTAAAAAATATGCTAGTATTAATTTCTTGCAAAGATACTAGGAAAAAGGCTTCAAAATAATAAGATCCACTAAACTCAACCTATGTATGGTTCCTCTCTAAGGAGGTAGTATCTCATGATAAATGAACAAATTCTGCAGAAAAATTTAAATTGTTCCCAGTAATCTCACTAATTAGGTGAAACAGTCTACAAAAATTATCAAGAGCAAAAGTATTGTATAAAGTCTAGTTGTTTCTCATATAGGATGATAGTATTAAGGATTCAGACTTGCAGTTCTTAAAAAATCTAGGTGCTTTTAGATTTTGATAGATTATGTAGATCAACTATACTGAGTAGAATTAGCAAATTGAGTTAAGGAGCATTTTGAGAATATAAATTATCAGGTAACTATCATAGAGCTATAAACATCAGTAGAAACAACTTAGTGAATAAAAGCCATATAAACCTAAGGTACTAAGGATATAAAGATGAAAGCAATCCTTCCCTCAAGGATTTTGCAGATTGGTAAAATCTCTAAAGTGGATGATTTTATATTCATATCCAAATATCTTGATGAATTGCTATGAAAAAATTATGTACTAGGTATAGGAAGAGTTCAAAGAGGGCGTCTATTTGGGGTTAGATTCTCAGAGAGGTTACCACTGACCCTTCTTTTTTTTTTAAGTTTATTGATTTGAAGAAAAAGAGAGTGTGGGAGGGGCAGAGAGAGGGAGAGAGAGAGAATACGAAGCAGACTCCACACTGTCAACATGGAGCCAGATGCGGGGTTCAAACTCACGAAGCATGAGTTTGGGCCAAAACCAGGAGTTGGACACCTTAACACAAGGACGAATTTAACAATTAGGCTCACATACTAGCATAGGAGTTGTCTCAGTGGAGGGAGCCACATAAGGGAAACAAAAGGAGATGTGAGGAGCATGTGTAGGCAATGGGAAGCAGTACGTTTGTTTGGAAGATGGGATTCAAAGGAACCAGTAGGAATAATGGATCTGAGGAGGGTTCACGACACAAGAAAGAGGGCAGAAGAGACAAGTAAGCCAAATGGCCTGTGCCTCTTTACCCACTAAGGCATTCATTCAAATCAAAAGCAGTGCAGACTGAGAGTCTGAGAAGGAAAGCATAAAGCAACTGTCAGGGGGCTGCGAACCTGAACAGAGCTACTAGCAATATCACGGTGCTGGAGAGATAAAAATTGGACTTCAGGGGCTGTCAAAAACAAACAAACAAACAAAACAAAACAACAACAAAAAAAACCCCAGAAAAACCTTGGTAAACATCCAAAACTTCCAGTTAGGATCCCCAAAGGACTACTCTCTAAGAGCAAATTATAAATATAGACAAGGTCTTACCAAGATTGGAAGCCAGTCTTGACTTGTTGCAATCCTTGATTCCCTCAAGATAGTATATACCTACACTCTCTGCTAGACAGTAAACAAACCCATTAAAAAGAAAACTGTTACCATTTAGAGACTCTAGAATTTTTCAAACACAATTTCTAAGGGTTTAATAAAAAATTACCAGGCAAACCAAGACACAAGAGGGGAGCAACATGGGGTGAAAAAAGACAAGAGAAATAAATTAGAAACAGTATTAGAAATTCTTATTTTATTTTTATTCTTTTATTATGTATTTGTTTGTTTAATGTTTATTTATTTTTGAATGAGAGAGCACAAGCAGGGAAGGGGAAGAGAGAGAGAGAGAGAGATATACACAGAATCTGAAGCAGGCTCCAGGCTCTGAGTTGTCAGCGCAGAGCCCTATGTGGGGTTTGAACCCATGAACCGTGAGATCATGACCTGAGCCAAAGTCAGACATCTAACTGACTGAGCCACCCAAACACCACTGTTTTTTTGTTTTTTGTTTTTTTAATTTAGATTCAAGTTAGTTAACATATATTGCCGTATTGGTTTCAGGAGTAGAATTTAGTGATTCATCACTTACATGTTAACACTCAGTGCTCATCTCAACAAGTGCCCTCCTTAATGCCCATCATCCATTTAGCCCAATCTCCTTCCAGCAACCCTGTGTGTTCTCTATATTTCAGAGTCTCTGATGATTTGCCTCCCCTCTCTGTTTTTAACTTATTTTATTTTTCCTTCCTTTCCCCATGTTCATCTGTTTTGTTTCTTAAATTTCACATATGAGGAAATTATATATTTGTCTTTCTCTTATTAACTTATTTTATTTAGCATACTACACCCTAGTTCCATCCATGCTATTGCAAATGGCAAGATTTCATTCTTTTTGATGCCCAAGTAACTTTCCATTGTGTGTATGTGTGTGTGTGTGTGTGTGTGTGTGTGTGTACTACATCTTCTTTATCCATTAATCATGCTGATGGAAATTTGCATTCTTTCCATAATTTGTCTATTATTGATAGCACTGCTGCAAACACTGGGGTGCATATGCCTCTTTGAATCAGCATTTTTGTATCCTTTGCATAAATACCTAGTAATGGAATTGCTGAGTCATAGGGTAGTTCTATTTTTAACTACTATTTTCCAGTGTGGCTGCACCAGAAGCAAGAGAAATAAAAGCAAAAATGAAGGACTGGGACCTCATCAAGATAAAAGTCTTCTGCACAGAGAGGGAAACAATCAATAAAACCAAAAGGCAACTGAAGAAATGGGAGAAGACATTTGCAAATAGCATATCAGATAAAGGGTTAGTATCCAAAATCTATAAAGAACTTTTCAAACTCAACACCCAAAAGACAAATAATCCAGTGAAGAAATGGGCAAAAGACATGAATAGACACTTCTCCAAAGAAGACATCCAGATGGCTAACAGACACATGAAAAGATGCTTGGCATCACTCGTAATTAGAGAAATACAAATCAAAACCACAATGAGAGATTTTTATTTTTTTAAGTTTTATTTACTTAGGTAATCTCTGAACTCCACGTGGGGCTTGAACTCATGACCCTGAGATCAAGGATCACATGCTCCTCTGACTGAGCCAGTCAGGCACCTGAGAAATTTTATATCTATGATTTCTACATTCAAGAAAACAGATGAAAAGAATAATAATTTCATCTAAGAGCCGGTGTCTGCAAGAAAACACCAAATGGAAATTTTAAACTAAATAAAACCAAAACTGAATTAAGAAAGCAAAAGGTGGGTAAAAAACAGATTGGTCACAGCTAAAGAATATTCATCATCTTGAAAAAAGTTCAGTAGGAAATTCCCAGACCAAGTAATGGAAAGAAAAAAGGATGTAAGATACATAAAGAATTACAAGAGACTTGTGGGGCACAGTGAAAAGTAAAAACATACATGCAATTGGAGTCCTAGAAGAGGAGGAGATAGACAATAGCACAGAAGCAATATTTGAAGAGATTATGACCAAGAATTTTCCAAAACTGAAGAAAGACATTGAGTCACAAATTCAAGAAAACATAGCCTCAAGCAGGAAAAGTACAAAGAAAGTCACGCCTTGGCACTTTATAATTGAATCTCTGAAAAATCAACGAATAAGAGACAATCTTAAAAAGCAATTAGAGAAAATTACCTCCAAAACAAAAAAAGAAAAAAAGAAAGAAAGAAAACCAAAAAAAAAAAAAAAAAAAACTAACTTTTTCCCCCAAGGCAACAGAAATATGTGAGAAAAAAGGAATCAGATCTGTGCAGATATTCAGGGAGGTAGAAATGACAACATGTTTTAATCCATTAGATGTGAGAGGGGACAGCAAGCGCAGAGCCAAAGATAACCCCAGGGTTTTAGGCTTAGAAGCTGTTTTGCACTGTTCCCCGATTCAGAGGATATAGGAGGGAGAGGCCTGCCATGACCTGGCCAAACTCTCGTCTCCTCCCTCCCAATACCCTCTGAAGCACCTTTATTTCCCAGAACTGGCAACTGACATATTCTCTCCCACCTCTGACCATTGTCACTGCTATTCTCTCTGCCTTTTCTTTAACATCTTCATAACCTTTGTGAGTCACAAATTTCATTATCTCCTGAAGACAGTTCAGCTATGACCATAGCACTTATCGTTCTGTTTGAATCTCTAGCTTGCTTTGTTCTGCATCCTGGATCACCTTGAGGCTGGTATTTTGTCTTGTTTATCTCATATCCTAAGATAAGGCACATGGCTGTATACACAGGAGGTGTTCAATTTTAATGGACTTTAATTGAGTTACTATTTGTTTCTACAAGGATGAATTGGGAGTTTTACTAAATTAGATTCAATGAAATGCCCCAAACTATGCAGTATATAGAATATATGGGTGTGGGGGAAAGGAACATAAGTCAGAACTCCCTGAACTAACACACTTTGTAATTTAGTTAATAATTTAAGACTTTAACAATCTCTAAGTTTTTTGATGATGTTAATTGTATCGACAATGGTACAGTGAATTTTTAGGACATCTAGTTCGAGTCAATATAACACATAGAATAAAGTACTTGAAAAATGACACATATTTCCTTTAGTTATTTTAGTAAGTTTTCAAAGTTATTTGTATATTATGCTATGTTGAACTATACTCACAAGATAGAGATCACTTTACAAAAGTCACTCATTAACTGGGTTCACTCCTTAGTTTGGCTCTTGCCAGGACTTTTCTGCTCTTTTGTAACACTTTCTGCCCCGTTTTCGACACTAAACACGGAATATAAGATTATATCTCATGATTGAAGGTGTGATAATGTGTGCCAAAAATCTTTATTACTTTCTTTTTATTATCATTTATTAATGCTTGCCCGTATCTCTCTTAAGGCAATACTTTATACAATGTATTTCTACCAGTCATGCAACTAGTAAAGACTCTCTCAAGAGCCAAATTGGATCCAAGGAAAGGGAAAAGAAAATGTAAATGCAAAGAAAGAATATTTGGCATCTTAAGCTGCCTTCCTAAATCATAGACTAAAAACACATTTGAAGAACTATTACACGGAAATGATCAGACTAATAAATAATTTAAACACAAGTTTTAAAAAAAGAGCTTAATAAAATAAATTTATAATTTTAAAATCACTTCCTTCGTCCTAAGTATCTATCTTTTTAATGAAAAGATTTATAGAAAAATCACCATCTCAAGCATGAATCACATAAAATAGCTAAAGTAATAAGTAAGTAGAAACTATAAAAATAATCAAAGCCTTGGATTTGAGCTTGTCTTTTCTTTTCTTCTATAAAATAACAGTTATTTCAAGAATTTTTTCTCCCAGTAATGAGCACCATTTTGGCTTGGATGAAATAATTTTAGTACGTCACTGGTTATTTTCATCCTATTTTCCCATCCTATTCTGAGGATATGATTTCTTCAATTATGAAAACTACAATTAATAATTCACGCAAACACAGACCCACAGGAACAAAGTGTGAAAACGTATTAGGAGAGAACTACAAGGACATCCCCAGCAGATAGTGCTTTCAAAGAGAGACAAAGAAGCTCCCTTCACAAAGAACTGAGGCGATCTATTTGTGGTTTCACATACACATTTTGAAAGCTCCCAATTGTGGTTTCAGTATCAAAATAATGAAGTGTCAATGGCATTTCTCCTCAAGGTAAAGAATTAATTAAACAACCTCTATAATGATCTGTTTTTTAATAGTGCTGTTTCTGACACGAGACCCTTTTACCTTGGTTCTGAATTATACGAATCCTTGTGAATGCTTTTGTTATAAATACTCATCTTGCCTCCTCATGTGTGATGTGAATTTCTATGCTCATAGGATCACAATTATCTCCTTACTCCTTTCAGAAAATTTGTATAGACTCTTTGATATGAGAAACTCAAAGTGTTTTGCAAATATACCATTTACTCCAGCCAACGTGAATCACTGCCCTCATTTTATAAGGGTAGCAATACCACCTTTCAGACAAATTGTTAGGCAAGGGAAGGTCTTAACTCACACCTAGGGAAAAGCTATAAAGAGCTAGAGAGCGAAGTTCTAGAAATCCAGTGATGTTTCCATTATCAAATATACCCTGCTTTATGAAATGGCTGAATTTCCTAAAGATTTTTATAAATGAAAAGAAATGAACAGACTCTAATAAATGAATATTTGTTTTCCAGTCAAATCAAACTTTAATGCGTTCTGAAGACCTATTCCATAGCAGTGAAGCCCGTTGGTTACAACCATTGAGTTTTCTAAAGGGGAGATAAAACATGTGCTACATATTTCAGAGAAAAAATATGCTTTGTCTATGCCACAGAATACCTAAATTTGAAATGTTTCTTATACCCTGTACAAGAATCACAAATTCCAATGGCCCTATAATAGGGCCAGGCAGGAACACAACCAGATAGAATGAGTCTGAGTATAGAACAGTAAGGTGAGGGCACGTAGTGGGGGCAGGAGGTGGGAATTAGACACTAGCATGCATGAATAGATACTTCATGTAAAAAGGCAACTGCTGTTCTAATTTCAAACACCCTGTGTATAGTATTTGGAAATATAAGCGCATTTTACCATGTCTTCTGAGTTTTCAAGACACAATAAAGATCCATAGGTTTATGTGAAATTTCTTGATATCCAAATTCAAAATGTTTCAAAATCACTGGACAAGACAAACAGACAATGCATGCTGACTAGATTAAACTATAGGACACTACATTGTGATCTCCATATGGTAACACACTCTGAAAAAAATGCACCTACTCAGAAGTTAACCCTTTAGCTCATGAAAGGATATCTCAAGAGGTCATTTGGCCTAGATCTTCTATAAAGGTAGCTCTGTGTCAAAACTATTGAAGATCGTTTATTCAATGAACATTTACTATAGGTATTAACTCATGCCAGTCACTACGCTAGGTGGTTGTGATATGACATTGAACAGGGTGAGTCCTCCCTCTTTTGAGGAGGTTTGGGGATAAGGCTGTCTTATCCCATGGCTTTATGGTTCCAATACTAGCATAATACTCCTGGTCGCTGGTCCCTTCTCCTCACTACCTTTTCCCAGGGGAGTACAGTGACTTCCCTGATTGGTGAGTTGTTGAGAAGAACCTGGAAAAGTATATGTTGGTTCCGCATCCTTATCTGTCCTTGGGGATTCGCTTGCCTACTGTCATCATCTGCTCTTGGCCTCATGTGGGGGAACAAATGATATTTTGAGGGATACATTCATTTCAAGGGAGAGTTATAAAAACTATTTGCCTTCACCTAACCCATGTCCTCCAGTACAATTTTAAAGGTTAAAAAGGGTGAGAGTATAGAGAAAAGTGGAGGAGAGGCAAGGAGGGGAGTCTGGAGGAGCCAGCAAGTTCTGAAAGGTCCTGTAAACCATATGAAGGAATCTGGCTTTCTGAGGAAAATGAAGGGTGCCTCTGAAGTGTGTTCAGTGGTAAAGTCACATAATCAGATCTCTGGTTTTAAAAGAGCAGTCTGACAAGAAGGAAAGCTCAGTGTGACCGGTGTTATAAACAGGTTGCAGGCAACCTCCAGCCTAGAGAGACATGAACTAGTTACTGTTACAGGAATTCAGGCAAGAAGTGAAGGTTCTTATTCCAGACACAAAGAAGAGAGATGCAGGAAGTATGCAGGAGAGATAATCATCAGGACTCAAGGGACCATATGAGCTCAGAACAAAAAAGTCCTTGGATCTAAGCAATGTCTCCACCCTGCTCCTCCATTGCTGGCACTCCGCTGGCTCCAATGCTAGTCAGCAGCTAATATAACTCAATATCTGGTCCCTCTTAGCTTGATCAGAACTGGTAACACACCTTGTCTGACAGCCCGCCCTACTCTCAGTGGCACTGTAAATTCCTGAGTCTCTTGTAGGTCTTCTTCAGACATCCTAGGCTGAGTGGTCCACCCCAGCCTCTGTAAGGGGCTCATTAGCCCTCCATCATGACCATCCCAATGGTTCCCATCTTAACTCCTTCTCAGTCCTTAGGCAGAGGGATCGACTGCAGCTGCAGAAAGTTTTAAAATCCTGCCACACCACTTAAGAACCCAGAGTGGCCAGAAAGTTAAGTCCATACACCCTCAAAATAATGTTCCTTCTCACTTACCTAACAACACTCCTTCTCTTGAAATCTGAATGCATCTCTAATTATTTTGTTCTCCTACCTTCAACTCTGTGTCGGTCTTCTTTGATGGAACTGGGCTTTCATTACCTTGTGTTCTTGCCTAGGCCACCGTGGTCTACACCACCAAATCTGTCTTTCAAAGTACAAGTGTCAAGCCTCCAATCTCATTGGCCAGGATTTGAGGAGGTCTGCTGTAGGATCACGTTTTAATGAAGAAATCAAACAATCAAACATAATAAGAGCCAACATTTTTTGAGTGTTTACAACAAACCTGGTGGGCACTGTTCCAGGCTTGATTTAATTGTCTTCATCAACACAATAACCCTGGTATATTCCCCACGGTAGAGGAAATTGAGGAGCTAAAGAGTTTTGTAACCAGCCTAGGATGACACAGCTACTCAGTGGAGGAGTGGAGTTTGAAACCAGGCTTCTGGACCTTTGCAAAACAGAACAAAACAAAAACAAAAACAAAAACAAAACAAAAACAAAAACAACTTTTCATGTGATATATTTCAAACTAAGATAAAAATTAATCTAATAATCTTAGAATGGTGGTCAGTGTTTCAAATGCTGCTAATCAGTCAAACTAAACAGGGACTGTAAAGGGCTCATTTGATTTGGCAGTAAGAAAGTCCTCATTGACCTTGGTGTTTTTAAGTTTAGGGGAGAATGAGGGTAGTTACAAGGGGTGGAAGTATTCATGAGAGTTGAGGTGCTGAGAAAGACACTGTAGAACACTCTTCAGGTGAAGTAGCTAGCGGTATATACAGGGTTAAGGTAGACTTTTGTTTTGTTTTGCTTTGTTTTTAACTTGGGAGAGAATTGGGCATACTTAAGTTACCAGGAGAGAAAGAACCAGAAGAGAGACGATGACCCAAGTTTAGGAGTGCTGAGAAACCTCTCCATATGTCATCAGAAATATCCCCAGTGATCACAGAAGTGGTTAGTTTTGGGGTTGAGATAAGCAAACAGCAGAACATAACTGTGAGAGTATGAAGGTAAATCCAGAATTCGGTGACAGCCTATTTCAGAACTGGTTAACTAAGATCCAGAAGCTCATCATGAGAATTACACAATTTACTGTGTAAAATAAAATAAAATAAAATAAAATAAAATAAAATAAAATAAAATAAAAATAAAATAAATTCACTGTGTTAAAATACAATACAATACAAAATAAATAACATAAACGCCTAGTTAGCAGGCCAGTATCCTCATCTTATTTGTTCTTTAAGAAGCGGAAGCCAAGGGGTTCGGAAATACACATAAGAGTTTCCATTTGATAAAATACAAACTTCAAGGCAGGCTTTGCTTTTAAAAATTGTTGTTTCCATGTTCTAAAAGATCTAAAGCTGTTAAACCTAGTGGCAATATGCAAGGGGAAGGAAACCACTTAAGTACTGTTACAATTCTACTAATGGAAGCTTTGTTCAAAGCAAGTACAGTGGATAGTGCTCCTGGATTTTCCTCCCAAAGCAGCATTTACCAGACAGGAAAAGCCTTGACCTTCAGCTCATACTGGTCAAATGTCATATTGCATTTTAGCAAGACCTTATCTAAAATACCTTAATTTTTCTTGTTTTTTAAGGTGGGCATGTTATTTATCATCATTATTTTCCTGTTTTAGCTCTATGGTAATTTAAAAACATTGTCAGTGCATTACAATGATGCTCAAAGGCACAATATATAAAGCAAGCCAAGAAAGTATAATTTACAAACACTTCTCCCTCAAATAGTTGTCTGAGTTACTCATATCACTCAGCACTGATTGCCTTATATTCTTGATATTTGCATATTTTTCTGGAGAATATATTTCTGTTTATGTCCCATCTCATACATATTATACACAGAATAGAAAAATTATAACTACTAGCTTAATGAATTAATTATTTTTAAAAAATTGTCTTTTGTTTTCTGTTGTGGTTTATTTATAAGTTCCAGGAAGAAATCTCAGCCAGAAAGGAAAAGAATTTCCTAGTAGATTTCACAGAAATTGCACAGTTTTCTCTGCCAAATAAATACTGCTCATATTCTAAGACTGTCTCCACATCTGTAGGTCTATTTATATGATTATAATTTTGCCTTGTCTTTTTTAAGTTGCAGTTTTAGGAAGAGTTTAACCCCTAGCATAAATTTTAGTTCAAGGGTAATTTTCCAACAACAGCCACATCTGCCATGCATTGAGAGCTACATATCTCAGGAAGAGCCTGCCCCACTGAGGGTGATGCTTTGGGGCCTCTCTTGAAGCTTCCACGTGTCAGTATAAAGGGCATGAGGAATTGAAAATCCACTGGTAGGAAGACCTACTTCTAATGATTCTGAACAGCTTAAAGAAAGAGAACTAGAACATCCAACGGAAAAAAGACAGTCTCTTTAACAAATGATGCTGGGAGAACTGGACAGCAACATGCAGAAGGTTGAAACTAGACCACTTTCTCACACCATTCACAAAAATAAACTCAAAATGGATAAAGGACCTGAATGTGAGACAGGAAACCATCAAAACCCTAGAGGAGAAAGCAGGAAAAGACCTCTCTGACCTCAGTTGTAGCAATTTCTTACTTGACACATCTGCAAATGCAAGGGAATTAAAAGCAAAAATGAACTACTGGGACCTTATGAAGATAAAAAGCTTCTGCACAGCGAAGGAAACAACCAACAAAACTAAAAGGCAACCAACGGAATGGGAAAAGATATTTGCAAATGACATATCGGACAAAGGGCTAGTATCCAAAATCTATAAAGAGCTCACCAAACTCCACACCCGAAAAATAAATAACCCAGTGAAGAAATGGGTAGAAAACATGAATAGACACTTCTCTAAAGAAGACATCCAGATGGCCAACAGTTACATGAAAAGATGCTCAACGTCACTCCTCATCAGGGAAATACAAATCAAAACCACACTCAGATATCACCTCACGCCAGTCAGAGTGGCCAAAATGAACAAATCAGGAGACTATAGATGCTGGAGAGGATGTGGAGAAACGGGAACCCTCTTGCACTGTTGGTGGGAATGCAAATTAGTGCAGCCGCTCTGGAAAGCAGTGTGGAAGTTCCTCAAAAAATTAAAAATAGACCTACCCTCTGACCCAGCAATAGCACTGCTAGGAATTTACCCAAGGGATTAAGGAGTACTGATGCATAGGGGCACTTGTACCCCAATGTTCATAGCAGCACTCTCAACAATAGCCAAATTATGGAAAGAGCCTAGATGTCCATCAACTGATGAATGGATAAAGAAATTGTGGTTTATATACACAATGGAGTACTACGTGGCAATGAGAAAGAATGAAATATGGCCCTTTGTAGCAACGTGGATGGAACTGGAGAGTGTGATGCTAAGTGAAATAAGCCATACAGAGAAAGACAGATACCATATGGTTTCATTCTTATGTGGATCCTGAGAAACTTAACAGGAACCCATGGGGGAGGGGAAGGCAAAAAAAAAAAAAAGGAGGTTAGAGTGGGAGAGAGCCAAAGCATAAGAGACTCTTAAAAACTGAGAACAAACTGAGGGTTGATGGGGGG